>NC_044248.1:5907392-6217392 GCF_003957555.1 Calypte anna
TAGACCCCATCTCAGATCTTCTCCTTAGGATTCTGCAAGGATCCATTCCTAAGGACAGCTGTCAGCTGAGGCAGAAATTGCCCATTAGGCCTCAGAATTATTTCAGCACCCTTTTTAGATGTAGCACATAAACTTCAGAATAAAGAAGAAATTATGAACATGCTCCAGAGTGGGATGAGAGTGAGAACAGGCTATAATGGGATGTAAAAAGAAAAAAAAGACTGTAACTATCAGAGAGACTAAGGAAAAAATAATAATTAAATGCATGGCAGGAGATTACATGCATGCACATTTCAGCTTTCCCAGAATTTTTTATATAAATAATTAGAAAAGGTTCCACAAAGCAGAAGAAGAGAAACTTCCAGTAAAGAAGAGACCCTTTCTGCTCAGTGCAGTGCACACATTCTTCGGACAGCAGACATCATACAGTGTCCAAGTAGATCTTGCTGCAGGTGATGAAACAAGCAGAAACCTTCATTTCAGATGGAGCCCCAGCTAGAAATCAGTGCTCTGGGACTGGTCATACAGGGTGGAAAGTGGTAAACTAATTTTTGCAGGAAGGGCCAGTTTGCAGATGGGGTAACAGAACTCAAAGGGCTGGTGCTGACAAATAGATGTTTCCTCAGGCTTTCCTGAAAATGGCAGATGACTACTAATCTTTGCTATATTGTAATATAGACCTAGAATGTATTTGGTTGCAGGCTTTTGTTTTTAGCCAATTTCTAATGGCTGAGAGTCAGTCAGATAAAAAAACAGAGCATCTCATGTTGTGGCATGGTTATGGGCCTGTATCCTCTCAGGGGGGTCCCCATAGTTATTAAAAATCCTTGGGGGGGAAGAAAAAAAAAAACCAAACTGACAGAAAAGGTCTAATTTTCTTGTCCTCTGCCTATTTTTACTCTGGCACACTTCCAAGGATGACTTGGAACCAATGGTAATTGCTGTGATTGAAGAGCCCATACACACACCCCCAAACAAAAAAAGGATTACACAGCAGAGCAACAAGACCAAAGCCCATTTGAAATGGATTGCTCACTCCAAAGGAGCTGTTGCTAGGAAGGGACATGGTTGTGGTAGTTAATCAGGACTCTGGAAATAGATGTCTCTATCATAGCCTGTTATTTATTTTGCATCAAGGAAGCAAGTACCTGGTGAAGTTTAGGAAGAAAACACAAATTGCTTTTCTAGAACTGAGGAGAGCAGATTTATGGAAGAGATTGCTCAAAAAACGCATTGCAATATAACACTGGGGTGAAGGTAAAAAGAAATGTATGTGTAATATTGCTGACTACACTGCTGACAGGACAGTTATTCTGGAAGAAATAATTTTTACTGCACATCTGAAAAAAAAAAAAAAATCAACTAACCATCTCCTGAGATCAGGAACACATAAATACAAAACAAACTTTCCTCTGGCTACAAAGAAAAAACAAACAAAACAAAGGGAAGCTTCTTATTAAAAATTAAATTACCCACATCCACTATTGAGCTTCAGGTTGTCTGCATGCCAGTGAATCATTAATAAAGACCAGCAGGTTCCTCACAGCTACAGCTCCTCCAAAAAAGTAGAGTGTGGAACACAGGGGTTCATTTCCATGGCAGAAACTTGGGTTTGAAGTTATTTTTCCTCATTGGGCTTTGAAATGGGAAGGAAAGGCAGAGCTCAGCTGGGAGCAGCAGCTGCCTGTGCTTCAACTCCATCACATGGGTTACAAGCATGACTGAGGAGAAATAATTTTTGCAGTGTAGAAGTTTAAATTATCACAAAGAAAATCTTCTCAATTCAATAGATATATATTGAATGCATTTTTTTTTCACTCTGTTTTGATACTTCTTTTCTTTTCCAACGATTATTTTATTGAGCTTGTAGATGTGAGCAGGACACTGTGTTCCAAAGCACTGAAAAAGCATTATGGATAATGTTTAGAGCTTAGCTTTAAGATATCCTTCCTGACTCTTATCTGGAATTTAGTTTTCATCTGTTGTCTCCAGAGGATCCTGCTTAGCAAAATGATCCCAGTCCCTAGGTTAAAGTACATACTCCCCATATTTATGCAGACCTGGTTTCTGTACAGAGGATTTTCACATACTGGGTAGAACAAGAGCCTCTAAGTAGTCTTAAAGCCCACACTAAAAGGATGAGAATAGTGAAATTTAATCATAATTTCTCCATTGCTAATAATAAATTATTATTTACAATGCAATCAGACAAAGGAGGAACTTGTTGTATCAAATTAAAGAAGGAGAAGGGGGAAAAAAAAAAAAAAGAGAGATATCACCATGCTATAGCTTCCATCTGTTCAGACATGGAAGGAGATCTTTGTGTGACATTTAGAACAAATATGATATTTGTTTATCCAAAACAGAGACTATCAAATTCTGCAGCCCATTCCTCAGTCACATCTCCCTGAGAGTGCCTGAGCTGCAGGATATCACGCCGAAGGTGACCTCATTCTGAAAGCTGAATCTAAATGAATACAGAAATATTTGTTTATTGGAATGTGTTGTAGCAGTTTTCAAAAAGTGACCTAGTGAGATTTGCAGCAGAGGAAAAAAAGGTCTATTTTAGTTACTTCTCTGCTCAGTAGTTTATGCATCAGCTTAGGGCTCCTTCTACTAAGGCTCTCAAATTGTTTTAGGGAAAAGCAAAATGAATAAAATATATATATATATATGTATATATAAGTATATATATAACTTCTGCAGATCCATTTAGCTCTCAGTTATATCAGGATAAATTCAGAGTAAATCTAATGAAGTTAATGGTTTTCTAATAGTGTAGAAGTGAACAGATCGAGCTCTGAAGCCTCTCATGTTTTATTTGCCAAGAGTTTTCGTGTCATGCTGGCAAATGGACAGTGACAGGATGTACAGGTTTTGGAAGCCCTTTGGCAGGCACCAGAGAAGTTCTATTACACCCCATGACAATGCAGCCATTTGCAAATACTTCCAGAACTGGACTTCCTAGCTAGAAGCATAGCAGTTCCTCTCACTGGTTTGCTGTTCTCATGTGCTTACTTACTAAACTGTAAGTGAAAAAAAAACAGGCATCCTGGATGTTTCCTTGAGGTGGCAATTGGGGCTGAATGGGATTTTTTGTCACTAAACCCCAAACATGAAGGAGAAACATTAGAAACTACAAGCAAGCATCATCTACTCTGTTCCTCTTCCTCTCAAACATGAGCTCAAGTTCTTTCCAAACTCCCTCAATACTCAAGATCGTGGCTCTTTTATTCAGAAGAGATAAGTTCCTTTTGGAGAGAAGCTTTTAACCTTGCATTAAATTATTTGCATTATTTATTAGCAACCTCTATATTTGCTATATTTGCTGAAGGAATACAGAGTAATTTGTCATATTTAATTTCATCTGTGCCTAAGGAATACAGGAACAGATCCAAAAAAAGCCTTGAGAGCCTTAAATCTCTTCCAGAAAAGCTGGCATCCAAAAATCTCAGTTTTCAATCCTGAAAGCAACCTGTGAGTTGTGACTTGGGTGAGGATGCTGGAACTTCTGAGCCACCTCCCTCCAGAGGCCAGAAAATCTTGGTTGCTGGGCCCCTTCTCCAGCCCCACTGTCTGGAGGCTTCAGTGGAAGAGAAAAATCTGAAGTCCTCAGGAGGACCTAGGATTCCACTCCTGCCTAAACTCAGTGGTGATGGCCACTTTTTTCCTAAAGAAAAAAAAAATCACAGGAAGTGTAAGCACCCATTTGGAGACAAACTTATCAGCAGGAGAAACTGCTGGGAACTCTTCTTCTTTTTGGGTCCTCGATGACCCAAGCACAGACATGTTCACTGCTCTTTTTGAACCATGCAGGGAAGTGGGAGAACAGCCACCCAGAAAGAAGTGTGAGCAGAACTGAGACCAAGGGGTTGCAGCTGGGATGGAGAGGGCACTGCTGAGCCTGGGTCTCACCTTGAAGCATTCAAACAGCTGGAATCTACCCCAATTGCCATCCTTGCAGGTTTTGCACAACATCTCCATAGTAATAACCTTGTTTTCCTCCCGCCCCTTGTGATTTCAGCTGTCTCATAACCCCACATTATCTCCATCCCTTAGGCAGCTCAATTCAAGCTATGTATGGGCTAAGTTGCTGCCCCAAAAAAACCTTCCTGCTCACTGCTGGTGAAGAGGACTGAAAATTGTGGTCTAGCAAGGCTGTCTAGGAGGAAGAGTCCAAAACTAGATTTCATGACAACACTGAAGAAACTTCCTTAGTGCTGCCTCAGCTGTCTTCAAGGCTCATCTCCTCTACCAGTGTTGGCTGGAGTTGACCAAGGAGAATCAGAAATTACTATAGGGAACAGCAGCAGCTTAGAATCATAGAATCATAGAATTGGCTGGGTTGGAAGGGACCTCAGAGATCATCGAGTCCAACCCTTGAACCACCGTTGCCGTTGCTGGACTATGGCACTGAGTGCCACATCCAGTCTCTTTTGAAATATCTCCAGACACGGAGAATCCACTACTTCCCTGGGCAGCCCATTCCAATGCCTGATCACTCTCTCAGTAAAGAAATTCTTTCTAATATCTAAGCTAAATTTCCCCTGGCACAACTTAAGACCATGCCCTCTTGTCTTGTTGAAAGTCGTCTGGCAAAAGAGACCAACGTCCACCCGGTTACAGCCTCCTTTCAGGGAGTTGTAGAGAGTGATGAGGTCTCCCCTGAGCCTCCTCTTCTCCAGGCTGAACACCCCCAGCTCCCTCAGCCTCTCCTCATAGGGTCTGTGCTCAAGTCCCTTCACCAGCCTGGTTGCCCTCCTTTGGACCTGGAACCTCACTTGTTGAGCCTCACTTCACCTCAACAATGCCAAACCACTTGTATTTAGCAAGATATTTTCTCTGTCATTATCAGAAAATCAAGCAAAATTAGCTATTTCCATCTCGAAGAAAGTCTCCAATTCCATAATTCATCCCTTTCTGTACACCTTGGACATGGTCCTTGCCCACTGTAGCTCTCCATTTCTTTCCCCAAGTTAGAATGGAGATTCAAGAGAAAGGGAGGGGATTATCAGCTTTGACTCTTGTTAACATATCTGGGCATCAGCCTGTCACCTGCTGTTAGAGTACAGAAACACAGAATAAAGCTGCATTTCTGTAAAAGATATTGGGTGCAGAATTGGACAGGAGAGTGTCAGATTGCAGTTATTCCGTTCTTTCACACAAAATGTGAAATAACATGTTAACTACCCTCTGGGCATACAGTCAGTATCCATTAAAATAATCACCATATGGCTCTTTCTGGGACCTGGTAACTTTCATATTATTTTCCAGTTCATTCAGAGGAACCATTTCACAATGGATCCTACAGGACCTTGAAAAGATTTTATCAGGTTACTGGATTAAGGCTTTGATAGAGAATCTGAGGGAAAAGCAGGTGGAAAGAGCAATCCACACAGCACATCTGCAAAGTGATTGCTGGGTTATATTCTCTGTTCAAATGGGAAAGGAAATCCCTTGAAAGAAAAAGTCTGTCTGCTGCTGATTAGCTGACAAGAACAAAAATTGAACACTATGTGCATGAAACTCTACCAATAGATCCATCATGTCAGCAATTCATTTTCTTATGGTAGCATGGGTTTGGAAAGGAATTCATTAGGGCCCAAATAAATTAATAGCAGAGAAGAGAAATATCCTCTGCCTTGCATGATTTTTTATACTCTTGGTTTACAAGTCCAGATTTGGGTTGTTATTTTTTTATACTTATCCCTTCCTTGCTCATTAACTTTACTGGATTATGCAGCCAGGGTACCAAATATTCTGCTTCTTGCTGTTAACAGCATATAATTTATATCAGTTTCCTTGTTACAGGAATACTGCTCTACATGGAGCTGATAACTCTAGATTTTTGCATGTTTACAGTTCTACCTGGACCTCATAATAAGAAGTAAAGGTACAATAGGTGAACTCTGGTTAAGATTCATCTAGGATTCATCTAAAACACCATAACAGTAATTTATTTTTTTATAAGGTCTGTATCTGTTCTCTCTCTTTTTTTTTTTCCTCTAGTTTTACCCTTTGTAGAGTTGTTAAAATGCATTGTCTGTTGGAGGACTCCAGTTGTGGTTAGGTGGCAATTCCCATGAAGCATGCTAATATACACTAATCTTTTAATAATGATGAATATTTGACTCTTTGTAATGAGGGTATTTTTTTTTCTTTTTATAAAAGAGGCTTCCCACAATAAAAATTAAAAAAAAAAAAACAAAAAAAACATCACAATGGTTGTCACAAGTAAGCTTCCCTCCCCTTTGAAAGAACTGACTGTAGTGGAAAAGATAATTACTCAGTTCCTTTATCTCCGAATTATTTGTAATAAAACCTGAAATCGCACCACAAGGTCTTTCATGAGGATGTCATAAATTAAGATGCATGGATGTATTTGGTGCATCTGTTCAGCTCCATGCTCCTTTGTCTTCTGCAAATAGCACAGCAGCTCCAATACCCAGCAGACAGCATTTACGCAAATGATGTCGTGGTCTGTATCATTAATATTCAGGGATTGTCTGTCATAGACACCTTACTGTACATCTGTTATGCAAATTTATGTTAATGTTTGCTCACTGACAGCTGCCTCGGTTCCCTCCCTAAAATGATCTTTTCCATTTTGAAGTTTGCAATCTGTTCCCCAAAAATGTTAATCTAACAATTAACTGAAATTGCTAAACAGAAATTTTACATGTTAGGTCCAAAATAGAAGGCAGTGTTTTTAAATAGATGGTGAATCTTCTCTTCACATCATTTGTTTTATATGCGATTCAGAAAAGGGTAAACATTGATCTTTGCACAGCCTGTGTTGGGATAAGTGACAATCTCCCTATACAGTAATAGGTTTTGCAGGAAATGATGCCATCTTGGTTCCACATACTCTATGGGCATGGAGCCCTGGAACAGGCTGCCCAGGGAGGTTGTGGAGTCTCCTTCACTGGAGACATTCAAAACCCGTCTGGACACGTTCCTATGTGATGTACTCTAGGTGGCCCTGCTCTGGCAGGGGGGGTTGGACTAGATGATCTTTCGAGGTCCCTTCCAACCCCAAGGATTCTGTGATTCTGTGAAACTGACTCTCATTAAAGGCTGCTCTTCCTACATTGTTTTTCTGTTTAGACTTTTGTTCATGGAGAGGCCACTCTTTGTAAATATATCATTCAGTCAAGCTTTTGGTATTAAATATTATGATCTTCTGTCAAATAAAGACAGCAAGTATTTTAGAAACGTTTTAGAGCACTGACAATACTATGATAGCAGAGCATAGCAGGAAAAGTGAGATACAAATGTCTTGGAAGCCAGGTTCAGACTGCTGGGGCAAATGTTTCGACCCCAAATGCCTCAAACCAGGTTTTTGCTTCCAGAGTCAAGAAGCAGACAAGTTCCATGAAGGGACCAGGGGACATCTGGGCAGGTGGTGTACTGTGTACTCCCTATACAGTACCAGGTTTTGCAGGAAATGATGCCATCTTGGTTCCACATACTCTATGGGCATGAAACTGACTCTCATTAAAGGCTGCTCTTCCTACATTGTTTTTCTGTTTAGACTTTTGTTCATGGAGAGACCACTCTTTGTAAATATATCATTCAGTCAAGCTTTTGGTATTAAAATATTATGATCTTCTGTCAAATAAAGACAGCAAGTATTTTAGAAACGTTTTAGAGCACTGACAATACTATGATAGCAGAGCATAGAAGGAAAAGGGAGATACAAATGTCTTGGAAGCCAGGTTCAGACTGCTGGGGCAAATGCTTCTTCGACCCAAAATGCCTCAAACCAGGTTTTTGCTTCCAGAGTCAAGAAGCAGACAAGTTCCATGAAGGAACCAGGGGACATCTGGGCAGGTGGTGTACAGAAGAGGGTCTGTTAGACATTAGGGAAAGCACACAGGCTGGGACTTGACAGAGAAGTGGTCTCCACCTTAAATCAAAGTGAAAACATATTTTTGGCAGGGTGTTTATGAATTCTGGACTATTGCTGCTTAGACCCAGAGCAAGGGGAGCACTGAGAGGAGCCAGGGAGAGCTTGGGTCAAGCAGACACCTGCAAGAGATGTCAGACCCAATGTTAGCTCTATGTCTCAGAGAGGATGGCTCTGAAATGGGGGATGAAATTGAAAGGGACAGATTGCAGCCCCAGATCAGGCTGTTAGGAAAGGGAATTAAATAAGAAGAGACATATTGCCTGTCCTAGGAAAGAAGCCCCCAGAATGTCCATCCACAGAGGCCAAGAGCTTCCAAACAGAAACCATTTAACTCCGTTGTCTGCCAGGGTAATTGGGCCAGGATGTAATAGATTTTTCAGAAACCTATGTCCAAATAGGGATGTGACAGAATAGTTCAGAACCTGCCTATAAACCATGCAGAAAGAGAAGTTGGAGGCATTAGAAACACCACTACAGTGCACCACAGGTTCAGTATCAGCCTTGGCCACCGAAAATAGAGCCAAGATACCTATCCAAACCCTACCCTTCTCAGGAAATAGAGAGCAGACTATGTCAGGCTGAGCTGTCAAAATAAGAAGAGGAGGAAAATTAAACTGATAAATGAAAGAGCAGCATGGCACCTGACTGATGGCATCCCTCCAGGAGATCTCTTAGAAGCATAGCCACCATTTCTAACAAATACAGAATGGCTCATTAAAAAAACCCCAAAACCAAATAACAGAGTATGGTAGGGTAGTAAACACTTCCCCAGTTTCCCTTTTTGGAAAGAAAGGGATTTCTTGGAGATGCAAGCTATGGACTTTCAGAGATATTTCTGGAGCAATAGCTAAGGTAAAAGTATAAAATCACCAGGATGAGAATGCTACAAGACCAAGCAGAGCTTCTACCAAGGAAGGAGGAAGGAGAAGAATTTTCTTCTCTTCTAGTCTATTGTGATGCATCAAGTGTGTTAAAAAATGGCTGATGAAGGCCATTTTGTAAATAAGTTCAGCTGAAAGCCGATTTATTTAATTGAAAAAGTATTTCCTGAGGAACCAATTAAGAAAACAAAATAATCATGTACGGAGAGTGAATATTCTGCTCTAGTTCAGAAAGTGATTGACAAGCCCACAGTAAATAGAAGGGCATTACTTACTCCCAAATTAGAAACTCAGAGTGAAAAATTGCTGAGCTATTTTAGAAAGTGCAATTAATAAGATTGTTTAGAGAAGGGCTAAACAGCCTGAGCAGTGTTTGCAGGTGACAACGTTTTGTCTAGATGTCTAGACAAAGAAAAGTGCTTGACAGGCTCTGGAAGGCCTTCAAAATAAATTACAAGGCAGCACCTGAATCCCAAATTCAATGTCAAGTGCAAGATAAATTTAGGAAGGAATATCTTGAGACGTCTTGAAGGAATATCAAGGATATCCTGAGACATCTATTTCTACCATTTACTATTACAGGCGACCACATCATACAACTTCTCATAGTTTTTTCAAGTTCCATTTTCATTCCGATGGGGATTTTCAGGTCCATTTTTGGTACACAAACTCCACAGAACAAACGTTAAAGCAAAACTCAGCCATACAACAGAGGCTACAGCTAACCAGATTCATGAATAAAACCCTAAAAATTGAAAAAACAATAATTAAAAAAGTAAACCCTAAAATTTTAAAACCTTGTGTTTTCAGGAAGCACTTTCAATGGTAGTTTTCCAGTCAATGTAGAACCTGTAGTTATAATATTATACTATCCTAATATATAGAAAACTCCAAAAATAAGATGGAGCTGTTATTTAATTAGCTAACACTGTTGGGGATGAGCCATTTCACAGCCAGTTCTTGGCTTTTAGGCACAGGCAGAGAATGGAAGGACTTTTCTTTTGGTCATCCCAGAGTGTCTCTGATGAATGCATTGTAGTTTTCTGCCTTTATGTAGTTTTCTTAATTAATCACAGTAACAAACTGTTACTATTATCAACATTTCCCATGGAAATTTTAGGTTTGGGTTTGGTGTTTTTTTTGTTTTTTGTTTTTGTTTTTTTTTTTTAGTTACAGGACCTTGGCAGGAAAATACACAGAAGGTTATCAGTGTAGCATCACCTGTAATGTTGCAGTCATACGGTTGGGATACCAGTAAGAGAATGGTGCAGGCAGAAAGCTATCAGAGCAGAGCACCAAGCCAAGGTTCTAGAATCCATCTGGCATCCCAGCAAATACATCCTTGCCTGCTGGATGTTCTTCATCATTCCCAAGGCTCAGGACTCTGCCTCTGTTGTGTTAGCTCAGCTTTCAACTTATTTCAAACATCTCAAGTCCAGAGAGATTGTTATTAAATGGAGGTCCACAGAGAGATAGAGTCCTCATGGTTTGAAATAGTTCAGTCACAGCAGTTGAAAGAACAAAATGCCAAAGAGCAGCTACAACATAACTAATCTGAGAGCTTAAATCTGCTATCTCTTTAGTGAGCAGATCTTTCAAAAGTGATTTTTTTCTTTTTTTCTCCTTGATGACATTAAGATTAGATGATGTCTTTTATGATTTATTTATTTAAATACACTGTCATTTTACTGTCACATGGAGGAGTCAGTTCAAAGGAGAAATAATGTGAAGAACTATTTCATTTAATGTCATTAAAACCTTGAGAATATTTTTGTACCATGCAAGCCTCACATTGCTGACTACAGCTCCAGCAGGAACTCAGGGGCCATGCAAGGAATTTTCACCTAAAATATGAGGGGAGACAAAGATAGCTTTGCCATTTCCATTTTCTCCTTCTTCTCATGTTGGAATGAAAAGATATTTTGGTGTTTCCAGAGAAAAAAAGCTGTCATAAATTTGTACCTGATTGATTAGTGTGTTTTGCTTCCAGAAAACAAATATTGTAGCTTAGTTTTCCAGTTTCTGAATATTTTTAAATATACAGGCAAAATGAGTTTCATCAGAAACAGCCTCTTAAAATGAGAAAAAAAAAATCAAAACATTTCTCCAAAACTGGTAAAGCACTTTAATATAATTGTTCTAAAAGTAGTGTTCAAAGCCTTAATGAACTGTATTTCGTTGGAAGTGCTGGAAGAGAATTTCAGAGCTGCTTTTGATGGAAGTTTCCTGAGCTCTGATGTGTGAGAAACTGGGTTTTATGCTGATTCCCACTCAACTGTAACAACTCCCACCCCATACCCATCCCTTTGCCTGAGCTTTTACATACAGATCCCAACCACCCGCAGGACAACCCAGCTTTTCAAGCCCTGCACCTTAGGGAAAAGCAGCAAAACCCTACCCAAAAGTGCATGGAAGACTGTAGGTTGTTGAGGAGACCCTAGAGGTGAGATGGTTGTGGCAGGTGATGGGCAATTCCTGCTGGTCCAGGTCTCCCAGCACCCTTTCCCACCTGGATCTCCCTGCTGCCCCCCTGACATTGCACAGCACCTTCTCTAGATGGAATCTGCAGCCACAAAAGACAAAGATGGTTTCATTGCATTTTGGAATGCTGCTGAACCAGACAAAACCACTGTTGTTTTCACTTCAGCTGCTCTTTATCATGACATCTACCTCCACAACACATCTAGAAAGAGGGACTTAATTAGATTCCTTATTTATGACAAGCACTAGTGCAATAATGTTCTCTCCTCCCTGCCCATGCAGGTCACAGAAAATAAGATTGAAGGGATCTGAAAAGGTTGGAAGTCTGCTAAATTATTCACAGCAGCAGCACTGAGGTCCACCTGTGAGAAGATGCATTTCTTATTATGGGCTGAGTGACTTTCATTACTCAGTTTATTGGCCAGTGTAGAAAAGTCAAAATGCACATGGGGAAAAGCCTCCACCAAACAGAAACTGCTCCAACACCACTCCTCTGTCTGTTGCTAATTAGTCATGATTATTTGGGTTATAATAGGTAATTTCATGGCTCTATTAGCACACTGGTTAGTAAGTAATCAAACGAGCCAGCTAAATACTAGGAATTATTAGGACAGCAGTAAAGAAAAGGTCAGAGGATATCATGATCCTGTTGAATAAATCCATAGCTTGCCTGCATCTCAAATATTATGTTTTATACTTGCCCCCAGCTCTCAGAAAGTAAAAAGAATTCTGTAAATCTAGGAAAATCCCTGAAAAAAACACAAATGGAACAACTTCTGTGTATGAAGTGACTAAAATTGGGTGTCTTCCATCTTCAGATTATAATAATGTGTAGCTATTACTCAGATGGGTGGTTAGGAAGTGACTGCTTGCACTTTGCTCCACTTTGCAAGAGTTGAGGAGCAAAGGGGAGCTGGGCTGAACACAAAGGATGTGAAGCTCCATTCCCTGGCTAGCAAACTGCAAAGCCCTCAGACAAGATACCTGTGATTCAAAAAGCCTCCAGGATGCTACCTGTTGTAAATTAAGAGTAGGGAGGGAGGGCAGGAGGATATATGTCTGTCCCACTGCTCTCTATTTTATTCATTTCTCTCAAATGCAGACATAAGTTGTTAGGAAAAAGAAATAAAGGAGAAAAAACATGGGGGAACAGGTAAATAGAAAAAGTCTATTCCATCCAGAAGAGGCATGAACAAGCACTCAAATTAGGGAAAAGAATGAAAAACATAATGTATTTTTCATTTTTCAGCTCTCAATAAACCATAAAACATTCCTAAAGATAACCAGTGAAGCTTACCTTCAAAGACAGGAATATTTGGTCACCATATGAGAACAAATCTCCTCCTTACCCCCTGCTCAGCAAGTCCCACCACTACATAAACCCCCAGACTGCCCTCCCTCCCCACATTTATGGGCTGCAGGTATGAGCAACCTGTTACCACCCCAAAGGCCTCTGTCTGCCCCTCCCAACTCTCTAAAACCCACTCAATAAATTAAAAATATTTAGCCTACAGGTGATCCTATTTCAGCTGAGAAAGGCACTGCCTTCAGTGGTGGTTCTAGGGGCATCTCCCCTCAGCTCCTGCAGAGCCCTCACCTCATCCATCACCCCTATAATTTTTACAGAATGTGACTTTAACTACAAGAAAACTGAAGTTACCTGTTTCAAAACAGCTCAGTAACTAGAGTTAATACAGCAAAAATAAATCTGTGAGGTTTGCTAGTAAATTATGAGCTAAGAGAAGTTTTTGCCTTAACTTGTTCCTTTCAGTCTATCTTAGTCTAAGTCCAGTTAAATGATTAATATTCCCAGTATTTAGATAAACTTCTGCTAGCCTAAGGTTTAAAAGTCAATGGTTTGGGACACTCTGCTACTTGTATTTAATGGTTTTGCTCCTTTAAAAATACCACAGGGCTAAAGAAGAGCAGAATCAAAATAAAATTTGAATAATTAATGAATTAATATGTGGCTGAGAAGTGGGAAAGTAATTTTGAGAGGTTTTTAATTTGGGCTTAAAACAATAACATCTCCCCAGACTCGTTGGAAAAACTTTCATTTAGCTGCTCAGAAAAAAAGTGGAGCTCACAGCTGAGTAGGAATATGTGACATTTTGAGCCAGGTAATATGAGGATACCCAAAGCATAAATGGTGCTAATTTAGATGTGCAGCAGAGTATGAATGTTTAGAATTTTGCCCAGCAACTTTCATTAAAATGAAGCCCTTTCTCAAATGCCAAATATTCTTTGGGAATAAGTAGAGGTAGCAATGAAAAGAACAAATAAACCCAGGCAAAATTTATCATCAATTACTTAAACAGAGATGGAGGTTACAGAAACTCACAAAGTAATTCCCCTTGTGAAAAGGCAGATATTCACCTTGCTAACTACCTGGGTTTCCTCATTCACACCTCTTTGGTCTTTGTTTTCCATTAATTCTAGTAAATGAGGTTATTTGTAGGAATTGCAAAGAAAAATATGAATTTAAGCAAGAATATTCCCCCCTTCCCCCCAAAAAATAATTAACAGTATTTCAAGCTCGTTTGGGGGTATATATTGATACAGGAATCTTACAAATGATGCTCAGAGCTTTGGCAAGCTGTGCCTTCATGGGGATCAGAGCCCTCTCCAGCCATGTTCATGTTCCTCACATGCTGCCATTTTCACAGAACTCATCAAAGCTCCAGCAGCCAGCAAAACGACTGAATTAAAGGTTTTTAATGTAGACATCTTGCCACATTTCCATTGCATCATATTTGCACTGAAAAGGTCGCAAGCTGAACTTTGTAAAACACAGCAGATCCAGTGTGGGGAATCATTGTATTGCTGGCTAATTTTCACATCTGAATACACTGGGTTTTCCTTAGTTGTGTTTTAATGCAAGCCTTGGGATAACAGCTCCCTGTCCCCCTGTCTGTTGAGGAAAATCAACTGCTACAAAGAGAAGAAAACTCATTTTTTCCCAGGAGCTTTCTGCCAAACCATCATTCAGGAAGGAAGAAATAAGCATTTCCAAAAGGGTAGCTTCTGTCCACTCCATTCTGCAGATTTCTAGGTTTAATTCTGCATGGTCCTGGCAGCTACAGCCTCCCACGTAGACTGGTTGAAGCAAGTAATAAGGAATGGGATTACTGAAAAGATCTTCTTGAGGTGTTGGGTTTTTTTTCTCTATTTGCACTGTAAGGTTTCCTGAATTTTCAGTGTTTCCCTGGAACTCATTCCTGTGATTCCTGTGTACAAGCAACATAATTTGACCTAGCTGGCTGCTGCAAAGTCTTCCTGTAAAATAAAACTGTTAAAGTGGTCACCCCCTTCGATATTATTCTATTATTATTATTATTATTTTATTGCCCAGTATAAGAACTTCTGTATTCTCTGTACCCAACTTCTTTGTTTGGTTTGCAGCTGCTACAAATGGAATCTCTGCAACCATTGTGGACAAATACTGGAGAACAAATTTGAAGTCAAAAGTCCCACAAACTCAGAATGTAGCAAAAATTCTTCAGAGGACTGCAATAAGCACCAATTTTTCACAATCCTTGCAGGCTAAAGCTTGCAAAATTCAGCTGCACACAGCCCATGAGGAGCTTTGGTTCTAATGTGAGGATGATTACAACCTGGAGCCAATTTTGGAGAAGTATCCAAGAGATGAGCCACACAAATAAGCCTTGTTTTCCATGAGGACTCTTTCTACTGTCAGCTCTGTTTACTGTCACTGTAACATTATCCTTCACGCTGTGGAAAGTGTCAGCCACAAAAATAAAGTGGAAATCTATAAAACTGGTTTTGAGCCAGTAAAAGAAATGTCAATTTCGTGGCAGCCTTTATTAATCCTCTTAACTGCACTACTTGGGAATCCACAGGATTTCATAAGGCTCATAATGCAAGCAGTGTTTTCATAAAAGAGGAGGTGCAGAAATCCCAGATATGCATATGCAGAGAAACTGAAAGAAATGACTCAGAGGCTGCCAACCATTTCTTTTGGTGATGTCAAAGGTGCTAAAACTGAGAAGGCTGTGGAGTCTTTTGAAGCTTCTTGTCTTCTCCATGATGCCACCATGGGAAGTTTTAATGTTGTAGGTTAGAGATGTAGCTCCACACAACATCCTCTCCCTCACACATGGGCTGAGATGTCACGTTGAGCTGTATCTCCCTCTGACTCATCCTGCCACACTTCTCTTCCTAAAGAAAAATATGGGTTTCATTAGAGCTAATCCAATCAGCTACTCACATGTAATTACACGAGCATGGTACAAAGTAGGTGAAACACCTTTCAAAATATTTTTCAGGCTCTCAGAATAACTTTTATCTTTTTGCTTTATGTTTTGCATTCAGATTTATTCTTTTTTCCTGAATAATTGTGCTACATGCAGAACTAGCCTAGAGGGCATAGAATTAAATATTTCCCAATTAGAAGCTCCGAAGGAAAAGAAATAAAGATTCTCTCTCTTCAGCAATGTACTTAGCTCTAAGCATATACAATAAACTAAAAGTTGACTGTGAACCTTTCCTTCCCTCTGGGAAATATATTTTCACATAAGTAACCCCATTTATTTACACTGGGAGAAGGACACTAATGATTCCAAAGGCAAGTTTTGGAGCAGAGTGGTTCAGCTGGAGCTGCACATGAGACAACAGGCTGCAAACTGGGGTTTATGAATTCATTTTGGCAGTAAGTGCAAAAGAGCAGTAATGTGAAATATGGTACAGAAAATGTGACTAACAGCAATTATGCTCACTGTGGGTCTAATCTTGGAGAAAGAAGCAATGAGGGATGCTGAGAACCTCAGGACATGCATGGTTAACCTCAGCTAATCCACAGGTTAATCTCCCTGTGCTCTCTGTTATGTTCATGGGGAAGGATGAGCTCATTCAGACCATTATTCTAGAGCAAAAGTCCAACTTTACTTATTTCACCTTACTCCTGAGGACTCTGTGTCTCTCTCTCTTTCCACATGTTGCAGGAGGACTCTTAGGCTGTCTTGGAAAGCTGGGTCTTGTAAATAACCACCCTAGAACTGTGACTTAAAGTAAATACCATTAGTTTAACTGCTCTGATCTGCATATTAATTCACATGTTGTATGTCAAGGGATTACACTGATATTGCCACCACGAAAAATAGGGTACAAAGCACAGAATCACAGAATTACCTCAGTTGGAAAAGACCTTTAAGAAAATCAAGTCCAATCATTAACCAAACACTGAAAAGTCCTTAACTGAGCCATATCCCTAACCCTTATGTTTATACAACTCTTAAACACCTCCAGGGATGGTGACTCCACCACTGCCCTGGGCAGCCTATCCCAATGCCTGGTAACCCTTTCAGTCAAGAAATCCTTCCTAAGATCCAATCTAAACCTCCCCTGGTGGAATTTGAGGCCATTAGCTCTTTTCTTATCACTTGACTGAACAAATCTTCCCCTTGTCTTTCAGCTTCATGGAACAGACTGATCCCCACCTCCCCATAGCCTCCTTCCAGGCAGATGTAGACAGCAAAAAGTTCTCCCCTCAGCCTCCTTTTCTCAAGGTTAAAATCTCCAGCAGTTTTGCTTGTTGGCAAATAGCAAAAAAAAGCAGGAATTCATATACATCAGTTCAAAACACTTATTTCAGCACAGGGAGGTCCCAGGCTGCCCACACTTCCCAGTGCCAGCACTCTGGGATCTGGCCCAGACAAGCCAGTGCTGCCCCACACCATGCTCAGGTCATGCTGAGGGGACCTAAAATCCAGAAGAAATATGTTAATGTGATGTTAATTTCCATACCCTTGCCCATTTCCATGCCCTTCTTCACAGGCTCCTATTTCAGCATCGCTGTAGACTGGTTCACAACCCACTTGAAATTAAAATAAAAAAATACTTCAGTCCTGCCCTTGGCACAGGAGTGTTTCATGACTGAATTATTCCCATATCCGTGATATATTCCTATTAATAACATTCTGCTCTGACTAACAAACAGCTTTATTTTATTGCCATGATTTCTGGCTTTCTCACAGCCTTTAAAAATATGAACTGAAACACTCTCTCCAGGAGTGGCCAAAAAATATTACCACTTCAATACAATATTGCAGGTAGTAAATCTTTTCACAAATGAAAATTAATCCCTCTGCTTGTTTAGAGACACACATATAGCAAAATAAAATCACAACTGTAGGTGATAAGAAAATCTCCACATCTGATAACGCTGCCTGCTTTCAGCTGATAGCAGAAGCACCTGGTGCAAGGAAATCTTCTGCTTTCACAGGAAGATGGAGATGATATTGCTGGGGTGCAGCACATCAGCAAAGAGAGGAGAGGGAATCTTCAATAACAGCATCTCAATGAAATGGGATACTTAGGGTCGATTCTGGGCATAGGGATTTCATTTGTGGTCTTTCCTCTATACAGGCTACAGAGAGAAAGGCAAGTCCTGTCTGAGGACTCCATCACTGAAAACAGCTCTGCAGCAGGACTTTTTTTTTGAGGAGACAAAGCTTGTCTGGTCAAGGACTTCCTTGAAGCTGTGTCTGGACAGTCAAGACACCTAAAGCCTCTGAGGTCTACAATCAATGTCAACACATTCAGCTTCCAGTGCAAGGCGTAAATCCCTCCATCTGCCTCCTCTAACAGGAGCACAAAATAACATGCACATTTATAGAAAAATAAAAATAAAAATAGCCTCATATGCTTTACAGCCCACGTATATGAAACTGAAGTACTTGGGCACTCTGGCAGTGATGGTGATAGAAATTAGTGAAGCCAGAAGGGCTGCAGCTTAGGGTCAGGCAGTGCTCCATGGGTCTCTGGTCACAGAAATGGCATCCTTAGGGTACCTCCTGTGCAGAGAAATCCTTGCACATTGGGCAGCTTTCCCTCAGTGAGTCAGGCCAGTGTCTAAGCTCAATAGTTGAGCCCCTAAAATAATACCCCCGGAGGAACCAGTCACCTTGAGGCTTATGATAGCTTGGTCATATTCAAAAAACCCTAAAAATTATCTTCCTAGTTTCCTTTGCAGTGTTATCCCCATTGATCTGAGTGATTTGCTACGTGGGCAAATGAAGTTGATGAATGAACCTTAAGATTACCTTGTTCTTCACTATATTCCTGGTGACAACCTCTTAAAATGGTATTTGCATTGAGTCAGCTCATATAGCTCCAAAGGGGAATCCCACCTCCTGAGTCACCAGTTCCCTGTCCCATAACATCTTCTCAGCTCTAGTGCAATATTATGACCCCAGTTTACAGGCCAGGTAAGTTGGACCTAATCAATTCTTCTACCCACTTGACTGATAAAATTACATACCATGCAATCTACTTAAAAGCAATCATTTTTTTTTATTAAGTTGAAAATTACCATCGGGAAAGGAAATAAAAGCAAAGTAAACTCTCACAGAAAGCCATGGCCAGTTGAGCTTTAAGGTCATGCATGGTTTCAGAGGTTTGGTATGTTCTGAAGGAGGAAGGAGCACACAAGTGTGTCCTGCTCAGGGTGGCACCTGGCACAGGCTTCTCCACCCAGCCTGGCAGTGGGGGTGCAGCCTGCCAAGCTGCTGCCAAGATTCCTCACCACCTCCTCCCAGGACCTCTGGGATAGCTACTCCCATTCTCTCCTCCATGGGTTGTCAGTGCCACAGTAAAGGGTTTCAGGAGTTGGCTTCTTTTTTTTTTTTTTTTTTCCTTCTTCTTTTATCTCTGTATTCTGAATTACATCCCATTCTTCCTTAAGGGATGTATAGATCCCCTCATAATGGTTTATTCCTCATACATAAGGGACTACCAGATAAAATAAGGAAAACTAGGAACAGAGGCCAAGTATCTGTCCCAATAGTCAAAGTGAGTTTCACCATGGACTGCAAAAGGACTCAGACTTGGCTCTGTTTCTGCAGATAGAGAAAAAATTACTGAAGCTTCAGAACATGCCTGGGGCTCTGTCCTAAGTTGAGCAGCTCTAGGAAAAATGTAGGAAGCATAAATTTCTCCTCTCCTCACAAGCCAGAGTGGGAGACTTGTCCAATGAACCATCTGTGACAGCAGACTTTGAATGTGTCATATTTTTTCCAGGCTATCAGCAGATAAAAATGCTTGTTAGGGAAAGGTGGGCTCCTCCTGGAGAAACTCAACTCATCCCAGGAGGGGTTGAAGCCAAGACACAGAGCCCTGGTGGGAGCTGACAGCCTCTTCAAGGCAGAGGAAACACTTGGCTGTGTTCTTGCTGTATGATCTGGGCAGCTTTTCCTCACTTTATAATTACAAGGGGTGATTTATTTTGTTATCATCACAGAAGCTGAATTAAGGGTCATAGGTCATAAAAGAGGTCCAGAAGACTGGTTTGGATATTGTCATGTATTCAGGAGTAGAGCTTTGCTCCATAGTCTGAGCAGAAATGGACTTGGCAAAGGAGAGGATCTAATCAAGTTCATTTGTACTTTGATTTCTCTAAGAGAAACTGGGAACATGTGTCAAATCAAGCAACCACAGAGGTGTCCAGGTCATGATTTTAGTTTTTCTGGAAAAATAGAACAGACAGATGGCCAAGTATCTACATTTATTCATTGTGAATTTCTCTCATGGGTGTATAAGGGTTAAACTTTATCTTCCTTCAGTTGTTTGCCAGTTTGAGTTTCAGGAGCTTGATAGGGAATTCTTAAAGAATTGTGCATGAGGCTGACTAAACCAGCTAAGCAGGAGGAAAAAAAAAACAACACTGCAGAGTATTTGGGTATATAAGTACAGTAACTTCAAGACTTAAAGAAGATGAGAATTCCTATGGTGTAATGCAATTTTGCTATGGGAGGGAGGTTAAAATCTCTCCATATGGTTTGCTCTTATTTTAGAGAGTGATGCACACAGACACTGCAGTTTCAAACACAACAAGTGGAAAGAGGGATTTCTGCACCACAATATGTCATTCCTTTCTACCCCAAGCTGTTCTGTATTCTGCCCATTCTCCCATGACCTTTCTGGCACTGAAAGCAAGCAGCTCCCTAACAGCACATGTGAGGGGGTCAGCTGTGTTTGGTGTTCAATATAAAGATCCAGGCGTGTCCTTTTGCCATGGCAGATTTAGAGCAAAAGAATGGATTTGTCATGGCAAACATGCTAAGTATAGAAGAATCCCAGTAAAAGCCATGAGCTTGTTTTCTAGTGGCTCAGTGAGGGCTGTGTCATTCTATTTATCAGGGAGGCTTTTGCTGGTGATTGGTTTTCTGCTGGTTTTGGTTTTAAACATAGGGGGGTGATGGATGAGGATGGAACTGAAGGGGTAAAGAACACTTCTCATTTACATCCACATTGCCTCAAATTTCTAGCCAGGGAGCAGGAGTTCATAACATTGTGATGGGCATGGCAAAGACTCTCAAAAGCTCAGACAGGAGGAGCAGATGACTTTGGGCAGATAGCTACAGGGCTATGAAGAAGCAATGTCACAAACCCTGATGCTCAGAAGCATCTCCAGCATACAAGCAGTCTGGTCTCAAAACATATTGGGTGCCCTAGAAAAGGAAAATAAGAGGGAAGTGTTTGAAGGAGAATAACAAAGCAGAATGATGTTATTTTTTCTAGTTCAGAGCATGTCAGAAATAACTCAAAACTTAGGTGGACCACAGCTGGTGATTTGCAGCATGGGACTCAGGACTTGGCAAATGACACTGGGATCAATGAATACATCAATTTTTGTATTGAGAATGAGTGCAAGACTCCCATTTTACTGGTGTGGAGTTTGCTTTCTACCTGGGACAATCCAGACCCAAAGCAAACTTTGTGAAGTTCATAGGTATGCTGTTCAATTTTGCCCTGGGGAATTTAAGTAAATTCCTCAATACTTGTAAAATTAGCATGTCCAACACTTCTGTTTGTCTTCCTTTGATTTTGTGGTGGGTTTTTGTTGGGTTTTTTTCTGGAAAGAACTTTGATTTTCAGGTTGTGATTTTAAACACACAGAAGTCTGGAAATTCTGAGTTACTGTAACTACAGCAACTGGAATTATATACACCAATTAAAGACTGAGTGTAACAATCACACAGAGTAATACCATTTCCTATGGAAGGAGTCTCCATTCTGGCTAAAAAGTCTCTTTTCTTGAGCTCTTGTGGTTTTATATGAATTTGCAGATATGCAAATAATGACATTTCTCCAAAACCAAAGCCTTCCATTAAAAATACTTTATAAACTCTTTATTGTAGATTCTTCTACTTTTCCTTCTACTTTATTCTTTATTTTGGACTTAGCAGATAACAGTTCCTTTTCCCAAAAGCTGGATTTCTAAACACAGGGGAAAAAGAGTACATTTCACTTGAATATTAAATGATAAGATAATTTAAATTCTAATTACCTATGGTTTAGTTCTGCAAGTCTGATTGAAGAGCTTGTGTAGCAGTGAAACTCTGGAAACTTTGGCTTCTCCTTCAAGCAAAGTCTGATGTAAAAGAGCAAGTTAATCCCAGGCTGATTAATCTGTTTCATAGTGGTTGTCATCAATTCATCACCCTGCACCTAGTACTGGTAGACAGCTATGATTAAAAATAATTACTTCCATTTCAAAAATTGAAATACAATTTTTTAATAAAGAATCTGCATGCAAAGGACTCATCTTACTAAGTCAGTCTCTGGAAGAGAGTGACCCTCTCCAATGACCATAAAGAGATCTAGCTGACAAGCTGGAACAGAACCCTATCTTTTTCCCACTGAATTTAGGTGAGATTAATTCCTTTTTTTTTTTTTTTTTTTTGCAGATGATGCACATTAGTGGCACCTGGTTGCCTCATTTCACTACAATGCACTACTCTTTTCCTACCCTTGGATACAAAGTCTACTTGAAACTGACCTCTGTGACTGCCCTCTTCATGCAACCCCCAAGCTTTAATGAAAAATGAATCCAAGGGAGCATTCTGGGACCCCTTAACAAGTGGGCATTTGAAGTTCCCATTCCCTGCTTGATAAACTGTGAAGGAAAAAAATTTAAAAATGTGATTTTCAGGACTTTTGAACTAATATCATGGTCAAGATGGGCATGGTAGGCAAGGCATGAACATAAAAAGGAGATGTAGGAGGGACCACCCAGTTCACCCCAGTGGTAAGACATCCCCACAGAGTCTTCCAAATTATGTGGCCATCTAGTATACTAGCAGGGGATGCTGCTTCATTTTCTCTCTGTATTTAAACTTCATTTCATAGGTACTTACATGCCACCACTGAGCAGCTGAAGCTGCTGAGGATGACAGTCCCCACTTGAACTGTCTTAAGCTCCTGTCATAACTGAAGAAAAAGTGGTTTTTCAATGGGAGCCAGAGATAAATAATAAATGTTAACATTTCAAAGAAAAATATTAATCAGTCAGAGGAAGCAATGTCTCTAGGTTTTAAGCACAAAATATTAATAGATTTCAAGGCCAGGAATGTAATTCTAAAAAACGATGGGCTTTGCCATCCACCAAATCTCACCCAAACTCTCATTTCAAAGTGTCTTGTCTTTCTTTTCCATGAACTGATACAGGAAATCAAAACTGTGTAAAATAACTTCAGTTCTGTAAAATTTGCTAACATCCAGCCACTGCTGCCTGGCTTTACAGATCATCCACATCCACCCTGTTTCTAGTAAGATGTTTATTTATACTCCTTGATGAAACACTTGTGCCTCCTAATCAAGTATATGCAATAAAATCAATTTCCCATGCAAATCACAGAAATTATGGAGCATATTTCACTTCCAAACCATTTGAACTATTAAGGCTCCATGCACCAAGATTCCAGCTCCTGAGACAACCAGGAGGGTGAAGATGCTCTGCATGGATATTTAGTCTCCAGCTGCTGGAAGTTTCACCTGATGGGAAATATTATTTGCTCTGAATCCCCCTTTTTGTGGTTATCCTGAAATGAAGAAAAAATCCCACAGAGACATACAAATACATACTGAGAGGTTGGTGAAACAGCTGCTGGCTTGTTTTAGACTGTGCCCATGTTTTATCTCTCCCATCACTTCTCCTTTTACTCTCTCACACACAGATGCACCCCTGAGGCTAGGAGTCATCTCACTTATCCTTGCTCATCTAAAAAATTGACTCATCTAAAAATTGTCTGGTCTAAACAGGTTATCTAGGTTCCCTCCAGAGTCTGGGGATGTGCAGGCTCATCCAGATGGCAATTCACTCACCTGCATCAGGCACTCAGGATGGGATGAATCAGCCTTCAGAAAGGCTCCTCTCCTGTGGCTGCTGATGGAACACAGACAACCTGCCTGGAGAAGATAATTAACTGGTAAAGTTAGGGAAAGGTGATTTCTACCCCAAAAGTAGGTATAGTCTGCTTTTGGAGCAGAAGAGACAATTTTTTTCCCTCAGACAAAGCAGCAGAGTGGTAGGAATCTAATCAGAGCTCGGACTTCACCTTTGGGCTAGTGAGAAACTTAGGAAAGAGTCTACAAAGTTTCATGCACCAACATGTTTCCTTCAGATTGGAGCTGGACGTGGTGAAATAGCACAAAAAAAAATATTCAGTTTTGGCTCTGCTGCATAGGAGTTCCCATGAGATTTCTTCCCAGGCTGATAAAGTGAAGGATGCTGAATTACTTCAGTCAAACTCTGGGCAACTCTCAGTAAATTGGGGTGCAGCAAACAGAGCAGAGCACTTGTGAGCTTCTTCAAGGTCTTCTTCAAAGGCTGCCTAAACATCCTTTGAAACCACAGCCTGGGGAGTACAGAGGAGCAAGATAGGGCAGATAGAGAACATGAGGCTGAGTGCATTAACTCGCTGGGTAATTCATGGATTTAGTCATTATTTACTACAGCTCTAAAGAGGCTCCCAATAGCCCCCTCAGGAATTACCACTCTCACTGCACTCGTAGCAGCAGCATTCATCCAGTTAAAGCCCAATATACCTCTCAGAGAAGATGAAGCAGAGTGAGATGGAGAGCTGTTTAATGTGTGGCCCCACATTATACACTCCTCAAAGATTTCCTGGAGAGAGAGAACTGCTCCTTTCCTCCCCCAGTTTCAAGCAGTGCTGTACATGGGGCAGCTAAACATGCAGCAGCAGCACAGAGGGATAAAGGTGTAAAATCCCCACCACCCTTGGGTGCCCACCCTAAGACACTTAGCCCATGATATTTTCAGAAGGCACAGCACTATGTAGCATCTGCCATGAAAAAAGGAACAGGGTTTGGCCATGTAAATTGGGACAGCAAGTCCACAGAACTTTCAGAAAGCAGACTTTGGATGCTTTATTTCAACTAAATGTTTAGACAGTACAAAAAAAGAACAATTTATTATTTTTTTTTTTAATTTGATGAGCTGCTGCAAAAGCTTTAGTTTGTATGTCTTGCGTGGCATGAAAACAGAATGTAATGGAAGAGAAAGATTGTTTCATATCAGTAAAGACTTTAATCACAAATTCTCCTTTCTGCAATTTATGCATTGTTTCCTGCACAACCTCATTTCTGCAAAAGTCCTACAGAAAACACAATAAACAAAGTTTTTAGCATTCACTCCTTAACATTACTGACTATATTTTCAATGCCAAGCTGAAGGAGGGCTCAAGATCTCACATAGAATCTTTTGAAATTTTAATCCACAAAGCTTCATGAAAACACAGTCTGCCTGCTCAGTTGTTATGGTTTGTGTTTGGTTGTTTCCTTGGTTTCTTTAGTTTTGTTTTGGTTTCTGTTTTTTGTTGGATTTTTTGGTTTTGTTTGTTTGGTTTTTTGTATGTGAGTTGTTTCTTGTTTTCTCTTTCTTGCCTCCATTTCCAGACAAAAAAGAAGCTTTCAATGGCACTATCTACCTTACAAAAACTCTTTCATAAAATCATAGAATTAGCCGGGTTGGAAGGGACCTCAGAGATCATCTAGTCCAACCCTTGACCCACCGGAGCAGTTGCTAGACCATGGCACTGAGTGCCACATCCAGTCTTTTTTTAAATGTCTCCAGGGACGGAGAATCTACCACCTCACCGGGCAGTCCATTCCATAGCCTAATCACCCTCTCCGTGAAGAAATTCTTTCTAATATCTAACCTAAACCTCCCCTGGCACAACTTAAGGCTGTGTCGTCTTGTTGAAGGTCATCTGTGAAAAGAGTCCAGTTCCCACCTTGCTACAGCCTCCTTTCAGGTAGTTGTAGACAGCAATGAGGTCTCCCCTGAGCCTCCTCTTCTTCAGGCTGAACAGTCCCAGCTCTCTCAGCCTCTCTTCATAGGGCCTGTGCTCGAGTCCCTTCACCAGCCTGGTTGCCCTCCTTTGGACCTGCTCCAGGACCTCTACATCCTTCTTAAACTGAGGGGCCCAGAACTGGACACAGTACTCGAGGTGTGGCCTCACCAGCGCTGAGTACAGGGGCAGAATCACCTCCCTGGACCTGCTGGTGACGCTGTTTTTGATACAGGCCAGGATGCCATTGGCCTTCTTGGCCACCTGGGCACACTGCTGGCTCATGTTCACCCTTTCTTCTTTCCTGCAATAATTTAACTTCTTCTCCCAGATTCAGTACCATCTAGACTTGGCATCATCACACTAAGAAAAATCCTCCTCATTTGAGACTGAAAGTAAAGGTTCTCAAGACAATTGGTTAGGCAATCACAGCCATCAGTGCTGCAATTTAATATTTATTCTCCCTTTAAATAAATTGTCATTATAGGTTTTTTAAGAGGTTCAGAGACTGAGCTCTACACTTCACATTGTCCACTTAAACTTGGAATTTTAAAAATCCTCAATTTCATAAAACTGAGGCAAATTTCAAGGTGCAACTTAAAGGTGTAAAGGCTGTCATGTCCCAATGTGTTGGGAAGAGCTCTTGGACTGATGGAAATCTCTGTTTTGAAGGAGAAGAGTCCTATAAACTGCTTAATCAAAAGAGAGGTCTCCAGGGCATATTCTGGTCACTTCTCTATTAACAAAGCCAGCCTGTGCACCTTGTGGTTATCACCTCCATCAATGACTCAGTTGGAAGAGAAACTGGAAATTTATTTCAAGTTCCAGTTTTATTTTCAAAAGAAAGACCATTTCTTTCTTTGTGATGAAAGCCTTCGACGTGCAAGCTGCTAGGAAACTGATGTAACCAGATTGTCAGGATGGAAAGAAACAAGCAGCTGGGATCCCCATCTGCTGCAATAAGGAGCTAAGCTAAAAACCCTCCCAACATGCTCATCTGAGGTAAAATGAGTCAATAAAACTGTATTTTTATCCATAGAAACACCCCACAAATTCCTCCCTTCTCCTCTACTTCCCTTTCCCCTACCCCTTCACCAGTACCATCCAATAGGGTCAGGGCTTTTAGCCAAGTCCACGGGATGCTCTGTGAACAAAATCTGTAGGATGTAATTTATATTTAGTGATGTCAAGGGCATAATTGGCCTCATTGTCTTCAACAATGCTTCAAAAATGTGGCAATTGTGGTGCTTCCTCTGGCACTAGTGCTCACAATTGCCACTCCAGGATGATGGAGTCACTGGTGTCACTGGGGCAGCATTAGGCATTTGGTGCAGGGCCTCTTCATATTTGATGTAAATAAAGTAGAAACTGAAGTCTTGGGGCCTTCCTGTCTTTGTTATTATAAAATATTTTCCTTTCTTTTAATATAAAAATGTATTTATTTTGTCTTGGTGGGCTTCAAAAGTTTTGGGTTTTTTTATATATATATTTTTATTCTATTCACTTTATGTAAGTTTTTATCTTATTTTTCCTAATTAAAATGTTTTCTTCTATAATCATAAATTATTATATTTATTATTATAAATTATTTCTTCTTTCCTACTTCTTGGTCTTGTTTAGGTGCTCATTTTCTCTTGTTATTTCCATACAAGTCAGGGGATGCCCTCTTAGATGATTTAACTTTTTTTAAGTATGGAGTCTTAGAATGAAAGATATTTCCTTTCATACAATTTAAAATGAAATTAAGAATCAAGATATTAACCACAGCAATCATATGCCTATTTTATATGTTTATGTAATGTTACATCAAAATGCTTATGGCAGAGACAAAAATATTAAATTTTCCCCAGGTAAAACATTTTATAATGCAAACCATTATTATTTTAACACGGAAAACATTCTAATTGAAGTAATTGTAATCTACAAATGCCACTTCCCCTGCCTCTTTGTTCTGAAAAGGAATTTTCTGTTTGTTCTGTAAACAGGGAGAAGCAGAGAAAGAACACAAGTTAAAAACAAAGGAGTAAAGTGATAAGTGTGAAGCTTCAGGGTACATACACCTTTATAAAAAAAAAAATGAAAACCCAGTGTCAGGGTTTAACACTGGCCCGGCAATTAAACCGAATAACAGACACTCTCTATTAATGTCTCTCTCCTCCTTGATAAAGAAAGGAGAAAGAATAAGGGAGAGAGACTGATGAGTTGGAAACTAAACTACCCAACTTTAATGAACAGTAATGATAAATAGGAAAAATTACTAAATATATACAAATATACAGGAAAATGGAAACCACATTCCTCCCCCCTTTCCCCCAATAACTCTCACGTCACCACCGAGGCTGCAGGGCAGCCCTGGGAAAGTCCAGGCTGGACTCCTGGAGTCGGCAGCAGTTGGGAACTGGAGGCAGGAACACACAGATATGGGCTGGGATGGATCAGGACCACAGGCAGACGAACGGACGGGATCCTTCCAGGATGCCGGGTGAAGGAAGGGAAGAAGGGAAATCAGGAAATCCAGAAGTCTGGAAATCTGGAAATCCGGAAAAGATCTGGCTCGGCCCTCATGATGCCTCAAATTTATACTGAGTGTGACGTGTATGGGATGGAATCCTCTGTTTGGTCAATTCTGGCATCTATCTTGTCTGTTCCTCCCCAAAGGAGGGCTCAGGTGGGACCTCTTTATCCTCCTGGACAGTAGAATGTTTTCCTCAGAGCTGAGCAGTGTCCTTGGCTCTGCACACCAGTCTCTAGCAGTAACTCAAGTAACATCAAGTGTTATCAATCCTAGAAGCACACACTGTCTGAGAAACTTGCTGTTCATTTCAGCAAGTGCAACTACTTACAAGAGACTTAGCCAAAAGCAAAAGTACAAGACAGAAAATCACCTTTATCCTGGCCCAAACCAGGACACCCAGGTGCCCAACCCATCCTGCTTTGAGGACTCTTGGCTAGAATGACATTCTCCTTAGTTTAACCAAAAAAAAAAAACCCAAGAAAGGCAATCATTCACATGCATTCCCTGGATACAACTGAATGTTGTCACCAGACATGGAACAAGCCCCTAAAGAGTTCATAAATATATGAATTTATATGAATATGAGTTCATAAATATACTCATATGCAGTTCATAAAAATCAGAATAACACAGTCCTATAGAGGATGTGTAGGCCCTGATGCCATGATTTCAGAGTATTTTTCTATGTACACTTCATTTCTGCTCTTTCACATATTTCTGATGATGGACTTCCCAGTTTTTCCTCTTTTCTCTCTCTGTATCCAACAGCTTCAGCCTCACTTTCCTTAACTACTTCATACTGGGAGGAGAACCCAAGGATCAACATGTTGCACATGTTCAGCAATACTGAGAAAAAGCACTCAGCATCCCTGTGGAAAATAGAAATTTTTCATGGTCTTTACTTTGCCAGCCACCATCAGCAACATCCTCTGACTCAAATCTGAGTGGTTTGGTGGCAGACATCACCACCAAGGCTCAGCAGCACCTGGCTGTGTCTTCACTGCTACCCCAGGGCTGGGATCACACAGCCCATCACCCACCAGCCCCTTGGAATGAGCATGGGCACAGTTCAAAGGACAAAATGACAAAAAAAAGCCAACAAAATAAAATAAAACAAAACACTATGAGAGGGCTCCAAGGTAAACTTATAATGGCTTTTCACTGATGGTCCTAAAGCTGTGTGGAGCTGCCTTTCTCAGCACCTCAACACTTGTACCAGCCCACACCTGGGGGTGATCCCTCTGTGGGACCTGATGGAGACTTAGGGATAATGGCTTTTAGCTGGAAGAGAGGAGATTTAGGTTGGGCATTATGGAGAAATTCTTTAGTCTGAGGGTGATGAGACCCCGGCCCAGGTTGCCCAGGGAGGTTGTGGCTGGTTGTGGTTGGTATCACATAGTCCATCAGCCACCAGCCCCTTGAAAGGAGCATGGGCAATAGGCACAGTTCAAAGGAAAAAATTACAAAAAACCAACAAAACAAAACAAAACAAGCCAAAACACCATGGGAAGGCTCCAAGGTAAACTGATAATGGCTTTCCATTATCTGAAGGAGTCCTCCACGAAAGCTGGGGGAGGGTTTTTGCATGGGTGTGTAGTGAGAGGAAAAGGGGAGATGGTTTAAAGCTTGAAGAAAGGAGATTTAGGTTGGACATTGGGAAAAAATTCTTTCCTGTGAGGGTGGGGAGACCCTGTCCCAGGTTGCCCAGGGAGGCTGTGGCTGCCCCATCCCTGGCAGTGTCCAAGTCCAGGTTGGATGGGGCTTGGAGCAACCTGGGCTGGTGGGAGGTGTCCCTGCCCATGCAGGGGGTTGGGACTGGATGAGCTTTAAGGTCCCTTCCAAACCCTGATTCTATAATTCTATGAAAAAACCTCCAAAACCATGGCTTATTGACCAGGGTAAAAACAAGTTTAAGGAGTATAAACAGCACTCTTCTCTTTTAGCATTGCTGGTGTAGTAAGGATTTTTTTAATAAAAAATTCTCTTCAGATTTGGAGCATGAATTATCACCTTTAATAGCTGATAATTAAACCATTTCAGGGAAGCTGTGAAACAGAGAGGACTAGCAATAAAATCTGGGTCTCACCTGGCAATTATTTTGAAACTCTGCTTCCAATAAGCAGATAAATAAATCTGTCCACATCACAGGCAATTCTTGGCAGACTGGCAATTCCATAAATAAACATGCAGACCCAGATGCACACATGCACAGTCACATCTATATATTTACAAGCCTCAGTGAAATATGGAATAGGTCTTTAAATCAATTACATAATCAAAGAGAAGAATATGATAAAAAGAGAGATGTACTCAATGACCTCTCGAACACTGTGTAACAGGCTCAAGAACATAACACAAAAGGCTAGATAAAAGAAAAGAGTTAATAAGCAGATATATAAACAGATATTTTTTATTTATAGGATCCAAAGAGTTATCTGGCAATCCTGCTCATTGTTCTGTTTTAGAAGGAAAACAAACTGTTCTAGGAACAAGTATTGATTTCACTATTAAATGAAAACTACCCATTCATAAATATTAAGTGATGACATTATCTCTTTCCATGACTGCTTTTTCACAGGCAGCAAAAGAAACATAATCCACATCCAGGAAAACAATAAATAGCTTTAGCAGATACAGAATCTACTCATCCAACATATCTCTTACATGGAAAGCTGGAAGGACATTTAAGGATGATATCCCAGTCTGGAAAAAAGTAACAGCACCCTATAAAAGACTCTATGGTGACACAGACAAACTTCTACAGACACAGAAGGGACAGTATTAAGAATTTTGAGCCTTTTGATCAGATGAAAAAAAGTCCTCTGTGTTTTTTATTTGATGAAAAAAGGAAAACCTTTTTTCTCTGTAGTTCAAGGGTAAAACAACAAGAAAAAAAAAAAACCGACCCCAAAACAAAAACAAGCCTCTTATAGTAATATAATTTGTGTCCATTATCAAGCTTAACATTTAGAATCTTGTAATAAAAAGATGAATTAGAGCTCAGAAATTCCCTGCACTTGTCCTTCCTTAGAAACCAGGAGGTTTAGAGTTTGGAGTCACTTCAGGTAAGGAAGTAAAACACTGGAAAAGTTCACATAGTTGACAGTAAGGCTGTAACAGTTAATTTGTAATCAGGTCCAAGGGCCTCTTTCAATATCTTTAACCTATTCTCAGAATTATGAAATTTGCTTTATAATTAATATATTCAAATCCTGTTGACTTTCAGAAACTGTGGGGAGTTTTGACATTTCAAGATGTACCTGAATTTTTTGTTTCCACCTCTTCTTTCTGAGCACAACTGATAAAAAACCTTGCTTGCTTTTGTTTATACAAAAGATGATCTTCTGAAAGCCACATAATCCAGGAGCTGGGGCTGCAAGAAAAGCACCGAGTGTGGAATCATGGAAAAAAAGGCAGTGGAAGAGAAGAGAACACGAGGGCCAAGTGCAGGAGTAAATTAAGAGGGGAGAAAAAGGTCTCCACTGCTAAAAACATCATAGTCACAGTGCAGAAATATTCAGAAACAGTTTCTGGGGGAAATCTTTATCATTAACCCTGAAAAAAATTAGTCACCACAGAAGAGGGAAGATGAGATAGAATCAATCCTGTTCAAAAGCTCAGTCTCAGATTGGTGATGTCATTCCAAAAGGAAGGTCATTTGGACCAGAATGAAACATTGATTACTCTGCCTTCCCACATGAGACTACCCTCTCTCCTTGACATTTTCCTACATATTTTTTTCCCTGGAAATGCCCGAGAAGATTTGCTTTTGCTAGTCATAAGCATCTAAAAATTGCCCCAAGGTAAATTGTAGTGAGTATTGCAAAAGGAAGCAAAAAAAAAAATAAAATTGGAATGGGAATATGCATGGACAGGCAGAGAGATAAACTAGGATTATATCATTTTCCCTGATTTCTCTTGAGTTATTCCTAATTTGCCCAGCAAGAAGAATATCAGGCCCAACAACTCATAACTATTATTTGATTCAGAAATGTCAGTGCAGAAGGGACCAGTGCAGTGAATAAAGTGATTTCCCTAATGAATACACACATATCATTAGGACTGAACTCTATTTTATAATCTGTACAGTCACTAAAATTAACCATAAACCCAAATGCTTCAGATAAAGCCATCATCCTTTCTGATAGTCATATTTCATGCAGAGGCTTTCATTATAGTGTAGGCAAGCAATGATTTTGTTTTTGCAGCACCAAAACCTCCCACTCTATAATCTACATTAGAATCAAGGAGAGGAGAAGTTTTCAAAAATTCCTCCAGAGCTGACAAGGAGAGAACAGCAGCAAGAACAGCAAACAAAGAACAATTCAGTTTTGAAAAGCTCCTGCAAATCTTGATTTGTTACGAAAGGAACATTTCAGCTTAGTCCTTGTGCATCTGAAGGGAGTTTTTTGGCTGGAAGGAAACTCTGTTCTTCTAGAAGATGGATATATTTACACAGTTTAAATCCGAAATCATAATTCAAGCTCCTTCTTGTGAAGAATGCAGTAAATGGAAGGTCTAAAATTATGCAGCTCCTAAAGAATTCTTTGTCTCTGTGGAGGATATGTCTGGGGTGTAGGCTGCAGACTGTTCTCTCTGTATTTCATCAACAACTGTACTGGTATTATATGGAAGACCTCCTGATATCATCATTTTGTAGCTTCCTGACAAACAATCTCTCATTATTTGACTCTCTTTCCTCCATCTCAAATGCTCTATGCATTTCACAGATCAATGTTGTTTTATATTATTATTTAATATTTTATTAAATTATTATTTAAGATATTATTACTTTATATTATTTTATATTTCATGGTACTGTCTCATAAAACAGCAGCTCAAAATTTAAAATAAAAGAGAACAAGGCCAAAAATAAAAGAAAAGAGGGGAAGCAAACAAAAAAAAAAAGTACTGATATATTATATATATTATTATAATAACGTTCCAAACAGGGCAAGTGGCTTCCGTCCTCAAAAGGCTCATCCTAAGCACTGATGACAAGGTCACACTATTAAAAAAAAAATGTATTAAAGGAAATTCTGAAACAAGTTAAATCCAAAACTATGACCTCAGATAAGCTGTGCTAATACAAAAATTATCTGTACTGGTAAATTAGGAGCAGTGAAAAGCAAGGTGGAAAATGAGATGGCAAAGCCAGTCCTAAGTGGACTGTGAGAAGCTGAGGATGGATCTCCCCATGCTGCCCATCCAAGTGGTTAAATAAAAGAGTAAATTCAGGGCTGTTAAGTTCAGTGTGTGTGAGAAAAACAATTTAAACTGCACGTGTACTTCAAGAGCCTCTAAATTACCTAATAACCCTCAGGAAAGAGGTTTTAGACTCGTTGTGAATGCTCAGAGAAAATGTCAGCTCAGTGCCTAGTGATGGTCAAAAGAGCAAACAGCATCATCTGAATTGTCAGAGCAGGAACACAGAGAGAAGCAGAACAGAAAATATTATGTCTCTGCAGAAATCAGTGGCACATTCTGCAGTTTTGGTCCCACTATTACAAGAATGATAGAGTAGGGCTAGAAAAGTTGCAGAAAAGAGCAATAAAAATCAGATTATTGAATTTTTTTTTAATTTTTTTTTTTTTTTTTAAAAAGAGACTAAATAATGTAGGGCTCTTCAAGCAGTAAGGGGAAAGACAGTAGAGGTTTGTAAAACCAGATTTGCCAGAGAGAAATTACAAGGACAACACATATTAACAACACATGCCATGGGTTATACAAAAATATTAGCAGCCTGAAACCTGACAAAAGGAAGTAGTTTTCCAGACAACATGGGAATTGTAAAACCCATTACCACAAGAAGTCCTGAAAGCCAAAATTATAAACTGGTGAGGGATTAGACTATTTTTTAAATACAGCAGTATGGGTGTGACCTCCAAGAGAGTCCCCAGGCTGCTGGTTGCTGGGAGGCTGAAGAGCATAATTTCCAATACTCCTTTTAAGACCAGAATATTCAGAGGGTGGTATTTTTTTCCTTTCTGGCTTGTGAACAGTAAAAAGCATTACTATGCATTTTCACTCTCTCTCTGGAAATATTGCCTATTAAAATACTCCTCTTCCCAATAAGGCAGAAAAGCTAAATAGCTCATTCTTTCTTTCCATTTCAGGCTGAAACTTGCCTCTCAGAGCAGCAGGGACAGAGGAATAAAAAGACCTTTTGGTTCTTAAGTTCTGGCTAAGTATCTAGTGAGAGATAGCTCAGAAATTCACAGCTTCTTTAATTGTATTTAAACAAATGCCAAAGGGAAAGCAACCTCCACAGAGCATTGCAGTCAGTGCAACTTGCTTGAAGCACCTTGGAAGAGTTTTCTTCCTTGTCACGTCAGCTTCCCCCAGTTTTTTTATGACTTCTAGAAGCTTTGTATCACTCACAGAAAACACATCTGAACTCCTCAACTCAAAATGTTCTGGCATTATACAGCAGTTAAGCCCAAACTCAAGAACCAGAGAAAAGAACAGCACAAAAGTATAACATCTCTTAATGGAAGGATTTTTTTTTTTTTGTCTGACATATAGTTGTGTAGCCAGAAGTCCCTGCAGAAACGGTGTCAAAAAAACTTTTTTTTTTTAGCTTGCCTGTTACCAAAAGAACAAGAACTTCCTCATGATTTATATTTCTATTTCTGGGGGTAGATGGTACTGCCTGTGCTGCTCAGAAAATCAGGTAAATCACAGATCCTCTGCCATTTCTTGAGTTTCCTCACTATACTGATCTTAATGGAGACCCTAATGGATTCTTGCTCTACTTCTGCAATAAATATGTCCTACTCCCTAACTGCTCTGGGTTAAGTTTCCCAGCTTTAAGATCTTGTTGCACTTTTTCAAGCTCAGCAGCTACAGGAGCTGGACACCAACCCAGCTGAGTGTCCTGCCTGCTGCAAGTCTGGAGAGCTCATTAGGCAGAGCTCTAAAAACCACTGGAAGGAGACAGAGGTAACTGACTGAAAAAACATTTGTCTCTGGCCTGCCTTTGGAAAGCAGCCTCTTTTCTAGCAGACCAAGAACCTGCTTGCACAGGTTTTTGTGTAAATAAATTGTGTTAACTTAGGAAAATGTCTCCTGAGATGATGCTACACTTAGAAGTTGTCTGTATATTTTCAGATTTGTTACTATCTTATAATGAACAAGGAATGACAACTCTTTTTTTTTGTTTGTTTCCCCCTATAGACAATTGGTATAGTAAAGATACTATTGGGCAATTGGTAGTAAAGATGGGCATGAAAGCCCCTAGAGAAATGCTGGGTTAGTTGCAGATTTCCTCTATCCCTGACTAAGGGGAGTTGCTCAGGGACAGAGATGCCCTTCAGGATGCAGGGCAGGGTCAATCCCTGGTCTCTGCTGTCCCACTGAAACCTCATGAGATGTCCCAAGCCTTCACCTCTGGCTTGCACAACAGCATCTGAGCAGCTCTGCGCATTTAAAGCAGAGGAACAGACAGTTCTGGGACACAATTCATCTCACATATTTCAGTCTTTTACTTGAGATGGAGATGAATGACCATGAAACACCATGGATTATGCTCTTGAGACACAAAGCTTCAGTGACTGTGTCCCTATACCCACTCTCAGCAATGCTAAGCCACAGCCTTCAACCTCCGAGTCTGAGCCCAGATACATTGGGATTTATGGCAGTGGCACTGGCTCCCTCACAAGTTTTCCAGGTGGCTGCCTAAGCCCATAAAAGAAGAGACAACAGCATGCCCTGTAATCACTCCCATTCCCCAGGGGCTGGTTAGACAGGCTCTGCTTTTTGCTCTTCTCAAAGCATAATTCTGTCCTTAGTCATGGACACAGTCCCAGCAGTGTCCAGGAGAATTACTCCCTTGAGTTAATACTGCTGAACCCCTGTTTCACTTCTCTTTAATCATGTTAATCTTCATCTTTTATTCACCAGCTGGTGACAAAGGAACTGCAAGCTCTGCCTTACCTTCATCTAAATCTTAGGTAATGATCTGTAACCCATACAGAAATTCTAGAGAAGATGGGAGACTTAATTCTGTTGGTGATGCCATAGGTTAGTCATATGATGATCTCCAGTTTAGTAAAGAAAAATCTGATAGGCTAAGCATGCTTTCATTTATTTTTTTTCCTGTTGGCATATTTTTCCATCTTCAAAGTAATTTCACATACTGCTTCATACAATACTGAAAATAAAACTGAGCTCCTGACATCACAATGTTTCACAGGAACAAACTGGCTGGTTTACACACTGAAGCTACAGCTATTCTGATGGTCTGTCAGGAAGCCAATACTATTCAACACCTATATGACTGATTGTACCTCAATCCCTTCCCAGACAACCAAACAGATGTCACCACCAAGGATGCCCAGTGCCTCCTGAATAACATTGCTGCTGCAGTTTCTTGGCCCCAAGAAAGAGGAGAGGGGATTTTCTCAGGGAGAAATTGCTTCTTACTGATCTGAAACCTGCCTGCTGGAAACAGTGAGGCCCCTAAACAGTGCAGTAGAGAGAAAAAATTAAAAAAAGAATAGGGACATCCAACCTTATCTACAAATGGGGAAGATGAGCCTAGCAGCAAATATTTTGCAGAACGAGGCTGAACTCTATTCCAAGAAATAACCTCTCAAAGTGCTGGGGATGACAAATACTGTATTCTTGACTGCACTAACACATTTTTCAGTCAACACAACACATTTGAGTGAAGAAATGCTGTTTGCTTTGAGCTGATATGCAGGAATGCTACCAAGACTCAGGCATGACATTCAAATGCATTTCTAGTATGTTTTGCATAAGCCATTTCTAAGGGAGAGAAAGACTTCTGAAATATGAAATTTGTGCTGGAAACAATGAGTATGCTGATGGTTTCATGACTTATGGAAGAATTAGGATGGTAAACTGTGGTTTTTTTACCCACCTCCTTGAAACGTGCTGTGATAACCATGTTTTTACTGTTAATATAGCAATATGTAGTCCTTTCACACAAGAAGAAATATATTCCAGATATGCATTCAGCACAGATTTAGTAAGCTCTGGATATAAACCAGCATTCTTACCTCTATGTAGTCAGGTTTCTTGATAGAGACAAGAGCAGCATTTTAACAGTCTGCTGAGTCTCTACTTCATTTCACTGCAATGCAACTTTGAAAACTCTTTTTGTCTGACCTCTCATGGATTTTTGTTTCCTGGGCATGTTTTCCTTCATTTTTAGCATCTCAGTAAACTCAATATAGTCAACAGTTAAATGTATAAGTTTTATTTTTTTATTTAGTATTTTGGCTAAGTCCCAGGTAGCTCTTAAAACTTAAGCTTCACTGCTTCATTAATGCTCAAAACACATATTATTATTTACAAGGATTTGGGCTAGAGCTGTTTAATGTGAATAGCTAAAAAAAAAATCATGCACAAATCCATACTGAGTCCTCCCATAAAGAGACTGATTCACAGGAGAGAAACTCTGATCAGATCCCATCCATAGGAGCAAGCACACAAACTCCCTTCAGCTGAACTAGTGACTCACCCAAACTTACACCAAATATCTGTAGCAGAGCATGAAACAAACATTTAAAGACTTAAAAAAAACTCTGGGTTCCTTCACTACACTTTGTAGAACAACAATTTTTTGTTAATATTTTTCATGTGAGTTGCAATACTTGGATGAGGAAACAGAACAGTCCCTCAAGGTAGTGAGAGCATCCCAGATAGTTTTGCACTGTTAAGAAACCTGTCTCTAGGTAGCACATGAAGCCTGCTATTGCTTTGGGCTCCTCTGTTGCCTACAGAGCACTTTGAGTTTCCTTTCAGGGTAGGATGCTCCATCTGAGCAAGGGTGATGAGAGCTGATGGCCAAGCAAGATGCAGGAGCCCCAGAGCTCCTGGGAGCCATTGGAAACATCACAGACTGCTAGAGCCTCAGCTTCTCTCTATGGAACCACAAGATCCACTTACTGTGGTCTTCCTGGGATTGTTTGCATCATGAAGAGGTCAAGTCATGGGTTGCTTTCTCTCCCTCCAGTTTCTCCCAGGCTGTGGTGGTCATTTCCCTGGGCCACTCAATTTTATATTCTGGACACACCAACTGCAGCATTTTGTCTGCCTCTGTCTCAGGAGAATAAGAAAATGAAGATGTTCTTGTAAACTAGGCTTTGAGTAGATCCTTTTTAGGTAGCTTTGTACCTCAAGAAGTCTTACAGATCAGGAAACTGAGAAAAGAAAAATGAAGGCCTGAACCATAAAATTTTGGCTTCTTTTAGCATTGACTCAAACTAGATTTGCACCAGTCCCAAATTATACCGAGTTGTTCAATGAATCAGATTCTTAAACAAAGCCAACAGAGAGGACCTTAGGAGGCTCTGTGCAGGAGACTTTGCCAAATTCCACACATCCAGCAATGTGCAAAAAAGGCCAAATGTTTCTTCAGAAAAAGGCATAGTTTGGAGAAAATACACAGCTTGAAGCAGATCTGTGTTACACTCTAGGCATGAGGATTTTGTTTGACAAGCACAAAGGAAACCTGAAGCTACCTAATTGCAGATCTCTCAGCTCATCCATGCTGATTAAGAACCAGACAGTGATAAGACAGGGGACAAAGGCTGCTCTCTTAGCTCATGCTTGAAAGGCCACGTGCCTTCTCGTTAGCCTTACATGATCCCTGACAGTCTGATGGAGGGGAGCAAGGAGCATCTGTAAGCTTAGGCCCTGTGTCTGGTCACATGAAGAGCAGAAGTACTGAACTATGACTGTGACAACAGGGAAGGCTGAACCCCACATTTACCTCACTGCTGTGGGCACCAGGCAATGTGTTGTTACCTTTTCCAGGGACTTTTTCTGAGGGATTCACAGTTCCTTCTCAATGCATTAAGAGACATGCCCTGCCACCCAGTTCTGAAAGTCATAGAATCATAAATCATCCAATGGTTTAGGTTGGAAGGGACCCTAAAACTCATCCAGTCCCAACCCCCTGCATGGGCAGGGACACCTCCCACCAGCCCAGGTTGCTCCAAGCCCCATGCAGCCTGGACTTGGACACTGCCAGGGATGGGGCAGCCACAGCCTCCCTGGGCAACCTGGGACAGGATCTCCCCACCCTCAGAGGAAAGAATTTTTTCCCAATGTCCAACCTAAATCTCCTCCCTTCAAGCTTTAAACCATCTCCCCTTTTCCTCTCACTACACACCCATGCAAAAAACTCTTACTCCACTCTCTTGGAGGACTCCTTCAGATAATGGAAAGCCATAAGTTTACCTTGGAGCCTTCCTGCACCAAGACAAACCTCTCTTAGGGCACAGCGCTCCACGGTCCAACAGATGTTCCAGCAGAGGTGCACAAAAAGGACCCCAGAGTCTGTTGCCTCAGGATTGCTTAACCTGTCTCAGTGCTACTGCTCCAGAAGTGACAAACCTCTCTGCTGGCTTACTCAGGAATGAGCTGAGCTTGTGTCTCAGGCCTCACCTTTTATTGGCCCCCTAATCCTGCTCATGTAAAGTTGGGGCCCCGCCCTAATTAGGCACAGGTGGGCTTAACACAAGCTCATGCTCACTACCTGGCAATTAGTGGCACCTGGTTGCCTCATTTCACTACACCTTCCCATAGTGTTTTGGGGTTTTTTTTGTTTGTTTTGTTTTGTTTTTTGGGTTTTTTTGTCATTTTGTCCTTTGAACTGTGCCTATTGCCCATGCTCATTTCAAGGGGCTGGTGGCTGATGGACTATGTGATACCAACCACAACCAGCCACAACCTCCCTGGGCAACCTGGGCCAGGGTCTCACCACCCTCAGCGTAAAGAATTTCTCCATAATGCCCAACCTAAATCTCCCCTCTTCCAGCTAAAAGCCATTATCCCTAAGTCTCCATCAGGTCCCACAGAGGAATCACCCCCAGGTGTGGGCTGGTACAAGTGCTGAGGTACAAAGGCAGCTCCACACAGCTTTAGGACCATCAGTGTTTTGAAGCCCCAACTTTGCCATCTCATAGGTGTGCAGCAGTCATCGTAGAGTTGGACACATTCCCAACACGTCAAGCCACCAGGGTTCATTTTGCACTCTTTGTGGACTTAATGTCACATAAATACTTCAGTAAGTGTCAATTTTCTTCTAGTAAATACCTGTTTCCATAAACATCTGCAGCAGATATCCACAGTGAATGTCACTAAGGTAACTGTGAAGCAGTGAAGCAGAATTTTTACTGCTTCTGCTACAAATCTGGTAATGAAACACATTGTCTTTCCTGATGCCAGCATAGCAAGGCTGTTGAAGAGTTGATAATGAACTTCTAGGCTTTATTTGCCAACAAAGAAATTATAACTTGACAAGGAGGAGCAGGCAGTCTGTAGTCATGACTTAAACTTAGAAATTCTACCTCCAGGAGACCTTTTCACTCTGTGAGCAGAACTATTTTAGGTTTTATGCAACACAGTTTAAAAGCTGTAAGGGAGATACTTAACCCAACACAGACCTGGGGTGGAAGAAAAAAGATTCAAATTGTGAATTGGCCTTAAGGGTTTTGCAACCTATGTAAGAATCTCATACAGCTCTCAAGATCCATTGGTAAAGCTCCCTTCTGAGCTTAACCTCAAGTCCATGACACAAAAAGACTGAAAAGGACATGATTACTTTCTGATAGTCATCAGGACAAAGAAACAGATGTAGACACTTAAATATTTGTCTAAATTCCACATGAGGCCCCTGCAGCCCAGCACAGGACCTAGGGTATGACCAAGAAAAAAGGATAATTTAGTGAAGAAACTTTATATGTATATATATATATATATATATACATGCATCATGTGTTCAGAATAAATAAACTGGTGTTTTTCAGATTTTTTTAATGTATTTTGTTTGTTTGTTTTTAAGATTAAGGAAAACCATGATCAGGACTAAAGAAAATACAAACTTTTGCAAGGAAGACCTCAGATCTTGAGCAGCAAGAGCCCTGTTGTCCCCTCAGACAGCAGCACACTATTGCATCCAATGGAAATTGCAGTGGCCTTGCTGACAAAGGAGCTAAAACCTCACATGATTCTAGCTGGTTTGATTTAAAGCCCAGTTTGGCCAGTTTCCAGGAAAGAACATAAAAACTGTGGCTCAATGACTTCCATTCTTTGTGTTCTTCTGAAAAAAAAAATAAAATAAAAAAAAAAAATTCCATCCAGTGTTTACCAAAAAATAAAATCAATAATTTAAAGCAGGTATTTCCAGTAGAGTCAGAAGAATATGGATGATATCATTAAAAGTGCTGGTAAAAATTTCATCTGACTAAACATAAGTCAAAAGCAATTCATTTAAACTGAAATATGGGCATTAGGATCAGGGTAGAAGTTTCAAATTTCCTGCTGGCTCTTTTTTTAGGACCAAATGGCAAAGAAGATACACACCTAAAGAACAAGGAATTCAAGGGGTTTTAAGGAGCTGAAGAATGTGGTAGAGATCAGGATAACTCCATCTATGAAAACTTTGCCTGAGTTTTAGATCAAGTAGTTAAATGTGACTCAATGAACTGAGGATGCTTCCTACCTGTTGTTATTGTTCTTTTTTATGTGCTCAGTGCTGAGAGGACATTCCTGGCTGTGTGTGACACAAAAATGGCCCTTTCCCTGCAAAGCAGAGGGGTCTTGTAAAATTTACATCTCTAATGCATACTTGACACTCCTACACTATTAGCTCTATACTTACAGGCTTTGCATGCAATGGAGAGTTAGTAGGAGGGCTTGGAAAGAGAAGTTGTGGGTAATTTGGCAAACTCTGAGTGGGAATTTGGCTTCCTGCATCTTTTCCATGCATATACTCCATGTCCATGTCTAGCTTTCTTTCCTCATTAATCTAATTTCTTTCTGATTGTTTTTTGCCCCAAAGTTTACAAAAGAAAAGAAAAGAAAAAAAAGACATTTAAAATCAATTCCATCTCATCACACTAGGAAAGTGTTTCAGGGTACCCATAAAAATCACAAGTGTTGTATATAAGAAACATAGTCCTAAAAAGCTGCTGAAACTTCCCAGCTTGGTTTTATTTCATGGAGCCACTGTTTAATTTGCAGCCCATCGAGAGGCAGGAGGGATGATAAAGTTAAGCTCATGCTGTTGAGAACAATTATGCTGTCCCAGGGACATATGTAGCCCCAGAAGGTTGAACAGACCACCATAGCTTAAAGGCACCAAGATAAAAGGACACGTTCTGTGTGGGCCCTCTGGGAGCAAGGCCACAGCCTGCAAACAGAACCCACTCAGCTTTCATTTGATTTGGGCATCTCTCCCCCCATTCTTATTCTTTTTCTTTTTTTTCTTTTTCTTTTTACCTTTCCTTTTCTTTTTCTTTTTTTTTTTCTTCTCTTTTTCTTTTTTTCTTTTTTTTTTCTTTTCCTTTTCTTTTTCTCTTTCTTTTTCTCTTTTTCTCTCTTTCTTTTCTCTTCCTTTTCTTTTTCTCTTTTTCTCTTTCTCTTTCTTTTCTCTTCCTTTTCTTTTTCTTTTTTTCTCTTTCTTTTTCTCTTCCTTGTCTTTTACTTTCTCTTCTCTTTTTCTTCTCTTTCTCTCTTCCTTTTTCTTTTTCTTTTTTCTTTCTTTTTCTCTTTATTTTTCTCTTTCTCTTCCTTCTCTTTCTCTTCCTCTTCCTTTTTCTCCTCCTTTTTCTTTTTCTTTTCTTTTTCTTGTTCTTATTCTTATTCTTATTCTTGTTCTTGTTCTTTTTCTTGTTCTTTTTCCTTTTCTTTTTCTTGTTCTTTTTCCTTTTCTTCTTCTTCTTTTTCTTCTTCTTTTAATTTTTTTAAAAATAATTTTGCTATATTTAATAAGACCCTGGTGCATTCATTGGAAAGAAAAAAAAAGAGAATGGTAGCTGGGAGAGCATGACAATATCAGTCTAATATTTGGCACAGAAAAAAAAAAATCTTCTCCAAGAAGCATGGCAGCCTCTTCCTAAAAGACTGAAGACACTCAAGTAAGATGTAAAGTAAAACAGATGAAGTCAAGAGAAATTTAAATTCTGTACCAACAGAATGGCAGCAACCACTCTCTTCCCCCCTCTCCTCGTCCCTCCCTGCCTCATTAATCATGCTGGTTAATTGTTGGGATAATGATTTCACAAGTTCATGTAGCACACAAAAGGATTATCCTGGAACCACACATAGCACTTGGCATTTACTTCTACATATGCCAGGGTCACTGCTCTAAAACATGAGGATGCTTTTCCTTTTCTATTGCCCAGTTTTCTTGGGAAAGAAATTGTCTGTTGCTCTCAAGGATGGAAATAAATAAAGAGAGAAAACTTCAGATAACCATTAATAAAGGAGATCCCATTGTTTTAAAAGGAAAATAGTAAATGAGATTAAAAAACCAAAGAAACTTGTGTAGTTTAAGGAGCTAAGATGCACCTCTCAAAAAATATTCAATATTTTGTTAGGAGTCTAGGTAATTTTTTATTTTTTTTTTTTATAAAAAGCAATGGAATTTTTAATACCTTTTGGCAGATAAGTTCAGATTTCTAAAACTAACAGAATACCAAGCCCTGTGTTTCTGTGATACCTATGAGTCACTGAGGCTAAAGGGAATTTACTTCTGGATGCCTATAGGAAACAGTGTCCCTACATGTATCCTTAAGCACTTGATGCTTACTGATTAAAAAACTTACATGGTTTTTACAAGCTGAGAGATCAATTAAATTCTTTGATATCCCTCTCACTGTTTTTTTTTTATTTATAGCATCTATTACTTTTTTCCTCTAGTGCTTTTTCCTATTTGCATGTAGAATTTGAATTTTTTTTTTCTGAAACACACAGCCAAACTCATCCTAAATACTGATTCCCATCTCTAAACTGTAAGAAAGATCCACTAGGTTTCTGTGCAGTATTTTGATCTTTGAAAACTTCATAATATTCCAACAAGGGGACATGTAAGGCATTTTTTTTTTCAAGTAATTACCCAGAGAAAACTCATTCCATAAGCTACTGGTCCCAAGCCTTCCCCTTTTAGCTCTGAAAACTTACAGATTTATTTGATTCAAACTCTGCCCACCAAAGGAAGAGTAGATAAAATGTAGCAGGGACAGCCTTTCTTGCTCCTGAGGCTCGACAAGCTGCTGGTCTCTCCATTACCTCTTGCAAGAGTGAGCTTTCTCTCTGTGGGTGTGTGTCCCACCTTTATTGGCCCCCTGGTAATAGGGGGCCTGCCCTAACCAGGCACAGGTGGACTCACACCCACTCTTTGGCAACTCGAGGCACCTGGTTTATCTTGTTTCTCTACAATAAGATATAAAAGAATTCAGTTTCTCATGTTTGTACCCTTTTGTCCCCTACAAAGAGATAAAGAAAATAAACAATGAGTGCTGCCAGAGGAGTATTTAGTGATGTCCAACATACACAACTTCCATTTCACTCTCTCTTCTTGCTGGAGAAGCAGATCTGAAGCAATCCTCCCTATTTATTGGTGTGTGCTTTGAGCTACAGTTTAAGAAATTCATTGGGGCATTTTCTTAGCTGAAAATTTGTAACTTCTTTGGAAAAAAAAAAAATTGGCCCTGTCTGAGGCAAAGCAACAACCTCTCAGGGTGAGATCATAGCCATATATTTTACTACAGCAAGAAAAGAAATACTGGTAAAAACACAACTCAGAGTGACCTGGTTTTCTCCTCTGTTTTACAGTGGAGGCTTCAGGAAATCCTTTGCTTTTTTTTTTTAAGGACACAAAGGTGTGTTTCTCAAAGCAAAAAAAGGTCTAATTTATTTTGATAGAAGTTTCAGAGTGCCCTTTCTCAAGCAGTGACCCCTTTAGGTGTAACCCTGGGTTAAGTATCTAGAGTAAATGATTCAGAAAAATAGTATTTTCTTTTTTTCTCTCAACAGTGACTCCAAGTTAACTTTCCCACACAAAAGACATCAAGGTGTTAACTTTTCCAAAAGGAGACATTCCTGTTTCATGTTTCTACCAGGGAGTAAAAGCCACAACACCCTGTGATCAGCTGAGAGTGTCCTAACACATGGGCATCTCATGAGAATAAATATCTTCTTCTCACCTAAGAACCTGCATGATCTTGAATTGCAAATAAAGTTTGAAACCACTGCAATCAGCACATGGGGACTCCATGAGCAGGAATGAAAGTTAAATTCAAAGGGTAATTTATTTATTGAGAACTATTTGCTTAGCCCTGGCACTGAAGAACAGCAGAACAAATGGAATTGTTAGATGCAATACGTATTAAGAGCAAAGGCTGCAATCCCATTTCTATTACTCCATGCTTAAATTTCCCCTGTGCTTTAAAAACTGCAGTGTTAGCTTTGCTCTTCTCATTAAACAGACTCTCTTCTATATTGAACCCAACAAGTATTTTATTTTTTTTTCCCCATTTTGAGTTTACCTAAAAATTGCCTGTTCTGAAAAAAAGTTCAGTGGTTATAATGAATGAAAACAGAAAAGCTCTACAGAATCACAGAGGTTGGAAAGGACCCCTGAGACCATCAGGTCCAACCTAATGCCCTAACACCATGACCCATGAGTGCCACATCCACTCTGTTCTTAAACACCTCCAGGGACAGTGACTCCCCCACTTCCCTGGGCAGTCCATTCCAATGTCTGATCACCCTTTCCATGAGGAAGAGCTTCCTAATACCCAACCTAAACCTCCTCTGGAACATCTCCAGGCCATGCCCTCCTGTCCCCTGCCTCCGAGGCAGTGTGTGCAGTGATTTGAGAGGTGGCATCTCATGGCTACTGTGACAATGTACTAAAGAGGCTGCAACTCATCCAAAATGCAGAAGCTCCCTTTGCCATGCTGCAGGAAAGCTGCAGTGAACGTGGACATGACAAAATCTCTGCCTTTGGCAAAGTGGAGAGCAATTAATGGGGACCACGACAGCAGCAATCCCCATGACCACCACATGTGGGTCCAACCCACTGCTCTCCATCCAAGCTGTCAGCACAACCTGGTTAATAGCAGAGTGAAATGTTGGTAGCTTCTGAGTGTGGCAGCTCCTCAGCCTTACACCTGAACCCCTGAGTCAGTCTGTGTTGTCCTGAAGAAACTTTTCTGAAGGTCCCCCAGGAAGGAGGAGGCATACGAAGTTGGCTCATCCCCCTTCTTTTTGTTTCTTTTGAAGCTTTCATGTTCTGCATTAATTTTATTCACTCTCTCAGCATATCACAGCCAAAGGAAAGAATATTTGGGTCATTCAGAGCCAAGCTCTGCCCTTTCTTACACCCAGGTAGCTCATGGCCCTGAGAGGCAAATAGATCTTCCAACCATTTCTTAAAAAAACAAACAAACAAATAAACAATAAACAAACAAACAAACCCACCACCAAAACAAACAGAAGGATTTTTCATCCAACACAGTGTGGTCAGTCAAGGGACACTGATCTGAGCTTTGAGCAAGTGATGAAGTAGCTTTCAGCAAGACTTAATAAAAGGTATTATGGACCTGGGAGACTGCAGAGTTGTCAGGGAACTGAGAGGGTTCTGTGGTTACTCAAATGCATGAAAATAAGCCATCTCATTCCACTTTTACAGCTTAAAGATGATTGAGTCCAAGCCTTAACCTAAAACTGATAAGCCCTTAACTAAACCATATCCCTAAGCACTATGCCTGTACAACTCCTAAATATCTCCAGGGATGGTGATTCCACCACTGCCCTGGGCAGCCTCTCCCAATGCCTGATAATCCTTTTAGTGAAAGGATTTATCATTTATCCTTTTGGTGAAGAAATTCTTCCTAACATCCAATCTAAACCTTGCCAATGCTTTTTGAAGTAAATTTCTCTCAGTTGCCCTGCATCTGCATCAAGCATCCTTCTGGCTTTCTACTTAAGAAAACATCCCATTGACCCCAAGAGACTATTTTTTTTTTTTCACATTTATCAAACTGTAAAGATTGTAAGAGGACTTGCAGGGGGATGTCTCACTTAAAATATATATATTTCCACCATTTTTAGAATAAGCTTTTTTGCTAAAGAAAAAACCCAAACATTAATGCCACTGCTCAAGGTTGTGTGAGAAAGTTTTTTGAGCAATGGTTTTGCTCATTTAAAAGCAATCTTTGGAAATGTTCTGAACTCTCTTTTCAGGACATTCTTCCAAAGGAGTGTTGCATATCCAGAAGCTGGAGTAAAGCCTCAGTTTGCTATTTTTTTAGTTCTTCCCAGCACTAACATATTCACACCCATTTTCTAAACAATTTCTGCAGGATTATGCTGCAGCACAAAGGGGTTAAGAGGAGTGTTCTTTCCCACTGAAAACTACCAGGAGGTCACACCACACTCCACAGATGTGGAGCCAAATATCTCCTGCTCCAGATTAGCAGATGTGTTCATAGAAAGACACTTTGATTCAGCTCACTGGTTACTGCTGATCCCTTCAGTGGTAGTTTCATACTGCCAGAGCCAAAAAGATTTTTCTCCTGCTACAGTAACTGATGCAAAACCCTAAAAATCCCAAACTATAAAATTATGCTGCTGTTCTGTTGCCATCAGCCCACATTTATCCACTTTGCATTGCAATCTGTCATAATACTGCCATTCATCTTAGCTTATCACAGCATTTACTTTCATGTTGGTCTAAACATCCTAGGTTTGTAAATTTTGTAGTTTCTCATAGAAAACATCCTTTGAGTCAGGCATTTCCTTCCTTTCAGCATTTTCAAAAACTTTTTAGCCCAGGAATAAATTAATGAGAAGTTGAAAACGTTCAGAATTTTGAAACTGCCATAAAATTTTGGCTGGGTATTTTTCATGACTTGGAGTGTTTATAGCACAAATCATATTTATATATTGTCACGGTTTAACACTGGCCTGGCAATTAAACTGAATAACAGACGCTCTCTATTAATCTCTCTCTCCTTGATAAAGAAAGGAGAGAGAATAAGGGAGAGAGACTTATGGGTTGGAAACTAAACTACACAACTTTAATGAAACAGTAATGATAAATAGGAAAAATTACTAAATATATACAAATATACAGGAAAATGGAAACCACATTCCTCCCCCTTTCCCCCAATAACTCTCACGTCACCACCGAGGCTGCAGGGCAGCCCTGGGAAAGTCCAGGCTGGACTCCTGGAGTCGGCAGCAATCAGGAACCGGAGGCAGGAACACACAGATATGGGCTGGGATGGATCAGGAGCACAGGCAGACGAACAGATGGGATCCTTCCAGGATGCCGGGTGAAAGAAGGGAGGAAGGGAAATCAGGAAATCCAGAAGTCTGGAAATCTGGAAAGATCTGGCTCGGCCCTCGTAATGCCTCAAATTTATACTGAGTGTGACGTATATGGGATGGAATCCTCTGTTTGGTCAATTCTGGCATCTATCTTGTCTGTTCCTCCCCAAAGGAGGGCTCAGGTGGGACCTCTTTATCCTCCTGGACAGTAGAATGTTTTCCTCAGAGCTGAGCAGTGTCCTTGGCTCTGCACACCAGTCTCTAGCAGTAACTCTAAACATCAAGTGTTATCAATCCTAGAAGCACACACTGTCTGAGAAACTTGCTGTTAATTTCAGCAAGTGCAACTACTAACAAGAGACTTGGCTAAAAGCAAAAGTACAAGACAGAAAATCACCTTTATCCTGGCCCAAACCAGGACATATATACAAACAGGTTTATAGAATCATGAGTGGAAGGAATCCCTCTGGGATGTCTTGAGGCCAGATTTCTGCTCAGAGCAGGTCTCTTACTAACAGGAGCCCAGGATGTTTGTACCCTCATTTGTGGAACCTTGAAGACCTCCACGGATGGAGAGACCATTGCTGGTCTTAAACTCCAGAGTTTGCAGCAGATATCAGAGTTATTTGTGCAAAGGTACCAAAGTACTTTTAATTTCCTGTTGGGGAAACAGTTCAGAAATATACAGGTTGTGAGCAATCCTGACTTACTTCAATTTAGGCCACCTTGGGTTAATGGTTATTGAGGCCTAGTTAGAGGCTTTCTGAGAATGAGCTAATGGGAAAGAGATAACTTAATTGGCAACAGAAGAGGAAAATAATTATGTGAGAAGAATCTTTCTGTGAGAATGATATGTGTAATTGGAATACAAAGCCACCTGCATGATAAGATGGTGTAAACAAGACTTCTCTATATAAAGTGAGTGCAAGTTGTTAATAAAGGATTTCATACAATCATATTGAAGTGCACATGGAATCCTTAAGCCTCCGCAGACTGTTTTCCCACAATTTCCCAAACTTAAGTGGAGGTACTTAGAGGGTTCATGTCTTCCCAAGACTGCAACCAGAAAGGAAACCAATAGCAAAAAAACCAGACAAAAAACCATGGGTTTGGTTAAGTGGGGGGGTCACCATCTAAGTCCAAAAAAAAAAAAAAAAAAGAAAAAAGTTAACCACCACCCTTCCAGCACTTCTGTGTGTTTTAGTTTCATTTAACATCCAACCAAAATCTTCAATACAGAGATAAATTCTGCTCCTACAGAACTAAGGAAACTGAGAAATGAGGATCATCCCGGGATATTTGGGTCTGCATTTGACATTTCTGCAGCATTTTGACCACAATAGTCAATCTTATTTCAGTATAACTTTCTGCCTTTTCCTTGATAGTCAATTCCTCTTCCTTTCTGAATGCCTTTTGTGCAGCTAGAATGGCAAATTAATTCCAGCATAGAACTGGCTGCATTTAGTGATGAAAAAAGGCAATTCACATGGATTTACACATCTGAAGAATGCACACATGCCTGTCTTTGTGTATATAGTGCCTACAAATGCAGATCTGAATATCAAATTGATAATATATAGGTAGATATAAATAGACATAATTATAATTACCACGTATTTTCATGTTTGTAACAGAAAATATGCATTAATTCATTTAAAAGTTCTCTAAATATTTACTTAGTGGTGAATTCACCTAAATTGTAGCTTCAAAATACTTTAAGTAGCCACAGTTATTCTATCTAAATGCTTACTTCTCTTTTTTAGCTGCTGTTTCCTTCTCCCTTTCTTCTCAGATATAGGATGCCTCCCAAGTGCATGGAGCCACATTTCAAAATCACCTACAAACCTGTATTAGGTATCCATAGTCATTAGATGTCCCTGATGGAACTATAATGAGATGGCCCTAGCTGATGGATTAGACCTTCTACTCCAGATGAAGTGAATACTGTAACCTTTGAGCTGAAATGTGCCACAAAATAGCACAACACAGCTGATATTTCAAAATTAAATCCCTTTGTGCCCCACCGAGAAAAATATACTGATTTATTAGTCATAAACCAGATTGCTTCCAAATCTATGCTATCAGCACAGAGATGATATAGTTTATACAGTACTCATATGTTTGAGCAGATATTCTGTTGAAGAGATTTTGGTACTTTATGTTATTCACGGTGGGATTTCTATTTGCACCTCAAAAAGCTGATGGGCTCTCCTGACTAGAATAGAGTTGACACTTCCCATGATGTTTCCAGAGCTCCCAGAAGACCTTGTGAGGAGAAAAAGGAAATTTTTTTGCCCCAAAGATTATTTTGTTAAACATCATCCCAGAGTTTTGTCTTGCCTGGGGTGAGTTCTCAACTGGCTGCACTCATCCTGCAAAGTGTGGCTGGGTCCTGGTGGGCATCCAGAGTGCTGGAGAGACACTGGGTGAAATATCTGCCCCTGGAACAGACTCCTGTGTCCCTGTCACACAGCACTTGCCCTGGGTCTCCTCTGGGCATTTGTCCTAAAATGCAAAAATTGTCAGGGAGAAGGTGGTTTCATCCCTAACCTGAACCAAATCAGGTGCAGCCTCATCCATGGTGCCTTTATGAGTGGTTCTTGGAATGAAGTGTCCCCAGAATTATATTCTGACCTTTTTTTTTCAGATAAAACTTGTTGATTGACTCCAAAAGAAAAGAGGCCAAGAGCAAACCAACAGTTATGTAAAACAAACCATCAGGCACCCTGTTTTATTCACGGACATCTCAAGGGAGAGAACTTGGAGGCAAGGTTCACTTGAAATGGTTTTCATCAAGGAATTCCATCACAACAGTTAGGAACTCTGGATGGGAGGGATGGGAAGATTCTGGAAGTAGTTGCTGAGGTTTTTTCGATATCCCAAGCAAAATGTGTTCTGTGTTGCAGCAATAAATAAACTGTTGGTGTATGGGTTGATGGTGATAAATAACTATCAAAGCAAAAATCTGCCTCAGAATAGCTATACTATCATAGCCACACTTCTGTTCAAGGTGAAGGTTACAGAAATGCTGATTTAGAACCCCAGAATGTTCATTTAGAAGCACCTTTCTGAGACAGACATACTGAGATTTGATGTGGCAGTAAAGCAGCTGCATCTATATTATTAAAATGTTCTTCTTCATTATGGAAACGTGACCTTATGACTTCTACAGGCATAATTCTGCATAGCAGCTAACCCAGGAACCCTGGCATTCCCTTCTCCATAACCACATCCAACTGCTGCCTCAACAAGGAGAGTCTGGTGGATTCTTTCCCATAGGATTGTATTTTTCCTTCATATGAAAATCCCCAGTGGCTTCACACTCAAAAGGACATAACCTTACAAAGCAAGTGATGGGAGAAGTAACAGCTATGAGGATACCTGCATTCTTAATTTTCTTGTAATATATTTCCATTTCTTTCATGAGCAGTTTGAAAGTGCTGCACAAAATCTAACACCAAAGACATTATCTCTTCAGCACATTGTAATGCAGAACTTCTATTTATTTCTATGGATATTGCTCACTAAGTCTGCCTTTTCAAGGAAAAAATGTTCTGCTAAACTTTATCTGATACCTGAATGCATATTTTGACCTAAGTCCCACAGGCTTCACATTGACAAAGTTCTCTTTTGGGGGACTTCTTTTTTTTTTTTTTTTTTTCAAGAGCTATTGGGTCAGATTTTATGCTTGTGACTCATGAATAAAAGCTCTCAGCCCTCCCCATAACATTTCACTCAAGGTTATTCATTATGTAACACAGGGACACCTGAGAAAAGGACTCCCCTGCCTGAACACTCTCCAGAATACTTTGAATTCTAAAATCCTTGCCTTCCTCATCAAACTCCCTAATTACTTCATTAAAACGCCACTATGAGTCTAACAAGTTACTGCAGGCTCTCAGAAATTTAGCTTGAAGTAATTAAAGCACAGTGAAGCTGATATAACAGGATACATCTTAAGAGATCCTCTTTTCCATCCCCTTTTCTTACCTCAAAAATCTTCTTGCCTTTCATTTTGCTTCCTCTGCACGTCTTGGTTTCTTTGAAGGCACCTGCAGCCTTGGCACCTACCCAATTGACACAGCTCTTGTCACCCAAAAGCCACCACCATGTGCTATGCTGGGCTGGTTTCATGCTGTCAGCATCCTCTGGTTATCCAGGATACTGCTGGGAAAACAAGACCATTCCCAATTCCTCAGCTCCCTGCTGAGGTTGGTCCCAAGCATCACCCCCCCTCCCCTCCAATCTGCACTCAGGTAATTACCCATCTCTGGGAGCAAAGAGTTAATTGAAAATCGTGGGTTCTTTCAGATGATATCAAGCCTGCAATTCTGCAGAGGATCCAGAAATGGTAATTACTCAGTGAGCACTTTTCCCTGTGCTCTCACCCCCTGAGGGTGACCTTACTCTAAAAAAAAAAAATAAAATAAAAAAGAAAAAAAAAAATCCATCCCTCTCTTGCGTGCTTTCTGCATCTTCCCCATGGAGGATGCATTTTATGTAACAGGATGATTAATTCTTCATATCCACATCAGGGACAAAGAGTTCCTTGAAGAGGCAAAGCAAAAGGGTTGGGGTGATGCAGTTTGCCTTGAAAAAAAGACTTTCATGAGGACTGACTTTGCTTTTGTGCTTCGACATCTTGTTATTTAAATTGACTTGGTGCTGGTTAAGTGAGAACAGAGGAGGTTTTTGCTATGTTATTTGAAGATAATTGATTTTCAGCTTGTCCCCCTGAGTATTTAGTGCCTGCTGGGCATTGCATGATAGACTGTACTCTGTATCTGCTTTTCATCCCAGTTTCACCAGTTTACATAGTGTACCTGGCTCCAGTATGAAGTGATAGTGTGACTGATCCATGGGAGCTTCAGCCCCATGCAAGCTTCAGTTGTTGTAGTGGAATTAATGCCACTGGAGAGGTTCTATTCTTCTGTGCCCTCAGCTCACCTTCCTCTTTTCCCAAATATTTAACCAAGAGTTTTATTCATGCCTATTATTATCTACAGTCAGAGGGACATTTCAGTACAGCACCACTGTCTACAATCTTATCCCATACACTTAAGGAAGTATTAAAAATCAGGCACCTGCATTTGTATATTTCTATATTTCTATATTATTTCTTTATTTCTATATTTCTCTATTTCTATATTTTTAATTTTCTATATTATTTCTATATTTCTATTTCAATTTTTATGATGTATTTATGTATTGACAATGTTTAAAATTTTTGGTTACATATTTATATGTAAATATTAGCCCAGCTACAGAAAGAAAAAAAAAAAAAAAAGAAAAAAAAAAAGAAAGAAAAAAGAGATAGTAATTACTGGCTTCAGGGGAGGTCAATGTCCTTCACTCTTTTTGAGCAGCAAAGAATTTGTAGGTTCCTTCTCACTGCTGGAAATGTTGCTCCTGTACACAGGTGAGCCAGGCCAAATGCTTCTTATCCTACATGCTCCCAGACACCTCTCTTTCCTGTCACAGTGCTTGAAATGAAATCAATCTCTTGCCCCAGGGTCACTCCTGGCTCTAATCCATGAAACCTTCTTGCCTTACCCTCCTCCAGAAAGCAATGCATCTGTTGGGAATCATTACACTTCCAAACCCCAGAAGCTTCCTGGCAGAGGACTAAGAAAAAAAAATATTGATGGGTGTTGCTCATAAAAGCTCCTGCAGACAACCACTCACTCCAAAGATACCAAAGATGCTTTTTCTAAGCAAGTATTTCTGCAGGTGCTGGCACAGCTGAACTGTTTCCAGTATCCTATCAAACTCACTGGCAATTCCAAGCTGCAGCCTTCATTGTAGGGATGCCAAAAAAAAAAAAAAAAAAAAAAATAAAGAAAAAGAAAAAAGACTTTTTGAAGTCACGAGAGAAGTCTGTGAAAGAGCAAGAGTTTAAGTTCAGACCTCCTGCTCCTCATTGCAGACCATAAACCCACTGTTCCCATCAAAAAAACAAACCAAAGCAACCAAACAAAAAAACAAACAAGAAAAAAACCCTGAACCCAGAACCCCCAAACAATGAACAGTAGGGTAAATGCACTTTAATTCTCAGTGGAAATATGCTGTGTTAAGTAGCTTGGAATCATAGAAACAGAATGATTTGCCTTGGAGGGGACCTTAAAAACCATCTCATTCCAACCTCCCTGCATGGGCAGGGACACCTCCCACCAGCCCAGGTTGTTCCAAGCCCCATCCAACCTGGACTTGGACACTTCCAGGGATGGGGCAGCCACAACCTCCCTGTGCAACCTGTGCCAGGGGCTCACATTAAAGAATTTCTTCCTAATAGCTAATCTAAATCTACTCTCCTTCAGATCAAGTTCCCCTCCTTGTCCTGTCACTCCAGACCTTTGTAAGAAGCCCCTTCCCAACTTTTCTGAAGGTCTTTTATGGCACTGAAAGGCCACTCTAAGGTCTCCCTGGGGTTTTCTCTTCTCCAGGCTGAACAGCCCCAACTCTCCCATCCTGTCCTCACAGCAGAGGTTCCCCAGCCCTTGGGTCATCTTCATGGTCCTGCTCTGAACTCACCCCAACAGCTCCATGTCCTTGTGTTGGAGGCTCCAGAAGTGGACAAAGTACCCCAGCTGGGGTTCATTAAACTCTGTTCACTAGTTCTTAGACTATACTACCCTTTTCTCCTGCTTTATTACGGTGTGGCTTATTTTTTATTTAATTCTGGTAAGAATTGCTGGTATGTGCATTGCAGGCAGCAAAGGTGCCACATCTCTTCTATCTCCTTGTCACCACATCTGGGCAATCTCTGCATTCTTCACCTGCCATGACTTGCTGCATGCCACAGATAAACACTCAGAAATAGGAGAGAAGTCCCTGGTTTGTCACATCAGCTCAGTGTCAGCATTTCACCCAACCATGACCCACTCTGAATAGATCCTTCCCATTACACATGGCTCATCCATCTATGAGCTGTACTTGCTTCAGATATTCAAAGATATCTCTCACTAAAAGCCAAGAACACTCTGAGTAATGTGCCCACCCTGGACATGTGTCCCTCATGCAACGTCAGCAAAGGCTGTCACAAGGCTTTGCCAGTCACATCTCCCAGAATAAACCTCGTAATATATGAGCACACCTTCCTTTAACCTCAACTTGTTTCAAGCAATACATCTTCCAGACTTGCCATTTAAAAATATTAGTTGAATGAATAAATAGCATTTTTTAAAAATCAAATAACAAAATTCTGCATGGAAATGCATTGATCTTGTCAGATTTTACTTGAAAAAATTGTTGAAATAAATTATTCCCACCTTATCATTTTCTCTTTCATAACAGAACCTAAAGCAGATAAAACAGTTGAAGCAAAATCTATTGGTGACACTGAAATAATATATTTGGTGATATAGTTATGAAAAAAAATCCTAGGAGTTTTCATATTTCTTTTACTAAAAGGGTAATGGAGTTGTGGAGTCTCCTTCTCTGGAGACATTGAAGACCCATCCAGTCACATTTCCGTGGGACCTGCCCTGGATAATCCTATCTTGGCAGAGGGATTGGACTTGATAATCTCCACAGGTTCCTTCCAACCCCTACCAATCTATGATTTTATGATTCCACGATTAAAATTCCCAAATTCATTAAAATATTGGTATTCCTGAGTGATGGGAATTCTGTGGGTTTTTTTCCTACTCGTTTCTTTCTGGTTACTAGACTGAAAGTTTGCAGTAAGTAAAATATAAAGTCAGACAGATGAAGGGTGTTAGGTTCAAACATAGCTTTAAAACTGCCTGTCTTCCAAAAAAAAAAAAAACAACAAAAAACCCAAGACCCTGAAGATGTGGCTCTAAGAGCTTGTGGGACATCACTGATTTATGTGAAGAGGAGTCATGAAAGTTGAAACTGAGGTCCTGTAGATAATAAGTCTCTTGGCTGTTAAATAATTCCAAGTAGACAGTCACGAGCATTATTAATGATGCCCCATTAACACCTTAGAAAACCTTTAGCTGAACTCTACTTGCAATTTTATTCATTAATAGCAGTAATTAACATTAAGGATTGCAAAATCTTAATAAATGTCTTCATTAATACACAGGATGCTTACAGTGAAGTCAGGTTTGTACAGAGCCATAGCTGTGGAGAGCTTTTGAAGCAACAGCACCTTTCAAACACCACACAAAACACGCAGATTATCTTTCGATATCTGAGAAAAAGAAATCATAATTCAAACTAAGGAGGCTTCCTATCACTCTGATAGCATGGCAGAATTTATTTTTCTATCTATTCCTAACTGCTATGCTACAAATTTTTTCTTTTTTTCCTTTTTTTTTTCTCTAGTATAATGTGTAAGCTTTGGGAACAACTTGGCTGTGTTTTATTTCAGCAAATAATCACAATAATGATGACTGTAATACAAACTGGATTCATCATCATTCAAACAGAATGAGAAGCCAGGACAGAAAACAGCTCAGCTGAGAGAAAAAAAAAAAAAAAATCAACCTTGCTGCAGAGATTAGGCATAACTCCTCAAACAGATGTGCAAAGAATTAAAGGATGGAGAGGATATTATCAGTTATTAGATTAAAAAGAGCAAAACTAAATGCCAAAAAACCCACAAACCACATTAAATGAACAGACATAATCAGCTTATTCTACTTTCTCTCAAGAACTTTCAAAACTTGGAAATGGTCCACCAGGGAAAATAAAGACAACTGTTGCAGGGAGGAGCCTTTCTTGCTCCTGAGGCTCGATGAGCTGCTGGCCTCTCCATTGCCTCGCACAAGAGTGACCTTCTCTCTGTGGGTGTGTGTCCCACCTTTATTGGTCCCCTGGTCTTGCTCATGCTCAACAGGGAGCCTGTCCTAACCAGGCACAGGTGGACTCACACCCACTCATTGGCGACTCAAGGCACCTGGATGTCTTGTTTCTCTACATTTCCCCACCCTTTTTTTTTTTTTTTTTTTACAAACATTTTACACTTATAGCTTACGGGATTTAACCCTAGCTTCTCACAACACAACACTGTTTACAGGATTTTGACATATTTTTTTCAACTGACACAAACACTTATACACTTATAGCTTACAGGATTTAACCCTAGCTTACAAATACTTTTCACAAAGTCTCTGCCTTTCCGACTCGAGTTGTTCTTCTCCCTCCTGTATCTGCTCTTCTCTTGGCTTCCCTCTGCTCAGGGGTTCCCAAAGAGCTTGCTGGTTCCTCATGGGTTTCTGGTTCCTCATGGGATTACGGGATTTAACCCTTCCTCATGGGATTCCATACATGGGTTTTAACCCTTCCTCATGGGATTCCATCCTCCTGGCTTCCCTCTGCTCAGGGGTTTCCAAAGAGAGAATCCTTATCTTGGCTTCCCTCTGCTCAGGGGTTTCCAATCCAAAGAGCTTGCTGGTCATACCTTTCAGGGAGAGTGTTAGCCCAGGCACTTTTTCAAATCAGGGAGAATGTTCCTGTTGCCAGCTCCTCACACTGCTGCTTCTTTAGACGACTGTATGTTGCCCACATTCTCCACCAAATGTTGCAGGGAGGAGCCTTTCTTGCTCCTGAGGCTCCTTGAGCTGCTGGGCTCTCCATTGCCTCACACAAGAGTGAGCTTCTCTCTGTGGGTGTGTGTCCCACCTTTATTGGTCCCCTGGTCTTGCTCATGCTCAATAGGGGCCTGTCCTAACCAGGCACAGGTGGACTCACACCCACTCATTGGCAACTCGAGGCACCTGGATGTCTTGTTTCTCTACAGACAACAGGCAGTATTGCCACCAGGAAGAACAGGTAGGGTTTCATTTTGGCTGGCTCTTTTTGAGGAATAATGCATCAATATCCATGAGAATATGATTACAGAACCCATAGGATGAAATCAGTGAGACAAATTTAGAAAAAAAACACGTTAGGATTGATTATTCAAGTTGCAATCAACCAATTTTTCTTCCTAGTGAGGAAAGGATGATGTGAAGTTGGTTTATTTCAACAAAAACAAAATCCTGAAGAAGCAAGCCTGATTCAGGGATTTCTAGCTCCATCTGGAGCATGTAGATCCCACCATTTTCTTTAGAAAAACTATTAATAAGTTCATGAAAAAGTCCCTCTCAAATTCCAGCTGGATAATCGCATTTTCTCTACTTATATTTTGCCTCAAAAAATGGAAAAATGTTTTATTCACCTGCTGGTTTAATCTATTGTGTACTTTTACTATTAATTAGTTGCTACACTTCACCCCAGAAGCAGCTGCATTTCACAAGTGGATTTACAAGACTCCTGGACATTCTTTTTACAGCTACACAAAAAGGTACTTTGATGCTTTAGAGTATATGGCTGTAAGATGATTTTAATTAACACATAATTCTGACAAATATTTGTCTAGTCCTTTGGAATTTGTGATGGCTTCACGAGTGGAATCTTTTTCTTCTTTACAGATCTGAGTAAAGTGCCATATGTAATAGAAATTTATAAGGCAAGATCCCAGCTACTGATAGAAAGATAAAGCACATGCTCTTGCTTTTATTCAGTTGCTGTGTAAAAATGTGGGGGAAAATGTATTTTTACCTACTTTTAGTTGTCAAACTCATGCTCAATCCAAAGATACAGCACATTTTTACCCCATTAAAATAACATCTTTTTCTTTTTTTTTTTTTTTTTTTTTCCCTTCAAGCCTAGGGGGTTAAACAGTTCCAGATTCATCACAGCAAAAGTATATCTTTGATTAAAATTGATTCACACCTTGTCAGAATATTGTGTCATAAAATAATCTTTTCACTACCCTCTGGAGAACTTCATGATCTGGGCCTTCCAGGCACCTTTGTCATCTTTACCTTGAGATCAGACAGCTACCTAGAAATCTTGTAGCTTAAGTGAAGCATTTTTGTGCCATTCTGAAACCTTATTGACTGTAAATCTGAGGTGAAGTGGACATAGAAACCAGCTGTCCTGATTGATACAGCCATTATCAGCTTGTTATTAATACTTCAGCTGAGTATTAATCATCTATATTATTCCCATGCAGGGAATGCTGTTCCTTCTCAGGTTTCTGTGTTTGTAACAGTATTTTAAATACTGAAGTTAATAGTAGCAGAACTCTATTTCCCTGGCAATGAGAAGAGCAACTCACAAAGGACTTTGGACTGGGAAAATCACAGCCATGAACTGGTGAGAGGATGACATCTGATTTCAGTGCATTCTTACGGGAGCCAGGATTCAGACAAACGTGGATGAAAAGAAACTGCCTTTCATTACTGCCTCAGGTAACACCATGATTTAGTAGCAGGTGAATTTTTCTTCTGGTAAGCCATGACAATTTTGCCTTGGGCCAACCTACAGAGGTGATGAATCTCATATGTTCAGTACAGGATGGATACAAGCAAGCACTGGCAGCTGTTCCAAGGTCTCCCTGGAGCCTTCCCTTCTCCAGGCTAAACACCCCCCCAACTCTCTCAACCTACCCTCACAGGAGAGGTGCTCCAGCCCTTTGATCATCTTTGAGCCCCTCCTCTGGACTTGCTTTGAGAATTGAAAAAGTCAAAGAAGGATCATGAGATCTTGCTTTTTTTTTCCCAGATGAAGATCAAGAGATGAGAGCAGTGCCTTAGAGCACAGTGGGTGATGGCTACCTGGGAGGTGTTCCTGCCCACATGCAGAGAATTTGGAAATAATAGATCTTTAAGGCCCCTTCCAAGCTAAACCATTCTATGTTTTTTGGGTAATGTCCTCTCATAGAATCATAGAATCATAGAATTGGCTGGGTTGGGAGGGACCTCATAGATCATCGAGTCCAACCCTTGCACCACCGTTGTGGTTGCTAGACCATGGCACTGAGTGCCACATCCAGTCTCTTTTGAAATATCTCCAGACATGGAGAATCCACTACTTCCCTGGGCAGCCCATTTCAATGCTTGATCACTCTCTCCAGAAAGAAATTCTTTCTAATATCCAACCTAAACTTCCCCTGGCACAACTTAAGACCCTGCCCTCTTGTCTTGTTGAAAGTCGTCTGGCAAAAGAGCCCAACTCCCCCCTGGCCCCAACCTCCTTTCAGGGAGTTGTAGAGAGTGATGAGGTCTCCCCTGAGCCTCCTCTTCTCCAGCCTCAACACCCCCAGCTCCCTCAGCCTCTCCTCATAGGATCTGTGCTCGAGTCCCTTCAGCAGCCTGGTTGCCCTCCTTTGGACCTGCTCCAGAACCTCGATATCCTTCCTGAGCTGAGGGGCCCAGAACTCTCAAGAGCTATGGAAGCCTTCTGAGCCATTTTTGGATGTTTTCTTGTCCACCAGCCTGCAAGGCAAAAGTTCTTTCCCCACCAGAGTCCACTGATAGGAATGGGTTTCCTCAAAGATTTGTGTACACAGAGATAAAGTGCTTAATTTATATCATTAGTACCATGAAGAAAAATAATGCTGGAGAATCATGTTTTGTGAAACTTATCTATTCCTTGCCATCATTGGCACTTAAATAATATTAGCCAACTGCTGATCAATAAAAATGGACTTCATGGGTGCTGTGAGTTGCAAAGCACTGTTTTATTCCAAAAGTTTTCTGGAGCTGTATTTACTTTATATCCTACTTTTCTCTTCTTTCTCCTTAACAGCTTTTATTCACATGTGAATTTGTGGCAGTTTCAATATGTTAAAACCCATTTAGACAACATTAAAACTGAGAATTCTCCACTGTATAAATTTAATTCCAATTACTCTTATTCCCTTGTTATCTGCTGGTTATAATGTGAAGTACTTTCAAAACTGGCATATTAAAGAAGCTATAATTTGCTCAACAGCTGTAGAAACTGTGATAATTAAAAGAAAAATTAATTAGTTTTATTTTGATGTTTCTTTTATTATATTGCAAGTGTGAGAATTTTCTCTTCAAGGCAGGAAGTCATCAGTTCTCATCTGTCCATCCAGCCTCAGCATCACACTTCTCTGAGCACCTTCCAAAAATGAAAATGTAGAAATAATCTTGATTTCTTCTCCCCTCAGCCTGTAGAAGAAATAGATTGCTAAATTTTTCAAGTTGAGCAGGACCACAAGGTTATTTAGTATGAGGTCCTTGATCAAGCATGGCTTTTGGGAATGCCTTTATTGAGCATAATGATGGGATAGCAACTCGGGCAGTTCCAGACAGGCATTCAGTTTTGATATGAAGGCTTCAAAAAATGAAAAATTCAGCATTTCCTTCAGCAGTTTGTTCCAGTGTGTGTTGAATCCCTGTGTACCTCTCATCTGGTTGAAGCTCTGAAAATTTCCCTTGTAGCTGCTGGTTCTCACAGGGTTTTCCTCCAGCAGATTTGAAAGATTTTTAGCAGTGACTATTTTCTCTTCACAGTGGTGTGGCTACCATCAAATCAAAGCTTATCTCAGTGTCCTCTGGGTAAATTAAATTAAATTTCAATGTTTTCCATTGTAAGAGATTATCTTTTGGACTATGAGTAGATGCATTCAATATCGTCTGTTCTTTTGTTTGTTTGTTTGTTTGTTTTAAATTACAAGCTCCAAAACCAGACTCAGCATCTGAATTTGGCACAGTTATTAACAAGTGAAATGGCAAAAGAAGTTTCCAGCTCTTACCTGCTTCCTTGTTTACACATTCAAGGAGCACTCAGTCTTTGCAGTGGCTTTAGGCAAGTTGCTCACAGGGAACTGCTTCATCAGCAGGATTCCTAAACCATTTGATATCTATTTGCACAGTCCTTTCCTCAACTTTAGCCAACAAGGGCATACTTCTACTAGCCCAGACACTAATTTCTAGTAAATGCTCAGTATCCATGAAGGATGTCTTATATATTGATTCTTACTACACAAGGCACTTTAATCTCTAGAAGCTACAAGGAAAATTCACTTCAGGGAAGACCTGAAGATACAGAGATGAGTGGAGAGTGGACCTATGTGTCTAATTCATGACTGGGCCAGATCAGTTCAATTTGATAAAATAAGTGGTGTGGAACCCTCTGAAAATTAAAATTAAAGAAGCATTGGCAGATACTGGCCTGAGCCTTTCTGTTTCTTAAACTACCACTTAATACAACAAGCATACAAATATCTCTAGAAGTATTTTTCATTAAAAGATACTTAAAGTATATTTCTGCAGCTAACTATTAGCTGCTTTAACTATATATCTTACAAGCTTACACTAAATCAAGAGCATCACTGTTAACAAGGTAAGAGAATTGTTTTAAAGGCAAGTTTAATTCCACTTAAACAAAATGTACTGTAAATGTCCCCTTATACATTCGTTTGACATCCAACTCTCTGGAGAACTTTTTGCTCTTTTTCCCTACTTTGCTCTGCATCCAATTTCCCATCCCCTCTGGACATCCATTACCAAGAGGAATTGAGTTGCCCTGCTCAGCCACCCTGCTTGCAGCACTGCTCTGAGCTATCTGTTTCTTCAGCTTGCACATTCAGTTCTGGTTGTTTATTGACTTTCTCCTGGTTTCTCAGAACACCTCTTCTGGCTGATTGCAGGCTGACTGCTCTGCCAGCTGGAGCTCTGAGTCTGGAAAGGGCAGGGGGAAGCCTGTCCCTGGGGGTAAGGAGGCCAAGCAGCATCACAGAGACAGGAGATTTCACTCTGAATTCCAGGAATAAGTCAATAACAGACTAAACATCCTTTCCCTAGCTGGACCATAAAAATTAATTGAGCAGCATGTAGGAAAAAAGCCATAAATGAGAATGAATGATTTTTGGTATCTTAGTTGTCACAACAGGGAGAAAAAATGGGAAAGCTGCATATTTCTCTCTCCAGGTTGCTAACTTGTGTACTGGAAGCTTTTTACCCCACAAAAAACTCAGTTCTGCCTAGAAGAAATACCAGTTGTGAGTGAAACCTAATGCAAATGGGGTTAGTATCTCCTTACTACCTGGTAATCTGTCTAAAGACAGATGTCTAAAGGGTTAGACAAGAGAGTGGTAATGATGTTTGAGCATGCTTAAACTGCAGAGAAGGAGAAACCAGTTCCATTTTTTGCCACTGCAGATAAGAATCAAGAGAATTAATCTGTGGAGAGACAGAGGAACATCTCACCTTCCACAAGCAATTACTTCCACTGAGAAAAGTTGTTATAACAAAAGCTTCCTACTTTCAAAGTGTGAAATCTGCTTTCAACTGCATGTATCTGCCAAAGGAAAAAAAATAACAAAGCTTTGAATTACCAGACTGCTACTCCCAATGAAATACAATGAAGATCTATATCTGCTTTAAAACAGTTTAGAATCCTTCCCATACTCAATCACTTAAGTTTTACTTCAGTTTTGTCCATTATACAGGTTGACCAAAGAAAGACACATACTATTTGTCAGGTCTCACGTGCAATTGACATCAAAGGACCCTCCCAGAAGTTTCACTGAGATTTTAGATATAGGTTTTAAAATGCCCTTTGAAAGGAAGCTGTGTTCCCAAAGTAAAAAGAGTCATAAAGAAGCCAAGATATTTTCTTGATGACTCTTTGACTGTTCAGGCTTTCTTGGAGACTTGGAAACAAGTCCTGGAAAGCTTTTCTTTCAGCAGTTTGATTCTTTGCTTTGTGGTATTAAGGTATTAAGAGCAAAGGAACAAATTTATAACAACAAAAACCTGCCATAAAAAATGATCCACTGGCAAAAGGACACCATACATTTTTTCCATTTTCTTCCTGTCTTTTTTTTCCCTTTTTTCTTTTTTTTTTTTTCCCCCATACAAACTGTTCTACTGTTTCAATATCTGAAGGAGGAGATGCAGTAGGGTTGACTGCTCAGAGGGGACCTGGTCCACCAGGGTGTGCTGGGACCACTGGCTCGTGCAAAACAAACTGCAAAAGATACAAAACGTTTTCACTTCTGCTGCTGATCTCACATTGCTTTTACACTTTGGCTGAGCAAAGAGCAGGAAACACCATCAGTCAGGACCTAGTATTTCTTCCACCATGTTGTACATCTTTAATATAGTAGGAGGAAACCAGACAAGCTATGTTATGAAAAAAAAAAAAAAGAAGTTTCAGAATCGTGAGAAGTCTTTTGAAGAATTGCTCTAAAAATATTCAAGTTGTTGGCTTAGTATTCTCTGGAAAAAATAATTAAAAATTGATTGGAATACTGACTTTAAGCTACTTAGATGTAAGTCCAGAGGTGGTATTAAAAAAGTGAGATTTCTTTAGTGATTATCTAGACAGCTGAAAGGGAAATATTTACTTATTTCTCACTTGTCATTTAAAAAAAAAGGATGAGCTCTTTCATGTTCAACTTTTACTCAACATGCTTTGTTTTGTGTATTCTTTTGCTTTTTGTTTTGGGTATTTTGGGGGTTTTTTGGGGTTTTGTTTGTTTGTTTGTTTTTAAATATCACTGTATGTGCTAAAAGCTCTTTGGCTTCTTTTTTCATGATTCTGTTTATTAGCAATGCACTATAATGTTAAAGTGCCTGAAATCAGTTGAAAGGCATTAGGGGTCAGAAAGCTCATTTATACCCTTTCAGTCCAACATATCTCATGAAACAAACCAAATCCATGGAATAGACTTTGCAAAAAAAAAAAAAAAAAAAAAAGGGTCACTAAGTAGAGGGACTTTTTTTTTTTACTCATTAACACAAAAGAAACCACTTCTGACATATAAAAGTGCCATTTCCGTGTCTCTTCCTTCAGATGTGTAAACAACAAAGTAATCCTGAATTGTACACTGTTTCTTGTGGAAATGAAAGCCAAATGGCCAATTTGAGTCATTTTATGTCTTTCAGATGAATAGTTGTGAGGAGCATCCTTTGAGGCAGACGAGTGATCTGAGACAGTTCCCAAAAGGTATGATTATATATATAAGCACCTGCTTGCTGTTATGATGATTCAGTCAAGAACAATTGTGAATGCTTTTATGAGTTCTGCAAAGCTATTAACCTCAGCAGAGTGCAAACCAGCCTTTTCCTTCAGTGTCAGAGCTCTGAAAACCCTTCAGCAACTCTTGTGTATAATATGATGAGCAAGACTTTGTGTAGAAAATAGTGCAGAAGAACAAAGCTTCAGCCTGCTGGACAAAGACAGGAGTGAGCAGACAACCTCCAAATGGGTGAAACTCTTTGGAAACTGAAATTGGTCTAACTCCAGTAAAATGGGATCTGTGAAAGGCCTTTTCTGGCCCTCTGGGCTACCTGAACTGCTGAAACTCAGGATACAGATTTTTCAGATTTTTGCAGCAAGGTAAGCAGGGACTACGTAGCATGAAGCCCAGATTTAATTCAGACTAAGTCACAAGGGCACAAAATCCAGAAAAACAGAGTGAGACTGATAGAGAGATGTGAAAAAAAAGTTCTCACCTTGTATGTGTTTGTGAGGCAATGCCAATGAAACAAAGAAGGATGAGAGAGGTGTTCCAGGAGAAAGAAAAAGCTGTTACTACCTATATGCAAGATGGACGAGGAGAAAGGTCTTAAATGTCAGAATGTAATAGCACATCCTGCTTTCCTTTGTGTCTCTCTCTTAAAAATCAAAGACAAGAGGAAAAACAATGTTTTGTGAGGCAGCATGAATAGTGAAACTTTACACTTAGTGAAGCCACAGGTTAAGGACCTTGCACAAGCTTAGGACCTCCTACCAGAAGACACCAATGGAAAAGAATGTGGCTTAACAACAGCCCATCTTAAAATGTGGTGAGTGTATTTCAAAATGGATGAAATAATATTTATGTTTTTATGTTTGACAAAAGCCTTGTCATCCACACCAGCTGATGACAGCTTTACTTCAAAGCCAGTGAGTAAGCAGCAAAGGGGCTTGAGCTCCTGAGGCCAGAATAGTTGTGCTCTGACCCCTTCTTAAATGAAGAGAAAAGTAATAGTTTGGGCCATGAGCTTCTGTTCTGTCGTCAGTGATCTCCAGTTTCATTAGGAGCCTTGGCAGAGCTTCAGATCTCAAACACTTGGACAGGAAGGATTTGTATAGATGCATTCAGTAATATTTTTCTGCTTCATGGAAAGTTGGGGTTATTAAGCTGCCACATGTCTTAGCTCTAAATATTCACCTGTTTTACAAAAAATTTCCCATGTTAAGCCTGGGTCATTGGTAGCTTGCATGTAGTTGAACTTGAAAAATCATTTTCTTGTAGGACTCATAAGAAAAAGCCCTTTTCCACAGAGAAATGTGACCTGAACAGGCACTGATTTAGGACAGGAGAATGTTTCTATCCATCTATGTTTCTATCCATCTTACTATGATGTGAGTACTTTGATAAAACAGATTTTGATTCAGTAAAGAGCACCTGGTCTCCCAGTCCCACTGAATGAGTGATCAGCAGAAAGACACTTTTAGAGGTTTCCTGTCTCAGTCCTTTGCTTCTGGAGCTTCACTGCAGTAGCTGAAGTCTGCACAGCCATAACCTCTTTTCCCTCTTTCTTTTTTCTTATTTCTCTTTCCAACCTTGGTAGGACACAGCCTGATGCTAGCATCACCCAGATCAGTGCTACTTTCCAGAGAGATGGAGTGGAGCATGTAAAATTCCTCCCTTCAGCCTGCACTCTGGAGCTTGCATAACCTTGATTGGCACATGTGAAGTGGTTCAGTGAGCTGTGATCAACTAGGGATTAGTCTGATCTTGAGAGTCATGCACAGATGAAGGGATTGGATAAGGGAAGTCAATTTATTTTTTTTTTTCTGCTTATTTGGGCTTTTTTTATGAGTGGAAATATCCATCTTGTTTGCAAAGGCTGTCAGTAAAGAGGTGGATATTGACCATTTCTCCCCAGCTGCACAAAAGGAATGGAAGAAAAGGCTTCAATTGCCTGTGTTTTGCTGCTCTTTCAGGCTGAGGCTTTGCTGCATTAACCCAGATGTTCAACCCTGAATTAGACCCCTCCAGCCATCAATCATAGAATTTTTAGGGCTGAAAGGGACCTTTAACATCATCTATTTCCAACCCCCAAGCAATGGCTGAGACACCAAACCTGTGTACTAAGAGCAACGTCTGTTCTGACTGCAACAAGAATAAATACACCCAGCTTAGTTTTAATCTTGGGAGTTTGTGTTCTGATGCAGCAAAAAAAGATGTGTTTACACAGTTCAGCTCCTCAAGAATTCACAGTCTCTGCTAGACCTGCTCAGAATATCATTATTAAAATTCCTGCCACCATCTCCTTTATTGGTCAGTGTAGTTAGATTAAATCCAGCTTGGCCTCATACCCCAAAGCAGTTCACCCATTACACCCATTGCCATCTAAATTTACTCCTGAAGAGTGGAAGCATTTTCAACCTCAGCAACTACTTCACCTGAGGTGTCTATAAGCAAATGCAGCCCACAAGGAAAAAAATATTCCACCAATTTGGCACAGCCTAAACCTGGTGTCACAATTTCTACTGGAGACTCAAAAGAGCAGTCACATTTTCCTCTGAATAGCAGTGAAAATATCCCAGAATGGCTCAACAAGTGGACCTGATGAATGATATGCCACCAATTTTGAATACAACAGAGTTGATGTACTTGGTGAGGGCTGCAAAAACCCCCTGCTCACCAAGATCAATTCTTTAGCTCCTACCAAAAGTCAGGCTTTGATCCTCACGTGTGTACACAGCTTGTGAGAAATTACCCAAATAAATTATTTTTTCAGCAATTGTTGCTTCACTAAGATGGTTGGAAAAAAGTTGTGATATACAACAAAACATTTCCCTGGAAATCTCTTAAGCACTTGATATCTCCTGAAAAGAAAGTTCCAGATTTAAGGCCTTGGTTGTGTCCTGACAAGGCAGTTGTTTTGCAGAGGTTATTTCTCCAATATTCTTTGCTAAATGGAAAGTGAAAGATTTCAGAAGTCATCACAGTCCTCACAGGGTAAGCAAGCTGCTTCCCACTGAATATGAACCACACAGAGATGCAAAAGGTTGGAGGGGTTCATAACAGCTGATTTTAGCCTCTTTTAGGGGTTAAATAATTTTCCTTTTGGTGGTTAAATACTTTTGAAGACTCTAGCTCTAAAAAATCCCAGTTTTTTTGTCTAAGATTTTTTTTAAGAGGGAAACATAATTACAGCTTTTCAGTCAACTTTATTTTATACATCCAAGCTTTAACCTTCTCTTTATTTGCTGAATGGGTGGGTCGTGACTCATTGACATCAACTCTTCCAAGGCTGCCAGCCTGGGTGCTTTCCCTAATGATATTGCTTGTTTTGTACATTGATACAGTGACAGATGAGAAAAATGCTTATTCTTTGAAAGGTCAGTGTACAGCTTAATCTACATCAGAGCAATCAGTTTCTGCAAAGCCTATTGCTGAAACACAGTTTTTAACCTTTTTACATCTCAGCTTTTCAGCCCCCTTTTGCTGTGCTCTGGACAGACTCTTTGATGTTCAGGTTTGGAGTCTTCTCTCCAAAATATTAAGTTTGGTAAGGCCAGGGCTATATCTGGTCCTCCTTATTCTCAAGAGTATTTTAATGAAAGACCAGCATTACACAGATCAGTGCTAAAAGGATTATAGGAACTGCAGAGCAGCTCCCAGCTCTGTTTCATGTGGAGAATCAAAGCCAAAAGCAATGTGGTTTTTCCACTTGAAATAACATCCCATCCTAACTGGACAGAGCCTGGAGAGGTTTTTTTATGTATCCACCTGTATTATTGTTTTCCTGCCACTTGCCATCAAGCTGGGGACAATTTGCAACTTGGGGGAAAACAGAAGTTGCTGAGTGAAGAGTCTGCAATCAGCATAGAAAGCAAAAACCTCAACATTCCTCTGCCTGAAGGTCTTCAAAATAGTGCTGGGCTTTTCAGAGTGGTTGATGCTGTGCATGCACACACACAGAGAATGAATATAAATTGTTGGGAAAACAGGGTCTTTTGAGATTGCAAGTGTTTTCAAGACAACTTGAGAAATTCTTCAGGTGGGCCAGATGTAGGTGTAGAAACATCCAGTGAGAAAACCAGGAGAAAGGCAGTGAAGCTTTTAGAATCCTACCCCATGATTCTACTTGAAATTTATTATGTGAATTAAATAACACAGTTCAAAACCTTTTTACATCACTTTGCTGTTCTCCCTTGACACAAGAGAATGAATTAGACAGCTGTCATCTTGTCTGTAAATAATGTTCAAAGCTAATTTCTTTGAAGATGTTCCTTTATGTGCATTTCAGTAAGACGAATGTAGATAATTAAATATTAAGATATTTAAATCAAGTTGAGTAGAGACAGCAACCAAAGTAAATTATCACCTTGTACTGAACCTTTATCACACGAATCTGCTTGTTTTGCTTTATCTTATTCCATTCAGACAGCTACACCAGTGAATTTCACTACTTTTGGATATGGTGTTGAGCTTACAAACCTCCCTTCTTTTTTCAGAGAAAATATTTTTTCCCTGGTTTGTGTCTTTCTGGACATGGTATAAGATGTGAGAGGTGAGGATCAAATTCTGATGTGAGGCTGTGCCTTGTACTTGGAGTAAGTTACTGAGCAAAACATTGGTGTGAAAGCCCTTCTGAGGTCAGGGGGAGCAACACAGAGTTTATAAAGTGCAGTGCCAAGGAGAAAGATGACCCTGAGGCCAGAGAGAAACTTCAAAGAAGGCATAGTGGGGTTTTTAATGCCCATGGAGAAGTAATCAGGACTTAGGTGTTTAATATCCCAGTTCCACCTCATCAAAGTCAAAGAGAAGATTTCTAATTGGGCTTTGCCTGGTGCCTTAAGACACAGCTCACTAAGGCTTTGCCTTGGCGGGAGGAGATGCTCAGAGAGCTGTACCAGAACCCAGAGCTCCCAGCTCCAAGACCCCAGTAAGCCACATTTGCTGGATTTATTGCTCAGACTTGTCAAATTCATATGGCACATGACAAGCCATGTGAAGCCTGGACTGACTGGGAGACTGTTTGGTATGGACTCAGTAACAGTTACTTTTTACTCCATGAATTTTATGCTAGGCACTTAAGCATTCACAGGCTAAGGAATTTCAGAGCCCCAAATTATTTGCAGCCATCATCCACAGCCTATGAATGTGACCTGGTCCTACAGGAAACCAGACACCTCTGGCAAATTAAATAAAATTTAATTCATATTTATTGATGCCAGCACTAAAATGGGGAAGGAAGGGGGGAAGGGGGGCATGTGTACAAGCTCTCAACAGAACAGAGCCCTATGGAGGTGAGAACAGCAGAGCTGTCCAAAACTGACACTCTTTTTTTCCTTAGTTCCAGGCTGTTTTGTGTACCATACGCTGTTATGTCAAGTCATCCCACATGCAGTCTGGTTTGAGTTGATTTTTTAAGAGTCTCACACTCCCTGGGTCAGGAGAACACTGCCAAAAATACACATTTAGCAGCAACAGGATAGAGCCTCTTCTCCATTTGCATCTTCTTTACCTACAGCCCATAATTTCATGGAGCAGAATGAAGGTGCATAATGTAAGGGTATGATGAAAAATAAAGGATTTTAGGAAAACAAGACATTTGCTTTATGCTTTAGCAGCTCATTTCTATGCATATTAATAATACAGTATTTGTTCAAGCATATATTGTTCATGTAAGGAAGATGGAGCTTCATTTTGGAATGGCACTGCTACACTGCAACACATTTGCAGCCTTTACACTTCAGTAATTAAGTTATTTATTGGGAGAACTAGTCTATAAATTCTCCTCAAACAGGCAGTAAAGACCCCATATCCACACAGAGTGAATGAGTGATTTATAGGGGCTGGTTGCCTTTAAGATGTGGAGCAAAATAATGATTCCTTCAAGTTAGGGGGCTGGTTTTAGAGACATATAAACTAAACAGTTGCCATGTAATGCCTCCCTGTAAGCTGATCCATTGCAAGTTGTCATGGCTCTTTGCAGTGTAAAAATTGTGACAAACATACTGAGAGAGTGATCTATTTTCTCTTTTAGCTGACTGTTCTTCCAAGTTTGTGAGGGGAATAGCAAGCATGTTTGTAATTAAAGATAACACAATTCTTCTGTGTTATCAGTTTACCTACAAAACCCCAGGGTAAAATAGCTTTAGCATGAAAAGAAACACATGTGGAGCTGCTGATGGGATATTCTCTGCTTGAAGTACAGCTCAGAGAGAGCACAAATTTTGAGCACTGATCCTACCAATAGAAATATAAATGGGATTTCATTCTCTGCCTCTGTCTGCTCAGTACCCTGGTCAAATATCTCTCTCCAAAGCTCTGAAATAAGACTTATCCTGAGCAACCATCACCTGCTAGTATCATGCAGGGAAGATAGGGCTGCCTGTAACCTCCCTGGATGTTCTGCAGTGGTCAGCAAACCCTCTGAGAGCCTGGAGGCTTTCAGGGGTTCCCTTTCCACAAAGGGCAAGGCAGAGAGAAGGTCTCCTCCTGCCTCCTGTGAGCAGATGGGAGCGATGGAGACAATAGGAAAAAATGTGTACTCTTGGAATAACAGCAAACTTGCATGCAAAACATGAAAATTTCCTCCTCAGAAGCAGCATGGAGATGTTAATATCCTACAGAAAGAAAGAAAAAGAGATACACCCTACCATGAAATTTTAACCAAAGACAATTTGTTCAAGGAAGAACAAATTCATTCTCTTTCACAGAAACTGTGGAATTTCTGGATTACTTATGAGCAAAACTCTCTGCTGCAGCCAGGTCTTGATTAGCAGGGCACACAGAAGTGGACTGATGAGACTTGAAGTCTGTCCCTGGCCATAGCCCAGTTTTTATCCCATCTTCAAGCTGGTTGTGGGAAGGTTTGTGATGCCTTATTCTCATCCCATCAGGAATGGCCCCTTGGTATCCAGTTCAGAAAACAGAGTTCTTATTTAAAAAGATCACCTTACCACTATCACCTCTCACTGTTCCCATATTAAATAATCACAGTTGTCTTTTCTGTTTTTCAAATCTACCTATTTATGACCTGGGATTTTAAAATTCATCAAGGCTTTGGAATATTTGGATCCTGTTTTTTTCTATTGATTAATCTCTATATTATAATATGATCCACACACACACTTATGCCAGTATCAACCCCCATACCTATGCTTTCACCAGAAAAAAGGAGCACCAGTTCATTACACTCCAATTTATTAACATGCCTCTGTAATTCCCAGTGGGAACCAGGCCTGGCTTTTCATGGGAGTTTGCAAAAAGCATTTAGGAACACAATAACAATCTGATATGTGACATCTTTTAGACACTGTAATAGAAAAGACCATGGCAATTTTATGTGGACTTTATGGAAAATAATGAAGTATTGAAAATGTATGAGTAGCACTGCCAATGAAACTCTGCAATCAGATTATTTTTCTACCAGGCTCTAACTCCTGCTTCATGATGCATAACGCATATCACAACCTGGGATTTCCCAGTAGAGCCCATAACAGTGAGAACTATTGATTAAATGTTAACCCCTTGACTTGGTAAGTTGAAATTTCACAAAGTGCATCCCATTACCAACAATGCTAATCTGTCAGGAAAGATCAACACTTCCAAATAGTCGCTGGAATATTTATTTAATTTTTTTTTCCCGTGGGTTTGATTTTAAATTTAAAGAGTTCCACCTTCTTTTTCATTGTGCATAACTGTAAATCAAGTCTACTTCAAAATACAAGATTGGAGAGTGTAGCCTGTGCACACATGCACAAAAATTTAAATGGTAGTGATAAAATATTGTTTGCAAATTGACAAGTAGAAAAATAAACATCAGTTTGCATATGGATTTCAACATACAGTTGTACTAAAATGTCTCTGTGTGTTTTCAGCTTCTCAGCACACAGCTGGTTATTAATAGTGGGTAATTTGCATATATAACTATGGGGATTGCACAAACTGTTTAAATAGATAGGTGCACACAATGTATTTCTTTTCTACCTTGCAGTACATTAGTTTACTTTGAATTTCTTTATTGGTTCTCTTTCTGAAATTCAAGTCCTGCCTGGCAATTTTTGCCTAAAACCTTGACATCTTATCTATAAGACAAGCTCACATGTTTTCATTTTTGTAATGAAATATTTATGAGAAGTAGGATTTTCTTTATCTGGAGAAAATATATAATTTAAGTCAGAAAACGTTCAGCTCCTACAAGTGTAATTGGCAAATTTAGAAATAGGCAATTCTCAAAATATTCATTCAGATGAAAATCTCTGGAGTTCACACTGCAGAGCAAAACCTCTCTGTTTTGGTGAAAAGGTGAAAAATACTGATATTCTCTCTAATGCTTTCTCTGGGTGAGTACTTCTGACTTTGTGTTGCAACAATGATTTTATTTACACTTCCTTATACTAAAAATGCTGTCAACAGAAGGGGCTTCAAGAGAAAAAACACATATTAAGTTGTAGAAATTAAAACTGGGTCAAATCTTTGTGGTTTTGTTCATTCACTTGGTTTCATTCTTTTTAACTTCATTGCATAAGGAAATATTATCACTGATCATAAGCATTGCAATTAGTTTCATTGATGCTCCAGACATCAATGCTCAGACATTTAGATGTCTATATTCATGAGAAGTTACTTCTAAAATATGTCAGAGGAGAGATGTTTCTGCATTTCCCAGTGGCACTGAATCAAGACCCAGCCTGAGGAATCAGTGTGTGAAGCATTGTTAATCTGCCTCAGAAATATTTGCAGGACACCCTAAAAATATCTTCAGCATCACACTGATGTGCTCAGGGACTCTACACATCAAATCCCTGTTTATTCAGTAACCCATGAGGTTACTCCTTTGGAAAGTCCTTACCAAGTTGTATTTAATTTAATGTATTTCATGTAATTTAGGGGTAACCCTACAAATATCTTCAGCATCACACTGGTGTGGTCAGGGGCTCTGCACATCAAATCCATGTTTATGCTGTAACCCATAAGGTTACTCCTTTGGAAAGTCCTTACCAAGTTGTATTTAATTTAATGTATTTCATGTAATTTAGGGGTAACCCTACAAATATCTTTAGCATCACACTGGTGTCCTCAGGGGCTCTGCACATCAAATCCATGTTTATGCTGTAACCCATAAGGTTACTCCTTTGGAAAGGGTTTACCAAGTTGTATTTAATTTAATGTATTTCATGTAATTTAGGGGTAACCCTACAAATATCTTCAGCATCACACTGGTGTGGTCAGGGGCTCTGCACATCAAATCCATGTTTATGCTGTAACCCATAAGGTTACTCCTTTGGAAAGTCCTTACCAAGTTGTATTTAATGGTGACAATATGAAGATTGTCATTTATCAGGAACTGTGGAAAACCCAAGTATTGTACTAAATAAGGAGGAAAAGTGTGAGAGGCTCTGCAGAATTTTGTCTTTCATTACAGGGAAGTTCCACTGTAGTGGAATTTATGAGCTCGTGATTTTATGGAGTGTGCTTTTGATTTCTTATTTTTTTATCTAAATCTCTTCGATCAATTAGTTTAATTTACTCTCTGAGGTACAGGTTATTGAATGACAAGTTTCAGTGCCTACAAAGAATACAGGGTAATATTCATCAAAAAAAAAAAAAAGAGCTGTGACCTGAAGGGCTTTCTGGGACCCTGTTCTGCCTCCCCTCATTCCTGTATTTTTGGGGGATGAGAAATTATTGACACTATATAGAAAGTGGTCAGAAGTCCTTACATTTTTTGGAGTTGTGATATATTGTTCATAATCATACTATTACTATTGAACATTAGCAAATGTTTAGCTTAATCAATGGAGAGATTGCAATTAATAAAAGACTTATATGCAAAAAATTTTGATGTGACTCCACAAACCCAACCTGAGGCTTTGTCAGAGAAGGTATCACAACACACCTAGCATCCCTTACTCTAGTTCTTTAAAATCCAAGCTAATTATTGGAAAGCATTGCACAAACAGGGAAATCAGGACCTTGGTGCCTCAGTTCCCTTTGTTTCCCATACTGGGAAATCAGCCACAGGTTTTGTCGTCAGTAGGTTCACTTTGCAAAGGCATGGGAAGGAGGATGTTGGGTGCATGTCTCAGTGTGGACACCCTTTCTTAGTCTGAACCTGATGGGTCAGCCTGGTTAGAGTAGGTGTCCTGGTGCTCCATCTCCTTTCTTTAGACTGTCCCCAGGAAGGCCACCAACTGTGCAGAATAATTGCTTTCTCCTTCCTTAGAAGCATAGGATCATTTACATTGGAAAGGGTGGTTCAGCTTGTCAAGTTCAACTTTAAACCTAACCTGCCAAGTTCACCTCTGAACCATGTCCCCAGGCACTACATCTACATGTTTTTTAAATACCTGCAGGGATGGTGACTCAACCACTTCCCTGGGCAACCTATTCCAGAGGGTGATAATATTTTTAGTGAAGACATTTTTCCTGATACTTAATCCAAACCCCCCTGGCACAACTCAAGGCCATTTCCTCTTGTTCTCTCTCTTGCTACTTGGGAGAAGAGGCCAAACCCCCTCCCACCACAGCCTCCTTTCAGGTAGCTGTGGAGGGCAAGGTCTCCCCCTCAGCCTCCTCTTCTGAGGCTAAAAAATATCAGTTCCCTCAGCCACTCCTCATGAAGTTGACCCAGGCTCTTCACCAGCTTCATTGCCCTTCTCTGGATGTGCTCCAGCACCCCAATGCCTTTCTTGTAGTGAGGTGCCCAAAACTGAACCCAAATGTTTAAGGTGAAGGGAAGATTAAAGCATGCACACAAGAAATGGGAAGTCTGTAGTTTTAAGCCCTTCACAGCTATTGGAAAACCTACATGTTTCCATTTCCCTAGGAAATGTCCAGACATGTCCAGAAATGTCCCTGGGCTGTGATTCAGCCAGGACATTTGGTTCTCCTACTGAAGTTGTGACTCCTGAGACAGGCATGGAAAATTGATGGAAGTGGAAAGAGAAGGTAATGGGCAGGAAGGAGCCCAGCAAAAATACAGATGTGTTCCAGAAGGGATTAGGCCAATTCATGGATGATAAGTCCATCAGGAGTTATTCAATACAAAGGAAGGGACAGCTTCCTCTTGCTCAGAAAGTCTTCAAATCACTGATGGCTGGGGGAAGATGTATATCAATAGAAGGATAATTCCACATTGATCTTCTTTAGCATGATCTTCCCTGAACATTGACTCAGAACAAGGAGCTGTGTTAGGCAGACTTCAGATCTATGCCAGAAGGACTGTTCTACTGGGCCTTCTTCTACAAGGGAGCTGGTTCTGGTGACAGAAAGGAGGAAAACCAGCAGAAATACCCCTAGTATCAAAGTCAACATGAAATAAAAGCTGGAACCACGCAGAAGAGGAACAGCCATGAATGAGGGGAGCCAGTTCAACATCATTGCTATAAGAGATCTTAGTGCTGCCCTTGCCAATGTGCCATTTTGTGCCATTTTGGCTGGCTGCACTTGTGTGGTGTCCATGTTTCTCACAGGCAATGGAGGACAATATTCATTTCACATAGACCACTAAGCAGCTGATGGATGATAATGACTTCATGTCACAGGTGACCCAAAGGTGAAGGTCTCCATATGTCATTACACAGCCCCTCAGCTCTCCAGTCATCCCCAGTATTTTTTCTCAGGTCCACATTTTTTTTTTTCTGTTGTTGAGGAATAAAACATTCAATCATGCAGAATATTTCTCCACCTTTAGAGATCTTCCCTTCAGGATGGGAAGCCCCTCAGGCTTTTTAGGTCTGAGATACTGCATTTGGAAGGTTATTTTCACCAGCTTGTAAAGCCTGAAGCAAGCATCACTAGTCCCAGGCAAACAGAGCTCTAATTGAAACCATTCCCAGCAGCTCTGTATCTACATATACACATCCTGATTATGACAAAGCTCATGAATAATCACTGCTATGAACTTGTTCCTCATTGTCACAAGTTCAGGAAAGCAATGGGGATCCAATTGCATCACCTGATCCCTCTGCATGGCAAAGATGACAAAGTTCCCATTTCCTAAAAATAATTACATAGCCCAGTGTGAATTTCAGCTGTAAAGGACGTGAGGATAACTCACAAGCACAGAGATTATGAAAATGCATTCATGCTGCAACATTAGGATTAAGAGGGAGCGAAGCTGTAAATATTCAACCTCACTTCAGGTTTCATCTCAGCTCTTCAAACTTCTGGCTAACCCCATTTGCAGAATTAAATCTCAGTTGTTGTTTCCTTAAGCACCCAAAAAACATTCCTTTCCAAAAGCTCTGACATGCGAGGCAGCAAGTTCTGCTTTTTAGCTCTGTGCTCTCCTTCCCTCGGTAACACGCGTGGGATTCCAAAGGGGGGAAATATAAGTCAGGCAATTTCTGCTTTCTGACCCCATGAATCTAAAATGAGATGGTTTCATTGTCTTTCTTTATCCACACTTTAATTGCTGTTCCTGGTGTATTTCCAGAATGTAGCTCTCTGGGGATCCATACCCAGCCCCAGTATATCAGATCATTTCAATGCTTTTGTTTTCTTCATGGCTCTCGTTCACACTCCTGATCCTCACCACCACCTGCCTACCTTTGGACCAGCACTCAACTCCATGAAATGCCATTTATTTGGACCTGCTGAGGATTTGATCTGAGACCTGCAGCTTTAGATGTGTTCTACCACAGCCTAAAAAGTTCATCATCTGTTTTGCTCTTCTGAAGAACGTAGATATCTATAGTTATTTATGCAAGCTTCATATCAAACACTCAAGTAAAACATGGATGACCATCTCCTGATCATACAAAATAAAAGGGAGTATTAACAAAGAAGAAATTTTTTTCAATATCCTAAATAAGCCCAAGTATTATATATAGTGATATATATATATAGTGATATATATATAGTGAGATATATATATATATATATAAATAGAGATATATATATATAGTGATATATAGTGAAATCTTGTCTCAAGATGGAACAAATAATGAGATCAATAATATTCATGTTGTTTTCCCAGAAAAGTGAGATCTTTTCTATGGATTAGTCTGAACTTCCAAATCAACAGTTTCAAAAAACAGCTGGTATATGGAATTCAGGATTAGGTCTGATCAAACTGGGTATATTCATTTTAAGAGACTTTTGGGTTCCCCCCCCCCGTATTAATAGAAAATAATGCTTAGGAAATATTGCTATAACAGTACCTGGAAAATTATATTTAGGAAAATTATTGATCCCGTTTGCAAATTAAAAAAATTATTGCAAAATGCAAACAATTTTACCTGCTCATTGTTCATTTATGGTTTGTCATTATTTTATTTCATCCTTCTTAACAGGTCACAACAAAATATCATATCATGTCCTTCCTAGCACTGATAATTTAGGGAAAACCAAAGCATATGATGACAGTAATTACAAAAAAAAAAAATGCTTCCAACTGCATTTTTTTTCCAAACTGCATTTAAATCACAGGATTATAGAGCTGTTTGGGTTAGAAGGGACCTTAAAAATCCCTTCCCTCCAGTGTGTCAAAGACACCACACAAGTTGGTGCCACCAACTCAGTTCATGCCACTGTACTCAGTTCATGCGACTGACAAATTTATTAAACAGCACCAGTCCCAGTAGTGACCCCTGAGGAATGTCACTCCTCACTGGTCTCCACTTGGACATGATGCTTTGTCCACAAGACTTTGTGTAATCATCCAGCCAGTTCCCTACCCATCCAAGTGGTCCATCCATCAAATCCACACCCTTCCAACATAGAGAGCAGGATGTCGTGGGAGACAGTGGTGAACACTTTGCACAAGCCCAGGGAGATGATTCCAGTTGGATTCCTCAATGTAAGTCAGTAAACGTGCTACAGATCAAACTTTTGGAAAAATTTATATTTTTTCTTACTCACAGAATGATGTTTCTTTACAAGAGTCACCAGTAAGAGCTACTTTAACTGGCTGGATGTATTAAAGACTGAGAAAACTATAAACTCAAATTAATCACTACAAAGTCTTCTGGAAGCCAACCACAATTCCAGACCAGAAATTCTAGTATTCTAACATTCTAGCAGATGTATGAAACATCATGGACAATGTCTTACCACGATCTATAACAGGAGTGCTGAAGGGTCAGAGATAAAATTATATGGTAGATATAGCATTAGAGGAGAAGAAATAGACTCAGGAGCTACTGGTCTGGTACCATTCTCACTGAATCCTCAGCTATAAATCAGTCTGTAGTGATGGGACCTTCCAAAGCCAGGTTACTCTCAGGATTGTAATATTAAATATGAACCATCATAAAAGAAATACCACATATTTATTATTTTCAGCTTCACAAATGCCAAGCTATTTGTTCTGTCTTATCTAAAATACAGAGCAACATCAGAAGAACACCTTAGAACTATCAAAGATGATAGAATGAAGAAACTGAAATAAATATAGAAGCACAGCACTTTGTCAGAAATGTAGGTATCTATAAAGCTGAAAGTACTTTTTGGCTCCAAATTTTTGCTTTCATCTGCTTTCTCAGAAGCCCAGGATGAAAGATTATCTCCTGCTTCCTCTTGCAAGCACTGCATTTGGGATATTATAAAATGTTGCCTGCACCTTGCAAACTTTCATCTTTCTATCCAGCTGTAGCCTTATTATTAGTGACCACCTGTGAAGCTGAGGATACAAGTAGAAGCAGCTATGAATTAACTGTACCTGGTTGATTTTGGAAGCTCAGGCCCAACCTATGGCTTCCTGAGTTCACATGCATGAATATTCTGATATTTCTGATATGAAGGATATTTTGGCCCAGTGGGAGCCTAAAAATTTTCCTTCGAGTTCATTGATTTTGGACATGAGCAGGTCCACTTATAGAGAAAACATGCTAAGATCTCAGACATTAAAAAAAAAAACAAAACCACAACAAACCCTCCAAAAAACAACCCCCCCCCAAAAAAAAGAAACAAAAAAACAAACAAAAAAAAAACAATCAAAAAACCCCAAACCCAAAAAAAACCAAAATAGTCCCTCAAAAAAACCAACCAAACATGATATTTGAACCAAAGTAGGAAAGTAGAAAAGAAAGTAGAAAAGTAGAAAAGTAGAAAAGTAGAAAAGTAGAAAAGTAAATGTGGTTATTAAATATTTTTTCTAATATTTTCTACTGAAAGGGATTGTGGATCCCAGGGCAGCTATAAATAACAGCCAGCAGACCACCAAACTGAAAGGAATTTTGACTGGGCAATGGAAACCCAATAATTTTTTTGATCTTAGTAACTCCAGCTCAATGAATTAGCAGCTTGACAATCTGTACAAAATGTTCTGTACAAGACAAGAGACAATTCCTAGTGAGGTTGGTGTGGCAGTGATATTATTCCATAATCGTGGCCCTATGGTGTTCAGTGATTTAAACACACACAGAGAAAATCTTCAGGCCTCCAGGATCTGCAGTCCAGACACTCTGAAGCAGAAGATCATCACGGTCATCTCAGGACCTACAAATGCCCAGGGATGCCCACTGAGGTTTCCAAAAGGAAAAACAGGTGGAAATCACAGTGTCTGACTTGAAACAAAGCTGTTTTGGTTAAACTGCTTTCCTAGGTTCCACCCCTTCTAATGGCAGAAGAAGATGAGTATTGGAGCTCTCAAGGTAGAGATGATTTCATGGTTCTCAGGAAAAACATTTACAACTTAAACACACTTTCATTAAAAGAAATCCCACCTGATTTTTTTAAATAAAACCCCTAAATATTAATATTAAATTCTGAAATAACATTATAAATAGTTCCCGTTTCATACCCTTTTATTTTTATTCTTTATTCCTTTGTGAGACTTTTTAACAGCAGAAGTGAAATCTAATTTTTTTAAAGTTGATATTAACTTTCTTCCTGCCTCTCCAGCTTTTCAGAAACACCTACAGTTTTTAAATTTTCAAAGAGTATAATGATTTGAAATGTATCATTGGACTTTGTAACAGTGCTCTCAAGTATAACTGGAGCATAACAATTTCAGAAAAGAAGGAGCAAGGGGAAAAAAGGGAAGAATTAGGAAGCAAAGGTGCAGACTATTCCTACTGACAGAAGGGATGAAATGCTACCTGCTCCATTTTGATACACTAAGAGGATAAAACTTTAAAAATATATAAAATACTTAATTTCAAAGCTTTTTATTTCAATCTGAAACCTTGAATAAAATGTATTTATCAATTTCTCTCTAGTTTACAACTATAACTGATTTGAACAGCTGTGGGTTGTCTTTTGGAAAAAAAAAAATTTATGCTGACAGCTAGAAGGAGATACTTGTAAGAATTTCCAAAGAGAGTGAAGAACCTTCCCATCCAAAAGTCAGGCAATTCAGAGAGATTTATGGGACCTTAGCAACTTGGCCAGACACTTACAGATTGCCTGCAGACCTTTGGTGCAAAGCTGATGATCTAGAAAAGATCAGGAGAGGCTCCAACTGCTACTGATCTATATTCAGCATCTCTTGTGTGCTTGACAAGGGTCTCTGCAGCAAAATAAGCTATGCTGAGAGAATATAAGTAGATATTTAGATGAAAGCATTGTTCCCAGCATTAAAAAGGTGTTAATGTTACATTCAAGTCATCGCCACCACTTGCTGGTGTTGCAAGTCCTGTATAAAATGCTTTTGATAATCAGATAAGGTGGTGCTCAACCCCACGGCTGGCAGAAAGTGAAAGGGTAAACCTCTGAGAAAAGCTGAGCAGAACTGTAGCTAATTTATAATGGGCTTTCTGCCCTGAATATAGGGAATTTTGAAGACTGGATAAGTCAGGAAAAGGGCAGTGTGGAGGACAAAATATCATCTTGGGTACTTTGTGATTTGAACTGATTGCAAACAAGGTGTCCCCACTATGTTTTGTTGTTTCCTATAAATCTGTGCTCTCTCTGTTAAGAAATGGCTAATGCTGACATGTCCTGTACAGAATATAAAGGGCAACCAAGGTAAATCAGTGCCAGGACATGCAATAGGTGCTGAAAAATTCTAGGCTACAGCATCCATTTTAAACGTGTGCCTTGCTCCTTTCACCTCACTGCAGCCTGGATGTTCATCACTGTGCTGCTTATTGACCTTGTGCTCATATACTGAACCAAAGTATTACATCATCACAGATTTTTTTCTTGTCTTGACTGTGTTTATAATACACCTTGTGAATATCCACATCTCAGGAGAGGATGCAATGCTGAAACGAATTGTAACAAGAGGGAGAATCATATAAACAAAACATTCAAAAGCTTCAGAATTGAGACCACTATCAAAGAACTCAGCCTAAAAATACATTTCAGACATCACCAAAACCCCTTGCAGCAAGCTGTTTCTTGCTTTCAATAAAGGTAATAAAGATTCTGACTTCAGAGCCTTTTAACTAAAGCACATTTCTAATACCATAGTCCACTGAGAACCATAACACCTTCTAGCTTTCATTTCTAATGCTCCACATTTAAGAGTCCCCCTGTTTGTTCTGGTGGGTAATAGGAATTGTATTTATGGGTGAGGAAGGCTACCAACAGCTCCTGTCCTTGAGAAGCCATTTGCATTCATATTTAAGAAGCTGCTCACATGTACAACACATCTTCAATGCCAGGGTTGAAAATCTTTCCCTCTCCAAAGCAGAAATCACTGTACCTATGTCTGCCTGAATAAACTTCAGAAAACTTTGTGGGGAGCAGTTCTGAGTGCTCAGTGCCCACCTCCTTAGTATTGGACAAAGATATGAGATGCTTAAAGGACGGGGAAAATGTAGGTTTTATGGTCAGCAGTGGCTGGTACAAAGAAATAAATCAGCAGAAATATCTGGATTTGTACATCTATTTTTTTAATGGGGATTATTTGCTCTGATGATGTAGAGGCCATAAACATAATCCTTGGTGATGGCTCCACAGGAGCACTGCAGAGAGGCATTTAAAGACACTTGAACTACCAGGTTACCTGGTTGAAGATGTTTCAGTCAAGATGTCACATCTATGGGGACCTTGGCTCTTTTACCTTCATATTTATTTATTTATTTATTTATTTCTAAGCCAAACTTCTTTCTTTTCCCTGAGTTTGGATGAGAGAAAACCAAACCCAGACTGAGCAGAATATTTATTGTACAAGAGCATTAGGATGGGGTGTGGTAGAACTCAGAGAGCTGAGCAGAGGCAGACTCAGTAGGTAAATTGCAAGTCTCACAGATGACAGATAAATCATGATGCCAAAATATTTGGAACTTTTTACCTATCATTAAGGAGGGGTATCCCTCATTATCTTACCTCTCTAATGCACTTTTAGGATTCTGTCTTTGCAGTAGGCTGGGTACTTTTAAGGAATTCATGAACTCTATCACACTTGCTTAATGGATATTCCTGAGATGTAATTGGTCTACACAGCCTTTTGAAAATGTTTTTCCTTTCTAGAGTGCAGTCTCTGTTCATCCTCCCCAGTAACACAAAACCCTTCTGTGACTGGTAGGAGGGAGCTGTGCCCTCTGTGCATTGTCACACCAGAGAAGGGGCAATGCCAAAACCTCTGAGTGTCTTTAACTTCACTTTCCTGGGAATTCCTGCTGTTGCACTTGCTTGTTTTGAAAAACTCCAAGGACTGCAGACACTTCTGTAACCAAAGGGGAAATACCCACACAATACACCTTTTCTTTTCATTGTATGAAGTGAGAAATCTTTACAAGAAAAGCAAATGATGTTATTCAATTACAAAAAGGAAACATACCCTGACCAGGGCACAGCCACCACTCCCTATCCAGTAGGTTTCTCCAGAGCATACATGCATTTTTGTTTCTTTAAAAAAAATCAGAACTGAGCGTTTTGTACTTCTACTATTGCTGAAAAGTCCTTGCAGAAAGCTAAGTATAAAACAGGCAAGGTCAGATAAGCCTAAAGCAAGCAGCTGAATACCCTATCTGTAGAAATCCTGAGGCCATTTCTTATAGAGCAAGATCCATTAAAATACAGATTGTATCAGGGAAGACATGTAGGTTTGTACTTTAAAACCTGCCTATTGTGCAAAAGGCATTAGGCTTATATCAGCCTAGCTGAGATTTTTATGGCAATTTAGATGATGGCAAATTATTAATGTAGAAGTACCTGTTTTATCAGGAATATCATTTTGGGTTTTGTCTGATTTTCATCATGTGCCATATGGACAGCAGTTGATCAAAGGCTGTGAATGCATTATCTTGTGCCTCACTTATCATTTCTGAGAAAAGATGAGAAGGAGGAGAAAGGAGGGACAGAAGATGATGATCAGAAATAGAAAAGTTTCAAAGCAGATCAAATAAGGCTGTCCATAATAGTTTCCCTTTCATGAAAGGCATCATTAATCAGCTGTAATGGTGGCTAAGAGTGTTGGGGAAACAGTACATAAGCTGAAAAAAGCAGTCTCCAGGAATAAATGTACACTGCATTGCAGCAGACATGAGTCTCATTAGTTTAACTCAAATGTCAGGACTTAATGGGGAAAGCCATTTAGCAACTGTCCTACATGCTAACACTCTGGTTTCTTCATCAGCCTCTCTCCAGTGTCTCTCCAGGCACCTGACATACACGTGTACCCTGCCAACAGAAGATATTCACTTCTGAATACTTTTCAGACCCTTTTTTCCCCCTCCCCCCCTGGTGAAATAAATAAGTAAATAAATAAACGGGTGGTAGAAGAATGAGAGCTTGGTTCCTGCCTGCGACTGACAAAAATCTCTTCTTGAAAGCCCCAGAAGAAGGATTCACATTGCAGCCCAGCCAGAGAACAGCTGGGAGATGAAATGAGATGAGCAGATCAATAGCATTGATAATCTTTGGGCAGTGACTGTCTCAGCCAGAGGTGGGCACCATGTAGAAGCATCCCTTGCCTGCCATGATGCCCCCAACCCCTGGCACCCACCTGGATGCTGTCCTCACTGGGAAGCAGAGAAACTTGTTTTTTCAATAGTCCCTCAGGAAAGTACCTCTGATAGCCTTACCTTCAGAGAGCCATATAGCTCTAGTGATGGTAAAAGTGGTGTCTCCTTCTCTGCTGTTCTGCAGAGCTGTTAAAAACCTCTCCTGTGGCTCCTATGTGGGCAAGAAGAAGGCTGGAGCTGGAGCAGAGCCATAACAGGAGAGCAGATATCATCCTGAAAAGCCCCAAAAGCTAGACCAAGGCAGCAGGGATTAAAAAGAGTTCAAAGCTGCCCTAACTGCTTATGCCAAAGTCCAGCAAAAAAAAAAACAAACCCAAGGGGAAGCATCCCACAGCTCTGTTTTACACTACTCTCCTCTATCTGCAAGAGTCACAATATTAATGGCTAAGAAAATTACCTTTTAAACATTAATTTCCAGGATAAATATATAGATTTTTTGCATTTACTTGGGTATAAAAAAATAATAGGTGTGCTATCCAAGTGAATCTAACAATCTGAAAACTTGTGGTAGAGCAACAAGGGGAAACCCTCAATAAGAAATACTCAGCTATAAAATCAGGACTTTGTTTCGTTCAGCCAGCAGTACTACATTATCATGCACAATGCAAGGTGAAAGACAACTAATGGGAATGGAAATGTATTTTAAAAAGTGAACTTAAAACTGTATAGCCAGAGGTGACAGAATGGTAGGTGTTGTTCACCCAAATGTGTGTGAAAAAAGCACAGAAAAGTTTTAGGGAGCTTCTGAGGATGACAAAGCACAAATGGGTGCCTGTAAGCTTAGGCTTAATCATTAAATGAGAGGTTTTGCTTCACTGTTGAACTTTTTCAGAAATTTTTCATACAGAGGAGAAGGACACTTTTTTCTGTGTCCTAAATTAAGACTAAGATTTAGGCAATCCCTCCTGCTTTGCTTTTCATCACTGGAACTGCAGCTGAACGACACCTACTCTGAATTTGCCACTCGGTGCATGGAAGGGAAGCATGAAAAGACTTCAACTCACTAATTGACAGGCATCAGATAGAACCTTTTCCACCCTTCCCTTAAGTGCAGAAGTTGCTTTTGGCAACACTGAAACTGAAAGTACAGAAGTATATTTAGAGCAGAACCTGGGATTTGTGTATAAGGAAAGACTATTAAAAAAGGACAAGCACACCTGGATACTCTCCCTGATAGATTCTCTAAGCTGTCAGAATTCTTAGTATCCTCAGCTAGATGTTACATCCAGCTCTGTACTTAACAGCCCTTGAGAATCTTTTCTTTTTTCCCATTTATTCCACAAATTGCCTTTTGCAGTTACTTAGGCTTTTATCATCCACAACATCCTCTGATAAAAAGGCAAAAGGTTCCCCAGATTGGCTCAAGTCATGTAAGCATTAGAAAGCAGCAGGTGAAACTGCAAGAAATAGTAAATATTTTTTCCACACTTGCTTTTTTCTGCCCCTTGCCCACTTTTATAGAGTATTATCATCTTGCTTTCAATGTGCCAGCCCAGTCTCTTCTCATAACAAGCCAGGCACTTTTATTAAAAGGGTTTGCTGATCTTACCTGATATTTCCCATTTTGCCATTTACCTGCAGAATTCTAGGGGAAATGTATATATAGTATTCTGCTGTTTTATTTTTGCTCTGTGATTTCAGTCATATTTATACTCCCTTCTTATCTTTCTCATATGTTCTGTTTTGTTGGGTTTTTTCCCTGAAAAGAAGAAAGTGGGAAGAGTGATTTGTTATCCCAGCTCTCTGTGGCTGCCTGCCATGCCTCTGGGTACCTCTGCTTCCCCAGGGACCCTGTGGATGCTGCAGCATCCAACAGCCCACAAAGCCATAATCTTCCTCTTCAATGTTTTATGTAAATGGTGTTAATCATCTTCAACAGCTTGTTATCAAATTACTCAGCTACTTTAAAAAAAAAAAAAGTTTAGATAAGTGTCAAATAAGCAGTGCTAGCTGCCTCTACAGATATTCCTGATCACACATCAAGTTCTCCTAGGAGAAGGAGCTCTACCAGAGCATGAATGTGGCTGAGGTTCTGTCATTCCCAAAGCAAAACTCTATCCATTCACCTACAGCACCAGGGAAGAATGAGTTCTCACAGAGAACATGCAAAAAGCCTCATGTCCTGGTGATTTGCTTTACTAACTGTGGGACTTGAAACACTCCTTCTGACCTGTCAGAACAGCTGATCTTATCATTCACTTCAAGAAATAAATGATCTGAACAAAAATAAAATAAAATAAAATAAAATAAAATTAAAATTTCCTGCTTTATTTTTTGTTTAAACAATCTCAAAAGGCCAGTGCACTGAACAAGTGAAGAAAATGTTTGGCTGAGCTGCAGCTGGAGAAGGCAGCTTGTTCTCACTTTCTTTTACTGCTCCTTTGAAAAGAGTTGGAACTCTTTATTTGCAAAGCTATTGGAACCAGATTTTGGCAGTGTGCTCATGCAAAGTGTGTGTAGCAAATAGGAGCTTCTGTCTGCACACAGGATGCACATCAGCTTCTCAGCATCTTGGCTGAGAAGGAACTGGTTGCACCCAGATATCTACCCTTATCTTGCAGCATCCTTTCTCTTCTGTACCCTGGGTTAAAGCTCTGCAGAAACCTTTAATGTGACAAAGAGGAGGAGTTATTACCCTACTTTGAAAAGACTCCTTGAGCTTTCTTTACCTCTGACTAATCCCATATCTTTACCAGAGAGAACTGGCAGCAAGCAGGGACAATAACCTCAACTGCAAATCTTTACTAAGTAGTAGAGAGCTGAAGCCTGACAAACTGAGATAGGAAGCACTCCAACAGGGTCAGCAGCAGGGCAGGTGCTGGAAGCAGCATCTAAAGCATCAGCAATGGCTCCGTGGTCCTACCCATCCAGTCAATTCATTGTGTGAGGGATGTTAAAGGCTTTCCAAGAGCAGAGTTACAATAGGCTGGAATTAAAACACTGCCCAGGTGGTTTGGGTCTTCCCCAGGGGTGTTGCCATTAGAGTCAGTGGAATTTTTATTTTAAAACAGAGACAATGGAACAAGGCTGTGTATCCACACTAAGGATCCTTCTCAGAAGGAAGGTTCCTTCTTCCAGGGAAACAACCCCTGCTCAGGCAAAACAAAAATAAATAAATTGGGAGTGAGCAGTCAGGCTTTTTGTGCAATGTTGCTCTAGGTCAGACCTCATTTTCTTCATCTGTGCTGCACACTGAGCCAGCAGACTGCTTTGAGAGCTATGAAGAAAGAGAAAACTCAAACTACAAAGCCAGGAGCCCAAAACCCAAAAGGCTGCACTAAAAGCTGTTGACAAACACCCAGTGGAAAGATCCCAGAAACCAGCAGCATGTAATCAACCAAATGTATGGACTTTGCTGGGAGAGGTTAAGAAATAGCCACCCTCCTGAAGTCATGTTCCCAACATTCTCCCAATGTTTACACTTTGAGATTCAGCCATGAGATCCTCCTGGTCCTGTCTATTTTCTGGTTCCCCAGGTTCAACCTGCAGCACACTTGAGATTCTCATCAAATATCACCCTGAGCTGAAAAGCACCCAGCTCTGTAGCATTCAACTCCATTTAGTTCTTCTAAAAAAGAGAGTTGGTTTTGTCTAATCTGGTAGAATTCAATACTTAGCATTGCCATCTGCCAGAGATACAGCCCCAAGTGTCACATTTCCATTTGAACACTTGAAATGCCATGTACAGACTTACCTAGATGCTTCCCTGCCTTTTTGCTGCTCAGGAGAGGGATGCTTAGCTCTATCAGTTTATGGTGGCAGAGAGGAAAAGGCACAGTGCCAAAATGTTTCAGATCAGATCACCATCATCAGCTCTGCTATCTCAGAAGGGGGAAAAAAAAAATAATCTTGCCTGCAGGTGGGCAAAATTCAATGCTGCCAAGAAAAATGCAAGCAAAACTACTTTTACCTCTAAGGAAAGTGTCTCCAGCTGCTGCATTATGGTACCAAACAAGTTCCACATGTCAGATGAGGAATGCAGCGTGGAGCTGAAAAAAAGAAATGGCAGGGACCATCTGTATGAATAGAGATTCAGAGGTTGCCTGGAGAGCTGCTGCCATGGGAAGAAGCAAGATTACTTCTCTGCTATTAATAAGGAAAGCTGACAAGACTGAAAAGGGCTTGAAGGAGCAGTCATTAGAGAAGTTTACATCCCATAGCATGTCCCAGCAAAGCAGATGCAGGACAGAGATATGTAAGTACTCACCATCCTGTGCCTGTCTGCCAAAAATTTCCAGTGAGTAGAACCTGGTTCTTGAAGAAAAAAGAACTGGGGAAGCAGCAGATCTGCATCTTTTTAAAGCAATATTTTGCACTGCTTGATTTCACTTCTTATGAAGAATTCTGAGCAGCTCTGTCAGTGAGTAGGGGGATCAAATGTTTACTGGGCATCCCTGCATGAATCAGCCTTGAAATCTGTAGCATGGAATCAGGACAGACTTGTTCTGCAGCTTTGCTGTCAGCACATGTAAGAAGATCTTCCAAGACAAGGACCACCTGGCTGTGTCCACACTTCCAGGTGATGAGAAATGGGTGTGAAATAAAAGGAGGATGGAAGGGATGGGTCAGGGAATCAGCAGAAGATGAAGCATTTTGCATGGGTAAATAGTCTGCTTGTGGATGTGAGAGAAGGGAAGGGAGGGTTGTGTCATGTTCAATGAACTCTGGGGCTTTCACCTGCCAGGGCTGCCTGCCTGAATGCCGCTGTCTCATGTCCCCTAAAAGTCAGTGAAGTTCTGTGGAGTCACATGGAGGTGGGCATGGCAAGCAGCTCATTAGCCTAATGCTGCTGCACTGCTTGTAGTTGAGATGCCAATTCCCAGTTTGAGACCAGAGGGTATGCAAAAGGCAGGTAAACAGTTAATGAACACTGCTGTTGGAATTGAGAGGCTGGATCTGTGCTGAACTTTTAAATCTTTTATAGCTGTGATATTTCAGAGCCCTAAAAATGAATCAGAACATCTGACAGGTATGCCATGGAGCTCCACGTCCACGCCGTGCCCAGATTTAGCACTGAGCATTTTCCTTCTGATCTGCTGACAAAGGGAAATTGGTTTATGCTGTTATGGCTTTGGGCTGTGGGCTGGTTTGCACCTAAAAGAAACTGGTAAAAATTGGGCTTTTTACTGTTTCTTTTCTCCCAGAGAAAAATTCCATTGAAAGACATGGAGTGGTTTCCCAGTACTACCACAAGGAAAAGGTTACTTCATCAATAAAATAATGTTGGCTCTCCAAGACATAAGATATACATTACTGAGGAGGTGGTGCCCAAGGTCAATATTGAAATACAGTCAGCAGTGTCCCAAATGTTAAACTAATCCTCTACCCTTACATTGCCCAGTTCATCTCAAAGCTCCTTCCTCTCTAAACAGAGACAGTTTCCCAGCTTGAATTATAGGTATAATTGCAATGAAGACCCTTCCTGGCATCAATTTACCATCCTGCAGTAAAACTGCATGATTTGTTGACCAGAAAAATCACATCTTTCCTGGAAAAGCAGGCAGCAAGCTTTCAAGGAATTTCTCATTTTTCCAGAGACAAGGAAAAATGAGAATTTAATGTTTCATTTTGATCTAAAACATCCCTGCTGCTTAGATTGCTGATTTCAGGTTTGCAGATTCCCTGTTTCTGACCTCTCCTGTGTTTTTGGGGACTTTCACACACTGCCCCTTTCCCTGTGCTCCCATGCTGATGCCTTAAGCTCTGCTCTTTCTGCCCTGAACCTTGCCCAGCACCCAGCTGCTGCCACCCCCCTGTCCCCAAACCAGTGTGGGCCATGAACCTGTTGAAGTTCTGGCTTCATGACACCTTCAGCAACCCAGGGCTGACCTCAGGGCTGACCCTGCTTTGAGGGGATGCTGAGCTAGAGACCTCCTGAGCTCCCTTCCAGATGGAGCTACCTGTGACCCTGATCTGATTCTGGAGCATATGCAGGGGTATAAGGAAAGATTAATCATAGAATCATAGAATTGGCTGGGTTGGAAGGGACCTCAGAGATCATCAAGTCCAACCCTTGATCCACTCCCGCTGCAGTTCCCAGCCCATGGCACTCAGTGCCACATCCAGGCTCTTTTGAAATATCTCCAGACACGGAGAATCCACTACTTCCCTGGGCAGCCCATTCCAATGCCTGATCACCCTCTCCAGAAAGAAATTCTTTCTAATATCCAACCTAAACCTCCCCTGGCACAACTTGAGACCCTGCCCTCTTGTCTTGCTGAGAGTTGCCTGGGAAAAGAGCACAACCCCCCCCCCTCGGCTCCAACCTCCTTTCAGGGAGTTGGAGAGAGTGATGAGGTCTCCCCTGAGCCTCCTCTTCTCCAGGCTGAACACCCCCAGCTCTCTCAGCCTCCCCCCATAGGATCTGTGCTCGAGTCCCTTCACCAGCTTAGTTGCCCTGTAGTTACTCTTTCTGAAGGATTTGGGGTTACAGGGAAAAAAAAATAAAACAGAATTTGCTACTTCAGATGTTAACCTCTAAAATTTTCTCAAGGGATTTTTTTTTCCACTTAATTCCTCTCCAGAATATTATCACATAGAGAACTGGAACTCCTGGCAAAGCTGCAGGTGGATTGTGCTGAGGAAGAAGGGAGGGGAAAGGAAGGGCTTGTTTTTCACACATATGCCATGAATGTGTTCTTGTGATGTGATATTGAGAACTCCTGAATCTCATCTAGACATCTTCAGCTGCATCCCAAGCCCTGGTGCTGTAGTGTGAACCCCTCTTTCCTTCAGCAGACACAGATATTATGGCAGATGTTTCTGTTCAAATCCACATGAATAAGAATCAACCATAAGAAAAAAGAAAACAAAAAAATGATGTTAAATAAAAAAGACATTCACAACAAAAATCTGGCAGAGAGAAAATAAATATTTCTGTCCCTTCCTTATTTGAGTAAAAGTACACAGAGAAGCAATTAAAAAGGGCTTAACTTAAATTGGTTTTCCAGATGAACAATGGTTTGGATAGCAGTGATTGCATATATAACATTTATCCCTTGGGTTAATGGTGCTCTCTTCCAATTCTCCTTAATCCCATTACAAAGTCAATAAACATTTCTCTTTTCCCAGCACTGTTCTCCAGCATTGTTTAGAAAAATGAAGAGAGGAGAGGAGAGGAGAGGAGAGGAGAGGAGAGGAGAGGAGAGGAGAGGAGAGGAGAGGAGAGGAGAGGAGAGGAGAGGAGAGGGAGAGGAGAGGAGAGGAGAGGAGAGGAGAGGAGAGGGAGAGGAGAGGAGAGGAGAGGAGAGGAGAGGAGAGGAGAGGAGAGGAGAGGGAGAGAGGAGAGGAGAGGAGAGAGAGAGGAGAGGAGAGAAGAGAGAGAAGAGAAGAGAAGAGAAGAAGAGAAGAGAAGAGAAGAAGAAGAGAAGAGAAGAGAAGAGAAGAGAAGAGAAGAGAAGAGAAGAGAAGAGAAGAGAAGAGAAGAGAAGAGAAGAGAAGAAGGAAACTAAATTTAGAATTTTAGTTTGAGGAAGCTGCTATCTCTGGAAAATCTCTGCATTAAAATTACACATCTGATCTTGAACTTCCTCTCTCAATGGCATTTCAGCAGTTTGCTCCAAGGACTGTCAGAGCCCATATGATGTGTTATGCCTCAATGAAGGACTCTTGGCGCAAAGCACCCAACAGCAGAGAGGAAAAACTTCCAATAGTGCAATGGTGTTGCCTGTATCCCCCCTCATACAAATATTACTCATACATGGCTGCTACAGCTCTTAAATGTTGGTTTCCTACCACTGGGTTTGGTTTCTCAATCTTCTAAAGATTTCTGGCTCTTCATTTTTTAGCTGCTGGTCTTTAAACCCAGAAAAAACACCCTGTGGTCATCAGGTGCCTTTCTGTGATTATATATTTAATTTGTGTGTATATATATACACATGCATATGTATGCATGATCTTGTTGATCACATATATATATGCAAATATATGTAGCTCTTCTTTTCAAAGCTACTTAGTGATACCCTAATTATGTAAATTATTAAGTCAAGTCCATTTATAGCTATGATTACAGCACATAATCCATGGCAAAGACAACTCAATGGACTGGACAGAAAAAAAACCTGTCTGATCTCTTTTATCTTAAAGATTTTGATGTCTTTTGTGCTTCCCACTGTATTTAGTCCATGTAGAAAATCTCTACCCACAACAACACAGTCAACTATTTGCACATTTTTTTTAAAGATACCTCAGTTAAAATGCCATCAGAACACAATCTGGTTTTGTTATGCCCACTGACAAACAACAAAGCTTTTCTTTGTCCCTTGAACTGTGCTTATCAGCTAGACCACAAGTGGGAAGCACAACAAATGCTACAGAACAATACCATCAGATAGAGAAACTTTGTGATTGCTCTTGTCCAACCAGCTCTTTATGAAAACTGCAGGTTGCAAAAGATTAAAATTCTGCCTTCAGATGAACCCAGGTTCATTTTTTAATAAAGATGGGAAAAAGAGGCAGGGAGCCTTGGGAGGATCAGAAGAACAGATTAGCTGTTTATAGAAACACTAGTTATGTATCATTAACTCCACTGAAGCTATTCATAGTTAAAGCTGAAAAATGCCCAAGTTGACATTCCTTCCTCCCATGCTGTCAAGAGGGAGGCCAGACACAAGATTTTTCCACTTCATCTCCCAGTTTCCTTTTATATAGAGGCTCTCAGCAAACTGCTCATGTTGCCACAGCAGAGACCTTGAACCTTCAAAGCTCTGTACAGAGCCAGACCCTTATGCCCAATCAATATGGCTCAGCAAAGAGGGAGAGGCTGCCCACACATCTCTCTTTGCAGGACTGGGAATCAGGTTTTTTTCCTATAGGCTTCATTAAAGGGCAGAATGTCACTGCCAATTGGTGTCTGCAAAGTGAGCTTAAAAAGTCTATTTTCATCGAAGAGTGAGAATGGGGGAGAGACAGTCCCCCATCTGTCTCTTTGGAGAGGCAATCATCACTATCACAGAGAAAAGCTAGCTCATATCCACACCTGATTCCCTTTCTGCATCAGGAAGTACAGCCCAGCTAATGACAGAGGAGGTGACTTTTCTCCAGAGGAGAGAATTCTGCATGAGCTCAAGTCTGAACACCGACATTCATGACCTGAAAGAAAAAAAAAAAGATGCTCCACTAATTCATTTTTTAAATAATCCTGAGCACTGATGAAGGATAAACATATTGTGCCCTTCAGAGAATGGGGAGAGAGCAACAAGATAAAAATTTGCTTGAAAACAGACCATCCAAGAGAAGAACCACTCATTTTGTGGACAGTGGTAAGGAGTGGAAAACCTGAGAATCATGACCCTCATGGAAATGCACAATGGAAGGTGGTAGCTAGACAAAACCAAGATGCTTTAAAAATGCTTAAGACCTAAGGGGCTTGGCTGAAATGATCCCATTAACTTTTTCCCCAAATATTTTTTAGGGATAGGAGCTTAGCTGAGCCTCCACTGGCCAGAGAAGTTACCAGCAGAGGTGGCTGCAGAACCAAAAGGAAGATTGCAGGTTCAAGTCAGCACGGTCTCCAAGCTCCACCATGCTGTCCAGCTAATATTTTTTTACATGTCAGATACCAGTTTAGGGGTACCAGTTTGTTCTTTTTGCTTTGGGTCTCCCCATATGCCTTTTGCCCTCTGGCACCCCACTCCTCCATGGCAATTCTCTGCCCAACCCATGCTGATGCATAGTGGCTTCTATGGAAGATCAAAGTGTCACTTTTAGAAATGAGGAACTGAGGAGTTCATGGTGTTCCTCTGATGTTTTTCCTTAAAGTCATTCAGTTGCCAAGGGTATGACTGCACTTTGTACCAGAGGAAGATGTAAACTTGTTCTGGGGAGGGTGCTGATGGAAGGACTGCCTCCCACAGAGGACTTGCTTGTATTAAATATGTATAGGCTGACTAAACAAGATCCATAGGGAATATTAAAGTCTTTTAATAACTGGAGTGGAAGGGCAAAGAAGAGGGAGGAACGTAGGTGCATATTAATTGCAAACCCAAAATGAACAAATATGATAAAACTATCTTTGACATTTGCATCCTTGTGAAACTCTTAATACCAGACCTGATCACAGGCAGCAGGGAAACATTCTGCATAGACTAAGAAAAGCTGCCTGTGAAAGCCCACAGAACTGCAACTAATTCTTCTAGATTTCTTTCTCTATTTTTATATCTACAAAGGCAATGGAAGACATAGAGACCCCTGCCAAAACTCTGTTGTTGGGATGTGATTTATGAGACCCCAGCAACTGTGAATCTACCCTAATGGGTAGCAAGCCAGAGCATGCCTCTGCTGTATTGTTTGTATTGAAAGCCTTATGATGGCAGGGGAAATATCCAGGGTCAGTATCCACATGATAAGAATGAAACACAAATCGAATGCATCCCTGTTGTCTACTCAGCAAGGCCACTCTGTGTTTTGCTTCATGAAAAATCACTCAGTGTTGCTGATAATCACTGCAGCACTGATTATCACTGCTTAGAGATGAAAGGATGGGAACAAAACCCCTAAAAAGAGCCAGAGACTGCAAACAAATATCCCTTCTCAGATGCTGGGGACCCCAGGGTCTCTGTGTATGACACATACAGGGGGTGACACCCTGCCACATGTGAGTGGGACGTGGTGCTCAGCCAAGAAAATATTTCTGTACTCATTACAGTCGACTCAGATTTTGTCCATCTGCTAAGTCAGATGGAGCTTGTTCTATCTAAACAAAGTAGAGGCAGGTCTATCCCTCTTGTGCCTTTAGGAAGAGCTTAAATACAATTCTGGAACATACTTCTTGCAAAATCCCTTTAGGTTTGCCTTCATGGGGATGGAAAATGCTGCCCTCTGCACACACACATGAAACAACCAGGGAACCATTCACCAGGCAAACTGGATGCTGGGATCCTGCCAGAAAAAAAAGTCCAGTTCACCTTTTGTACCCAATACTGGACCCTTGAGCTTAGGGTCAGGCAACCCATCATTTGCAGAACTGCAGAGGCTGAGATGTCAGCCTTCAAAGCCAGGCACCACTCAGAGGCCACTGATGCACAGTGAGCACAGAAACTTGCTCTACACAATTTTGATAACACCACATTGGTGTTCTGGGCACAATAAGACATCTTTAGCATCCAAGGAGAAGCAATAATGGTGTCAGCCCGCTCAAGCCCCTGGCCACAGAAGACCAAGCATGAATGCTATCCATGTAGATTTAATTTTAAGCAGCACAGAGTCAAGATTTTCTTATTGTTTGTTTCTCTTTTCATTACAATCAACAAAAAACAGCCTCCAGTAATCCTGGTTACACATTACTATGAAGTTTTCTTTACTTTGTGTTGGCCATTCCCTGCACACTGTATGTTAATCTTTTTCAAAACAAGCCTAGAGCTCACTCCAGAGTATAAGAAGATTTGCTTGGTTTGTTTTTTTTTTTTCCTTAAGGGAGATATGCAGATGATCTCCTTCCAAGTAGAGATCAATCACCTTTAAAGAAATTTTGTATTGGATTGTTCCCTCTTTTTGCTTAGTTCCCCTTTGAAATAAGAAAAGAACAACTCAATTTGAATGTTATTTCAGTGACTGTCTCACAATAAAACCACAACTCAATAGCTATGGATGAATGCAGGGTGAGAAGTGTCTTTCAAACCAGAAAAAAAAAAGAAAAAGAGGTTGTCATGTTGTCATTAGCAAAGAGAGCAAAATAAATCTCTGGAGAAACAAGGCAAAACTATCTTTTCACTGTAGGTCTTCTCCCTTCCTTACAGCAAGAAACTGTAATTCTCCAGCATTTCAATGGACTCTGCCACTACTCAGCCCCTAAAATACCAGAATAAAACTGCAGAATCTTCCCATGGTACCCATGCAGCCAATGCTTCTCATTTCAAACTCATTCCTCAGATTTTGTTTTGTTTTTTTTTTTTTAAAAGCAGTGTTTTCAACTACAGCTTTCTTGTATAATCCATCAGATATTAGAGGAGTTTGTGCAGGGTTATCTTAGCACTTTTCCCAAACATCCCACTCTATAATGATGCCTGCAGTCCTCATATTAAGGGAGAGGAAGAGGGCTGGAGGAACTTCTTCCATGCTGTGGAGATGTTTCTATCTAAATGGTCAAGTGAAAACCTTCTATTTCTGATGCCTTCATCTTGTTTTGCTAAATATTGGCATTACAGCTTCCATTTCTCAGTGTTCTTACCCAGTGGGCTGTCCATGACATGCAGAGATGAAAAGGCTGAGCCCACTGCTCTCTCACAGCCCAGGAGCCAGGCTGATAGGAATGAGCCAGACAAGCTGGCAGGAGACAGGTTTAGGTTTTCTTCCCTGAGATTTTTTTTCCATCATTAACTACATCTTAAAGTGTCCACAAACAAGATGCAGACATGCAGGAGGGGTCCAAAAATTAATCTTCTGTATATGCCATAGGGAAAATTTGTAAAATTTATAGGAATAGGTCTTCTCATGCTAAACTGAACCAGGTGGGTGTTGGAAATGACTGCATTCTGCCTGGGATTCTATCTTGTAGCAGTAAAAAAACCCCTTCCTAGTGAGCTATCATTGCTTTATGTCAGATCTTACCAGAGGGGGGCTTTGCACAGAGGAATCCCTGCAGACACAGAGCTTCTGCAAGCCAGGGGCTGCCTGGGACACATCTGTGCTGTACCCCCAGCTTCAGCCCAGTTTGAAGCCTTTTCTCCTCCCCATTAGAAGCCCCAAGGCTGGGGTGGTTGCCCAGGGTTTTGTCCACCCTCCCAGCCCTGCATCCCATCTCTGACTTTCCTGCTGCTTGGTAAGACCCAGGAATCTGCCTCCCCTCTTGCAGTTTTTCCCAGTTTTAGCAGCTCTGCATCCTCCCCCATCAACCTCTTTGTCCCCGTGTTCTTGAAGCCAGTTTCATTATGCAACTTGCCAAAGCTCTTGGGCAATCTGCTTTCATTCTCTGGCTTTCCCTATCCTTATCAGTATTTATACTCTTAACTCCAGCACCTCATTCTTTACACATGGCATGTCCCTCTTTCTAAGGCTTGATTACCTTTTGCACTCACTTATTCAGAGTGACCTTTCTCACTCTGGGTGTATTTATCGCTTGATGGCTCTCATAACCCTTGGGCATATTGTCATTTATCTTTCAGTTCTCTCCCCTTCCAGTTCCTCTCTTTCTCAGTATCCTTTTTGTTCCTCCAAACATTGTGCTGCTGAAAGCAAAGCATTTTAAATAATTTTAAAAAATATAATAGTAAATTAATGAATCGTTGCCTAGCTGCCCCCCCCAACTCTTACGTTTCCAGTGGTTGCATTTCCTTAGAGGAAGAATAACCAGATGCTTTCAATATCAGTGACTTAAACACTAGGCTGAGGAAAACAGCAGCAAAGCCAAAAATCTGGAGGATGTCACTGCAGAGGAGCTGGGAGGACAGGATGGCTGCTGCCTTTGCCATCCAGCTGCCAGTGCAATGGATGGCACAGAAATGTCAAATAGCATCAGGCTCCAAATGATTCACCTGGCACATCTTCCCCAGGAGAAAAGTAAGGCAAGGACTCATTCATTCCAGAGAGAGTCTGAACACAACTTCTTTATCTTAATAACCTGTGACATTTCTGAAGCCAAGCTTCAGGAAGTGGTGCAATCCTTAAATCCAGGCTTCACTTCTCCTCTCATGCATTGTGAAGGAAATTAGGCACACCCTAAACTGGAAACCATATTGTTCAGTTCTCTGGTGCATCTCATTGTATTTCTATCTATTGTATTTCTATCTATCTAGATCTGCTTCTAGCAAGCTGCTTTAAAAATCACTTCATGAAAAGTGTCCCAAATTTTTTGTGGTGCTGGACAAGCATCTTTGAAGCATAAACAGAACCCCTGGACCACACCTGTCAGAAGTTTTAGTGCCCTCACTTTTTCTGGCCATGACAGACAATATTTTTTGCAGCCCAATTGCAAAGCAGATGGGCTCCAAGAGCTGGCAGTCTTCTCCTTAATACAGTGAGTCAGGCAACTCTTTGTTCTGTACAGAAAGGTAAAATGAACTCCTCTTTTCTCCCTACTTGAAGATAAAACATAGCCTGAGCAGTCTATGGATTTTTCTGCTCCACAAAGATAGTAAATACAAAATGGAAGCTATGACTGGGAGTAAAATATCAACCAGCTGTGCTGATTGAGCTGTGGTGCAGTAACCCAGACATTGCACAGAAAATTTGTTTGCAGTACTGGTAAATGGCACAGTCCCACAATATCCATCAGCCAGAATGTAGTCATATATTTGCTTAAGGAAGTTTAATCCCTGAAAGCAAGCTTCAAAAGACACATAGTAAAAGAGAGAGGCTTGCAGAGTGACTGACATCCATCACCAGGATTTTAGTCTACCAAGGTAAAAATGTAAAGGTCAATGGAGGACATACCCACATTTGAACATTTGGGCAGGTCAAAAAATGGTTCTGCAATTTCCTACCCAGAAAAACAGCTGTACTTAAGTTTATGTGGCTATTTGTTGCCAACAAACATTGTTCCTACTGAGCAGACCAGGCAATCCAAAAGTTCTAACCCCCTGCAAGTGTCCCTTTCCATTTCAAGAGGTGAAAAGCACACTTTGCCTCCCCTCAGCCATGGCAGAGGAGTTTTCCTTCTCTATTTTCCTTCCTGCAGGAAATATTTCTATGCTTAAATTAAGCAACATATGTTAGTTTAAGCCTCCTGTGTTCTTCTCTTTCTCTTTTAGTTGGGCTGGTGCTGAGCTCCATGAATTATTGCCTCCCCAGTTTATCTCACCAGCACTGTGTGCACATCTCAGAGCTTTTGTTTCTGCAGACTCATGCAGGCACCAGGTTGCAAAGACACTCATAGAATCATGGAATTATTTGGGTTGGAAGGGACCTCTCAAGGTCACCCAGTCCAGCCTCTGCAGTATCAGGGACACCCTCACCCAGATCAGGTTGCTCAGAGCCTCCTCAAGCCTCACCTTGAACATCTCCAGAGATGAGGCCTCAACCACCTCCCTGGGCAACCTGGGACATTCTCCACTAAAAAAAATCACTTTATCTGGTAAAGAACTTTTTCTTAACATCCGCTCTAAATCAACTCTAATTTAAAACCACTGTCCCTCATCTTGTCAAGTTCCCCCTTGCAACTGTATCAGAGAGAAACCTGATTTTTATTATGAATTTTAGTTTAAATAGGGGCCTAACCTGAGCCAGGGCTTTAGCAAGGGTATTTAGGACCTGTGATTTAATCAGCAGAGACATCTCTGTGAAACACAGGGAGCAGCAAGTTTGATAGTCCTGTTTTTTTGCTTTTACCCCAATATAAGTTTCACTATAACTGGGCAGCAGCAGAGAGGAATTCTCCTGACATAGACCTTAATGCCCAACCAGCAGTAACACTCTGCAGGCTTCACTGGACTGCAACTCTGGATGAAATATTTCCACAGTTCTTGAAATGTATTTTTTGTCTCTTTTATTTTTTGCCATTCTGATTAAATGAGCTTTTTACTCCTTCCATATATTCAGGTTGTCTCACAAGTGTTAAAACCCTATAGTGTGTTTCAATGTCTAAAATAACACAGAGCAAGCAAAATACCAGTGTAAAATAATAAAATATTAACTTCATGCTTGGAAACTGTGATTCAATCAGTGCTGCACTCATCCACTGAGCTGCACACAAAGAATCTGGAATCCCCAAATGAACTTGTTTCATGCTCTAAGTATGTCCTGACTTCTTTTCTGAGGATGGAAATTATATCCCATAACATCCATTGCTTTGGGGAATGAGGATGAGGAAGGTTGGCCTTACAGAGGAAATCTCATGCTTTTCCTTGAGAGGAACCAAGGCTGATGGTTTCTTTTCTCTGTGCTTTTCATTAACTTCCTTGCTCTCTCCAAATCCTCTCCAAGGATTTTTTTTCTCTATTCAGCTCCTGCTTTATTTCTAAGGAAAAAATAATTATGGAATAGAGGAGAAACAAGAAATGTTATTAAGAAGTGGTTCCTCCAAGTCGAAAGAGAGGACTAAATTAAAGACCCTGTGTGAATGACCCTGCTTTGGCTGCACCCAGGACCAGACATTGCTCTGTGGACTTCAAAGCTGAACAGCCCTTTGGGTGACAAAGTTTTTGGTTTCAGTAGCCAAATGAATATGCAGGAGCCCAACTGGAGGTAACTCCAGAGTGATCGATTCCTCCAGTGACTCCTTCACACTTGTCTGTCTTTCCAAGCCTTACCTGGGCTTTATTATGAGATATCTTTCCCTCTGCAGCTTCTGGGGACTTTTTTTGCTGTCATTTGGTTGTATGTCCAAACCCCCACCCATGACACAACCTGACACAGAAGCTCACTGAAGAAGCAGCTCAAGGAAACTTAATTTGGATTCATAGTATTAGAGGAAGTAACCCTCAGAGAATCCATTCTTGTATCTAAAATGCCCAACAAATCCACCAGATTTCCTTGCCCTAGGGACAAAATCCTGGACTGAGTGCTGCATGAGTAAAGGACAGTGACAAAGCTGTGGTTAAACCAGGATTTGAAGCAATTAAAGTTTCAACAGTTGGAGGGATTGCATATATGTTATGAAAGTAAATTTAGGAATTCCCAGACTAATTTTTACAGGTTGGGTAATTTAGAAAATCCCATTTCCTCTCCAGGATTCTTCCCTTAGGTAATTGATAAATATTTATAAACCAAACTCCCTCTTAATGAAGATTTTTGTCAGGGAATAACAATTAAGAGTCTTTGTCAAAATCCCAGGTTGACAAGAACTGTCATTCAAATGTTATTGGTTTTGAGCATGTGTAAAATATTGCTTTCCAAGATCCAAGTCAAAATCTTTGTTTGGCAAGTTGTTTGAAACAAAGCCTAACTAAATGTGAAGGGGCTTGTCTTAACAGCATACCAATGAGGTGGAACTGGCAATCAGGTGTGACTTGTTTAACAAATTAACAATATGTTTCTCTAATAGGAAATTTGTTGCTCCCTATTCAGCGTTGAAGATTTGCAGCTACTTAAAAAATCTACAGAGACTTTCAATATAATCAAGCTTAAATTTGCTTTGAAATTCGTGACGGAAAAAAAGCAAGAAAAAAGAAAAAGAAAGAAAAGCAATCGATGTACACCTCAAAAAATAAATGACAATTCATGAAACCATCAGTGAGAGCTCTATCTGATTCTGAAGAGTTTTTTATTAAAATTCAAATGTCTTAACCTTATCCTTATTTGCTTTGTGAGCAGTTTTAAAGATGAGAGGAAGAGGAATTTGGGGTTATCTAGATAACTCATTCCCTAGTAAGCTACTGATCTATTGCTGTTTGGCAACTCCACACCATCCTGAGGTGTTTATCAACTTGCTGGGGTGGCCATTTCTGAACAAATTTGATGTAATCATAGATTTCTGTTCTTATTAAACTCAGCTAAATGAGTAGATGTCTCTCCCCCCCCACCCCCCCCAAAAAAAAAAACCAACCAACCAACCAACCAAAAAAAACCCCAAACCAAACAGAACTGTAGGGGATGTGGCCAATTTTTAACTTTTCAGTATAAACTGAGAAATAAATATTTATCAGACATTTCATAGGAGTTTTCTCTTAAACTCAACCAAGACTGAAGGGTTCTTAAGATACCATATGAATGTATCATATATAGGATATCACAGATCATAAAAAGCATGCAGCATAATGCACATTTTTCTTTCTTTTAAGCCAGCCTTCAGCTTGAGATGTTATTTTTTTTTCAAAGCCAGGTTTTAAAATCAAAATCCATGGAAATAACCTGGACTGAAACTGAACATTTATGTCTTATCATAAAGCCAAAGACAGCATAGCACAATCTCCTGTTTCTGCTCCCAGCAATCAGTGCTGAAAGTTTACAGGGCCATAGCAGATCTGAATACCTAGCAGCATAAACACAAAATGGAAATATCTAGGTGCATTCTTATTTAATATTATTGTATTAACCCACACATACTCAAAACATCTGAAATATTTTTGATGGAAAATTTGTTCCTTGGGTTAATTTTCACAGAAAAAAAAAGTCTTTCATTGTACATTTTATGACATTGCTTGAGCAAAACCAGCCAGGGCAGGTTCTTTTAGTATGGCAAAGAAAAAGGCTTACTCTAACCCAATGAATATCTATCAGTGTTGAAATCACATCCTAAGTTATTAAATCCTCCTGCTCCTGCTAAGCGTAGGTTATCTTTTAATTGCATTATTCTACAGATGCTATTAACTTTTATGAACTTGAGACCAAGTTTGGCTTTCAGGTATATCCAAGTAACTCTGGTGACATCTCTGCAAGCTCTGCAAATATAAGACAAGATTTTAGCCTGATCACTGCTTTCTGGACATATTGCCAGATGTCTGGCTTGAAAATTCATTCACAGAAAAGGTTAGACAAGTTCATCCAGTGGATGCATATAAACATATACATATATACACACACAGATACGGTTAGAGACACCCAGACTTATGGAAAATTATACTTCTTAGAACTCCTAAGAGAGCATCAGACTCACAGAGACAAGATAAGTGCAGCTCTTGGGCTGAAGTAGTCAAAACCCAGAAGATGCTGAGTGTCCTCCTTGCCCTCTGCAGTGATCTCCTGTCACTCCTGGAGTGACCAATCCATCAACAAGAACTGAGCACCTCTCTGCTCACCAAAGCAGATGTGAGATGGTGATTCTGAGTTAATTATGAAAACTAAAAACCAGACAGCCCCTTTTTGGTCATTCACTGCATCCCAGTAGTACTACAGGAGCTCAAGCACTAGAGAAAACATCTGTTGTAATACATTTAAACTATCAAAGTGGAACAAACTCAGTGATACATTTTAGATTCTTTAGAATCACACTTTTCTGCACAGTGATATAGTTTTTTGCTTTTCAAGCCTCAGACCCCAGAGGCTTGATCTGACAATGTTTTGTGTGGTGTTGGCATCTTCATATGTCCTCCATAAACTGGGAATACAACTTGTTGCTTGTCACAGTCAGATCATTTTTGTATCTTTACAAAATGCCACTGATCACTGCAATTCTCTCTGTTATGACTTCAATATCACTTGTTTTCTATGCTCTTTCCAGCCCAGAGAACTCACACTGCTCTGATTTGAAGAATAAAAAAACCAAACATGATTTGCATTAGAAAATGAGCCCCAAAACTAAACTGACCATTCCTGTCTTCATCCCAGCACTGAATGTGTCAACTGAGAAATGCAGAGCCTGCTGGTAGAAGGCAAGAAGTTAGTAATGAGCCAGATGAATCCCTGGTGTGACTTCACTCACTTCATTAGTTATCCCCAGGATAAATTTGTCCCAGCCTCCTGAAGCCTCTCAAAACTTTGAGCTGCAGCAAGCAGCAGTCCATGGGAAACTGTCAGTCCTTCCCCTGAATATTTCAAGTGGATTGTTAAACTAGTGAAGCTGATTCCAAATTATGTTTTTATATATATATATATATATATAGTCTCTTGAATCACTTCTACAGTTCCAGAAAGTGTTGCATGATCCAGCCAGCCCCACGGTGCATTAATAAGCAATGAGCTATGCAGTCCTGTCAAAACAATCTCATTAGTAAGTTGGCTGCTGGGTTTTTGCAACCACTGGCTAAACTTTGGCACTATAAACAGGGGCACCCACAGGGAGGTCCCACAAGGTTTTCTGGACTTTAAAAGATTTAAGGACTCATATTTAAACATATAAATAGGAGCCAGCATCAATTTTCAACAGTGCAAAAGAATTTTGGAAAAAAAAGTCTCACAAAAGCTTTATTTGCAGTGATTGGGTAAGAAAGTATCTCCTCGTGCCATAAAAAAGTATATATCCCATAGTATAAACCAAAAATGGTGCTTCCTGGTATCTTGTTAAGCTTGTAAAACCTGATTCTGTTTTTTCAGGCCTGTAAACAAAGTCAGGCACTTTGATGCTCTGATGATTGGATGGTAATGAGAGGGCCACACAAGTTCATTATATACGTGAAGAGCACAATGCATTGAAAGTCCCAGTTTATGAACAGCTCACTGAACACTTCTCCAATGACTCAAGCAAGCTTCTCCATGAAAATTAAAGGGTATCATGCCTAGGATTTCTTTGAAAGACTGCAAGGGCACACCCTGGGCAAGCACAAGAAAATCCCAGCAGACACTTCAGGTCACAAAGAGAAATTACTAAAAGATTTGAGTCTAAAGAAATACTTGCCACGACAGAAGCTCTGAATGTATCTATTTGTCTTTGTATGTATATATACACATTTTTAACACCCCTTTACACCTGATAAAAGTTGTTCTATTTTATGTATTTAGCTCCAGCCTTGGGATTTTGGAGAAGGCAATTATGCCACTGACATCACCTCCTCACTGTCTAAGGGGAGAATCCCAAGTGTTTCTACACCACAAGTAAACAGCAACAACCTGGGTGATTTTTAGAACTCCCTGCTAGGCCAGGAGGCAGGGCAGCATTTTTCTTGCCTGCAGACTCTGCCTCCCCAGCTGCAGCCCTTGACACCTGAAAGCTGTAATTCCAGTGCTCCACCCATAACCTACCTGGAAAATTGCTCTTTGGCAGCCTCACCTCCAGTGGTGATAAGTGTGCTGCCACCAGGATATGGGATTGGGCTGTGCCTTTTCTGAGTGTGTTACCTTGGACCAGTGAAGCTTGAACTGGATGTTATCTGACTGCTGTGGAAATCACCTCTCTCCAAAAAAAAAAAAAATGCTTCAGCCTTATTAGAATCATAAAATTATTAAAGTTGGAAAAGACCTCTAAGATTATCAGTCCAAACTAACAGCCAGTTAAACCATACCCCCGAATGCTACATCCACACCTTTTTTTGAACACCTCCAGGGACATAGAATCAAGAAATCATAACATGGTTTGTGTTGGAAGGGACCTTAAAGCTCATCCAGTCCCAACCCCCTGCATGGGCAGGGACACCTCCCACCAGCCCAGGTTGCTCCAAGCCCCATCCAACCTGGACTTGGACACTTCCAGGGATGGTGCAGCCACAGCTTCCTTGGGCAACCTGTGCCAGTGTCTCACCACCTCTCAGGAAAGAATTTTTTTCTTAATGCCCAACCTAAATCTCCCCTCTTCAAGTTTGAAACCATTTCCCTTTGTCCTCTCCCTACTCACCCATGTAAAATCCCTACCCCAACTTTCCTGTGTCCCCCTCCAGATACTGGAAGGTTGCTCTGAGGTCACCTGAGTGACTCCACCAACACATATGTTAGAATGCAATGATTTTCATGCATGGACACACCTTATCCCTGCCTGCAAGAAGAACACATTGGGGTCTGTAATGAACAGATTCTACTTCACTGTCTTTTCCCTGAGCCCTTTTCCACTCCATGCTTCTGCAAAAGCAGCTACGTGCCCACTACTGGGGCAAGAGGGATGGGTGAAAATCAACATCAGCAGAGGTCAGACTTTGGCCTTATATCTAAAAACATACCATAGATCAATGTTTACTTCCTGTGACAGCAGTAGAAAAAGGAAATGAGGTTTTTAATTTTCACTGAAGTCTCTGTAGCAGTATTCACTTTAAAAAGCAGAAATTAAAAGTATCCCTTTTGAAAAAGAAAGTGTATATTAATACTATTTTATACTATTTTATAAATGCAGTCCTGGCTGTGTAATGGTGATGCTAGTAGATCTTATCCAACATCCAAACTGTGTAAATGTGTCTATATAGTTTTTTTTCAGTGGTTAGCAGTATAAAACCTTGTATTTTGCTCTATTGTGTAAACTTTCCCATTCAGGTGACAGGCAATTCATTGCAGCACTTCAATGGATTGTAATGGCTGTAGTAACTGTGCAGTTAAGTGCTGTTTCTAAAAAGTAGAACTGGCAAAATATTTAATGAAGCATTTGGCTTTCTGTGTGACAAGATGAGAGCACCCTGTTGTATGCCAAATCAATCTGATTTTGCACAATATATCCATTCAAGCAGCAATTCTGGAGGCTGGAGAGCCAGAGGAGCTGAGAGACTAGATTTTTCTAGGCTGTAGAGAAAATACTATTTCCAGATGTAATTTCCAAGTACTAAGAAGTGCCATTTACTTTGAGAGACCTGGATTTGCAGCATGATTTGGAAAAATTCTTTGGAAGCTCTTCAATTTTTTGCTGAAAGTCAGCAAGAATTTTCTTCAACGTTACTGCTGCTGCTTTGGGTTTAATATTTTAATACCAACATTTAACACTGCTAAATCCCTGGGCAATGTGCAAGGTGAGACACAAAGATTGGGTCACTGCTGAATGAGCAGCTAGTTCCACATTACATGAGCAAAAATCATGCAAAAATTATTTTTTACTCTCCCCTTTTCTTTTGGAGGTAAAAGTTTGCTGCTGCTTAATGATTCTTTTGGGCCAAATTCCACTCCACATTCAATTTCAAGGCAATTCATCTCCATGTATTTCAAGAGCACAGACCTTGACAGGGGCAATATTTCATCTGCTGTCATTATGAAAATTTTACAATTATCACTTCATCCAGGCACCTAAACCCCTCCATATATTTCTTCCATAAATAGTGGTAAGAAAGAGCAGAGCATCATTAAACTCTCAGTACATACCATTCCATTGAAGTCAGAGCTGATCCCACTGGGTCCTGGATCCCAGAATTATCTCAGATTTCTGGGCCCAAAAAATCAGCTCAGGGCAGCTGTTCTTCAAGTTTCTTTGTACCAGACTTCCCTGTATATTGTAGAGGTGCCTGGAAAACAGTTTTTCACAAAAACTGTAAAAGAAAAGCAGTGAGAAAACAGCTGAGTTGACAGTGCTATGTTCTCATTTTTAGAAAGGAGAAATAAACTGTTAGTTGTAGAGGCAGCAAAGTTGTCACCTGCACTGTTACCAGTGCTTTTAGCACCCTCAGAAGTCTCTCTTTAGCCAAAAAAAAAAAAAAAAAAAAATTAAATGATGTCACGGGATTGATATTTTAAATGGTGTCTCAATCTCTTCTGTAATGCTGGAAGTTTTTTTCCAGTCTCAGCACAGAAACTGGAAACATTCAGAGGTCTGAATGTTCAGAGGAACAAACCTCCACAGCTTGAACTCAAAAATTATCCCCTTGTGCTGCTGGAGCAAACAGCACTATGTCTTCTGCCTGGCAAGCACTGGGTAGGCCAGGCAGAAAACAACACAGTGAGCTTGGAGAATTAGGATGGAAATGTAGAAACTCTTTCTGGTTCACTGTGGAAAGGTCAACGTGACACAAGAGCAGCCACCAAGGCAGTGATGAGGTGAGGGAGCCCTGGGAACAAGTGCCAAAGGGAAACAATGCACTTGGCACAAAAAGGAAATCCAGAGAAGCCACCTTCCCACAAGCAGAACTAACTCACAGGTATGAGAACATGCTGCTAACTCAGTGCATTTTTTTTTTCCCTTAAGAATATGGGGAAGATTTTAAAAAGTGACAAAAAAAAAATTTCGAGGCCACTCAATAGTGAAGTTATATCACCATTCCCCAAGGAATTTTCAAGCCAGACAACTTTTGTGGTGAGTATTAATTAATAAGCTGCCTTTCAGCTTCAGAGCATCACGGGAATGGGAACTGGGACAAGAAAGTTGCTGAGAGATTACAAAGTCATCCTGCAGCAGCACCAAGACCAGCACTGCTGTGAGCAAGAGGTTCCCTGGATTTTGGCAGGAGTGTGGTTGAGACTATGGCTGGGACAAGACTGAGCCAACTTTCAGGCTCCTTTAAGCAAACAAATAAAGCAAAACAAGTTTTGCTAGGTGCTGCTACCTCTTGCTCTTTCACAGCTCCTCGGATCCATTTTTTGTTGGGGGTGGTTTTCTTTTAATTGGAAATAGAGCTGGTATTTTTCATAGTCTCATAAATTTTTAAATAACCCCTGAGCTTAATAAAGTCTTTTCTTCTGCTCCGTGTTCATAACACCTGCATTTAATCAAGCCAAAGTCTCCTTTTTTTTCCATCTTTTGCATGGGTCTCCTGCATGTGTTCAAAAGACCTTGGGGTCCCCTGCCTTTGACTCCTTTGCAACTATTTCTTGCAGCTACCACCAGTTCAGTGGTTATCACCCAAGATAAGAATATTTCTGGATCTGAATTCTCAAACCAGAGCCATTGAAGACATACCCATTCCAAGAATAAGGATGAATCATCTGGAAAACAGAAGATAACATACAAATGTCCTGCAGTACTTAAGCTTTCAATTTGTTTAAAAAAACCAAAAACCAAAACACAACAACAATAAAAAAACCAACCCCACAGATTTAAAAAGAAATCAAATACAGTTTTCTTTTTAATTCAGCTAGCTGTGTTTTTTAAAAGGTTGAAATTTCTTATTTCTTATTGAAGTAACCTACAGAAACAGGTCAGAACTGCATGGTCGGTTCTGTAGGGTACATTGTTTTGGACCATTACTGTAGAACACAGATATGTCATCCCAGGGGGTACACGTTCCTCCTGGAAAAATAACATCATGTCAAGAAAACCATCAGGGAGTGAGCAAAAGCTCTCCCAGGAAAAAATGGAGTTTGTTCAATTTTATTACAAAAAGGTTTCACTGAATTATTTTGCAGATTGAAGGAGATACCAAAAGCACAGAGGCAGGAGATCCAGGGGACAATTGTCCAGGGAGGAAGCTCATTCCCCTTTCCTGGTACAGTTCTAGCAGGAAGGTTTGACACAGCACAAGAAATCTACAAATGGGTATCAAGTGAACGATGTTGCTGTAAACAAGGCAAATAATGGCTCAGAGAAGGAAGATCAAAAATAAGCAAATGGAATTAAAGCACTGTAAGAATCCACTTGTTGTTTTCTTTAAAAACATGAATAGAGGTGAAAATCTGGAATTCAATGCAAAGCGAAATAGTACTTGGTTATTTTCTGCTAGAGTCTCTGCACTGAACAGCTTAGGTATAACTGGAGTAAAGATCTCAAACTTGAGTGAGGATGTAAACCACCTGGAGGGTACAGAATCAGTTCAGAAAATTAATTTGGAAATTGATAGTGATCTTCCAGTATCTGAAAGGGGTCTATAGGAAGATGGAGAGGGACTGTTTGAAAGGGCCTGGAGTGATAGGAGCAGGGGCAATGGTTTTAAATTAGAAAAAAGTAGATTAAGATTGAATGTTAGGAAAACGTTCTTTCCCATGAGGGCAGTGGAACAATGTCCCAGGTTGCCCAGGGAGGTGGTTGAGGCCTCATCCCTGGAGATGCTCAAGGTGAGGCTTGAGGAGGCTTTGAGCAACCTGATCTGGGTGAGGGTGTCCCTGATACTGCAGGGGTTGGACTGGGTGAGCTTTAGGGGTCCTTTCCAACCCCAATTATTCTGTGGTTCTGTGAAACAGAACTGTGTGTGATCTGCCTTGGTGTCAGCTCTCCTGATGAGATGTTCTTCAAGTAACTGTGGGATGTGGGCAAGCAGCACTATTTTCTTATGGAAAATACAGATTATTCTCCACACATATCCTGCTAAGTTACGAAGTTGCCACCATAACTGCAAACATTTCAAGGGGAACAAAAATGGATTAAAATCAAAGGAGAAAAGTTAGGATGAGCATTATGAGAACATAACCTACGATGTTTCTTCAGCCCTACCTCATACAGCTCAGGTCTGGCAAGAGAAGTAAATTCTGATTAAGCTTACTTGAAATCCATAGGTCCAATAAGGGAACAAAGTGCTCTTCATCATGACTGAATGTCTCTGATTTTGACTTCTGTGCTTCGTTTCTGTCACGTAACAACCTCTCTCTGCAGTAACAACAGATTCCTCACAATTACAATTGAAGAGCTTTAGGAATTTGTTTGCTTACTGAATGAATTATTATTGTACAAAACAGATGACATATTTCTGTGCACTTTCACACTTTTCTCAATCACCTCTTTCAAAAGATCTGGGATGGTTCTAATTTGTGAGACAACTTTCCCAAATTACCTATTTTTAATTTTATTTTTTTTAACACACACACGAAGTAACCCAAAACTTTGATTGTAAGGAAAACCATAACACATGAACAAAAGATTTAAATCCTTTCCCATTTGTTACCACAAGCACACAGGGACTGATCTGAATTTCACGTTGGTTTAACCTGCACAGTTACTATTGAATCAGGAGAGGCTCTGGTGTGAAATCAAAGCAGGCCTCTAATAGGTACCATAGCTAGAGGGGAAGAGTGGAAATTTAAAAACTTAATATCCATCATTCATTTCAGTTCATCACTTGCATTATCAGCAGCAGCTGTTCTACCAGAAATCACATTTTCCTACCCTTTGGGTATGCAGTGCTGCATCTCTAAATAGCTGCAAATATTGATGTACCCTGTTGAGAAGAACTGACTGTCATCTAAGGTTGCTGGGGAATCTTGCAAAGGTCCATTTCACCCTCTTTCTAGCAGAAGATGCTCTGTGTGAGGTTTATCCACCTGTTTATTCATAAGTGATTTCAAAAATATTCTCCTCAAACATCAGGAGAGCTCCAGTGAAGTCCTGTTCATCCATATCCCAAATAACTCAGTGGTTCTAACAATTTTTTTAAAAACATTTGTCAATGTTGCAATTATTAGCAAGAAAACTTAATTGATCTATCCCATAGCTGAAGAATGGGCATCCCTGCAGACAAATAAGATACTTCTTCCAATCATGGAAGTATTTTCTTTAGGAAAGGTGACATGTAGAAGGAACAAAGGGACCAATCTGCAGGGAACTGCAGATCATAGAATCCTAGAATTGGCTGGGTTGGAAGGAACCTCAGAGATCATCAAGTCCAACCCTTGATCCACTCCCGCTGCAGTTCCCAGCCCATGGCACTCAGTGCCACATCCAGGCTCTTTGGAAATATCTCCAGACACGGAGAATCCACTACTTCCCTGGGCAGCCCATTCCAATGCCTGATCACCCTCTCCAGAAAGAAATTCTTTCTCATGTCCAACCTAAACCTCCCCTGGCACAACTTGAGACCGTGCCCTCTTGTCTTGCTGAGAGTTGCCTGGGAAAAGAGCCCAACCCCCCCCTGGCTCCAACCTCCTTTCAGGGAGTTGTAGAGAGTGATGAGGTCTCCCCTGAGCCTCCTCTTCTCCAGCCTCAACACCCCCAGCTCCCTCAGCCTCTCTTCATAGGTTATTTGCTTAAGTCCCTTCACCAGCCTGGTTGCCCTCCTTTGGACCTGCTCCAGGACCTCAATCTCCTTCCTAAACTGAGGGGCCCAGAACTGGACACAGGACTCAAGCTGTGGCCTCACCAGGGCTGAGTACAGGGGCAGAATCCCTTCCCTGGACCTGCTGGCCACGCTGTTCCTGAAATCAATGCTCTTCTAAGAGATTCATGAAAAGCCAGGGAAAAGGAGCAAGGGAATCAAAATCATCTCAATTTTAGGCTGAAGGTTTTGTAGGTTGTTAGAAGAGAGATTAGATTTGAATCAATCTGCTTTGTCTATCCTTAACCTAAGTATTTCCATCTCATGAGAGAAAAATATTCATTGTTTTCTTGAGACATTTCTATTTCCATTTCTTGCCAAAGAAATATTATTCCATAAGCCACAGACAAATTTTAACTAAAGAAAGGAGTTTTAAAACTACACGGATCTCACAAATCTTGCCTAATAATAAGCCAAATATAATAATTATCCACCCAAACCATCAAAACCAGTCCATGCTCCCCATCTATGACATTATGCTATCTAATGTTTTCTTTCACCTTTTCTTCCTTGGCAGGAAGATTTGCAGAAGGAACAGCAGTAACATTGCAGTGGAAGGAAACTCATAGCTCACCCAGTGAAAATTCCTGCTGTCATGGATAACTATGTCTGATATCTCATCCATAAATTGTTTCAGCTCCACCTTTTTCCCACTGCAGAGACTTTCCAGAACCTCACAGCTCTCATGGTCAGAAACTTTCCCCCTCTTTCCACAATGAACTTTCATTCCTCTGTGGTGCCTTCCCACCCAGCTGTGTTTGCAGACAGCATTCATCTATCCCTTCCAAGCTTTCTCAGGTTAAAATCTTGTTTTACCTGTGCAAAATGCCCCCATTTTAATCAGACTGAAAGGACCAGTTATAGAGTTCCTTGACCTAAGTTTTATGTCGTAAATCTTTTTTTCTCTATTCCTTTTAAAATCCTTTCCCAGTCCTAACTTATATAAGCTTCCAGCTCTATTATTTATACACCACTAGTCCCTGACTTGCAAAAACCAGATTTGTTGCTTAGGTCCCCATTTGTTTCAAGTACTTTTCTGATTTGTAAGCCTAGGAAAGAGGTTTCTGGGAGTCTGCATACTTCTGGCAGAAAGACATCCCCAGAGCCCTTTGCAGTCAGTTCCCACATTCCTCAGGCTGGGCTGCTCTGTTCCCACTTGGAATTGTGAATCCTGGCCACAGAGTTACCTGTGCACCAGGTTCTTGGTTCATGTCTAAATGATTTTGACCAAAACTTGTTCTGAAATGATCAAAAATGTTCTGAAACATTTTCGTTCTGAAACAAAAATGGACCAAAAATGTTCTGAAACAGACAGAAGTAATGAAGGTAACCAGGTTACCTTAATTCAAGACCTGTTGTCTCTGAACCAAGTCATACATTAATATTTGAGTCCTGACTGGTATCCCAGGAGGTTTCTCTGGCCTCTGGATGGTCAGTGCCCCATACAAGCAGCACAAGTCCCTCCACTTGGTTTTCCAGACTCTGTTATTCAATACACATCCTTTTCATTCTTTTTTTTCCTAACTTCATCCAGCTCCCCATTCCCACCAGTACCTGAGTGCTGAGCACTCTTTCTGCCTGCTCTCTCCTAAACTATGGTATTCCCTTCTGGCTGTCATTTTTCTTTCCTTGTGTAGAAACATCAGGAGGGTTGACCATGAACCTCCTCCATTCCAGCTTTATTTTCTCCCACTTTCTAGTTACCTACATTTTTCTTAGCCATAGCCCAAACCTTGATCATGGAGCATAATTTCATGAGATTTTCCAGGGCTCATACCTTGATCATGGGACATAATTTCCTGAGATTTTCCAGGGGTATTTTTTCTGTGATTCCCCAGAGATTACAAAACATGTTTCTCTGCAGTGGCAGAGGTTGGATTCCTTAATCCAAAGGTCTGCTTCAATCTGATAGTGCAAAGCTCAAATATCCTGAGATTTACAGCATCTGTGATTGACTGTGTTGAACTGCATTCCACTCTCTCACATCTTCATCCTCTTCTGAGGACTAAAAATAACCTAAACCATCAATTCCTTGGGACCAAGGTCACCTGGCAGTGTAACTTGTCCTGATATGAAGATGAGCCATGAATTCAGTTATCCACAATTTCTGACCTGCCCTTGCAGTTTCCTATCCCTTTTTCTCCTCGTTTTTAAACCCTTGAATTCCCACAGCCTTGAATTTTCTCACAAGAACCCTTTCCAGTGTTATTTCATTTAAAAATTCTTTCTGGGGTAGCCCCTCAAGGTGAGTATTAACCTCTTGTTTATTCCCCCTACCAATATAACAAACATCAAGCACAAGAATCCCACCAAAAATTCTGCAGTTCACTGCTCTTTGGGCTCTTTCAGTCACTTGTCACTTGGGTTTTTAATACTTTCAGCTAAGACATTCCTGTCCCCCTCAACAGCTGAATATTCATTAGCAGCAATTAAAGGCAGGAAACAGAACTCCCATATAGCTACAAGGCTTTTGACCTCTCACCACACGCAAATACAAAACTACTTTTAAACCACAAATGACAACTGGACCTTCTCATTAAGAACTGTGGCCAAACCACTGAACCTACAAATGATGCTGTGCAACCTAATAAACCACTAAGGAAGAGAAAATGCCAGTTAACTTCCCCTCAGAACACAAAAACTTATTTATCCTCCAGCAAGGGCAACTCCCACCCAGACTCCCTTGTTTACTCTGCTCCCATCAGTGGGCTCCTTCATGCCACAGAAAACCCAAGGTGCAATACAGTGTCCAAAAATGTTGGTTTGGGGTTTTTTTCATTTATTGCTTCATCAGATGGGTAAATCTGGACATTTCTGTCCAGTTTTTCAACTACATCCCAATAGAAAGCACAAGAGGTACCGTGGGCTAAGGAGTGCAATCATATGATACAAAATATTAAAAGATGATGATAACTCAGTTTAATAACACCCACAGATTAATCAAGGACTATGTTACCATTAGTGAAAGAAAACAGGAAACTTTGGTACCATCCCTCCTCATACAAATAAGAATAAAATAACCTAAGGGCCATTTTGTTTATTTATTATTGCCATCTAAGTCATTATGAGATGCTGTGACTTTCCATAGAAAAGCCACACAGTGCAAATGCCATTAATTCATTTTCCCTTCTAATCCAAAATTAAGAACATTAAAATGCATTAAATTCAAGACATTAGAATTTAAAGGGAGACTTTATAAAGGCTATTTGTAGTCAAGGCTATACTGGCATTTTCTGTCTAAGTTTTAAGTGCTTATAAATCAGCCATAAATGCTGCTCATTTTGAAACCTGCTATCCAAGTTTTCAAGCCACAACCAATCTTTTCTTACCTATTTTCCTGAAAATGTGATTCAGATCAATCTTTCAGCTCAGTAAGGAGATTTTTTGGATTCTGGTGATCTGCAACACTGTGCCAGAAAGACAGAAAAATGCATCATAATGAAGTTTTAGTGTAAAACAGAACTCTTGCTGATTTGAAATAATGCTCTTTGTAGTCTGCAAGAAAAGAAAACCAAATAAATTATTATGTTCTCTTAAGCCATAATGTAAATTTGTAGGGTTGGAAAATTAATTAAGAGTCAAGGACGTAAAATGGTGAGGACATCTTTATTTTGCATAATTAATTCTCAGCTTCCTAACTCCTACAGCTCCTACAGCTACATGGGGAGCTCTGGATCTGTCAAAGCTGGAAGCAAGCTACCTATGTTTAAGACATTTTTTTAATTTATTTTTTTTTTCATGTTGTTGTCCTGCATTTTAAAAAGCAATCACCAATGCTAATTTTCAGGGGGTGATCACTTCCTAACCAGGCTTCTTCATATTTTGACTCCCCCTCTACAAGAGGAAGGGAAAGAGGAGCATGAATACTTCTCTTTTCAAGTTCCAAATATTCTGTGACAGCAATACAGGAATAAAACTGTGTTAGATAGATCCAAAACCTTTTAACAGCAGTCAGGAGAAGAGGAAATGTTGAGGGATAGAGCCACCACCCCATCTATTTGTCTTCTTTATTGTGCTGCTCACAACCATGCTCAGTTGGTTCTTATGGTACTTTAAAAGAAAAAGCCACTGGACCTGGAGATATATTTGCAGCTGGGAAGAGGATTCTTGTATCACCCAGCTCAGCTTTGAGACACATTTTGCACTCTGGAAACCACTTTAATTTTTAGTGAATCTTGGTCAGTTCTTATGATGGGTCAAAAAACCACAGGGCAAGAACAGGACTGAAATCAAATAGAATCTTCTGTCTCACTAAAACTTATTGTGCTTATTAGTATTCTTTCTATAATTATTATGTGTTAATATTGGCATTAGGAGGCCTCCAAATGAATTTTATCCCCATTGTACTCCCAGCTGCCTGAGCATCATGAAAATAAGGGGACTATGGCCAAAGAGCTGGCACTTCAAACCCATTGATCAAAATATATACCAGCAATAATACTAAAGCTTGAAAGGCTTATTAACATCAGAAACAAACAAACAAAAAAATTAAAAAAACCTTCCAGAACTGAGCAAGATGATCTTTTGACTCTGAATCTGGATTAATGTTCAGTTAGGAAGGAGAAATATGCTTTAATAAAGTCAAGAACACTTTCAGCTCTCTATGGAGGCATTCATTGATGTGATTAAAGAATGGCTCTGTGGGATAGACAGCTTTCAACTAATAGGTGAAGAATCTTGTGCTGAGATCTTTTGAAATGGAACAGGAAGCCTGGAAAAATTGATTACATTTTTCACAAAAATATAACACCAGAGTTAATTAAGATTTCAACACCCCCAAAAAATCACATGCATGGAAAAAAATACGGTTTCAAGACAGACTTCAGAGGTTTTTATAATCTCCAGTTGTAAATATCATGCTTATTTTATAAATATGTCAATATAGCCCAAAGAATTGTTGCACTGTAGAGATGGTTCAATTATTATTGAGGATACACTCTCTTGTTTATAGGTATTTTTTTTTCCTGTTTGCAGCTTATTCTTGATATTAGTTTTAGTAGATCATAGTTCATCTTTTTTCATTTTATAAACTGTTTCTTTTTCTTTAGATCACTGGAGGTACTCAGTTGTCTACAATCATTGTTTCTCTTTCTTGCTAGGGTGACTTTTTTTTAATATGTTTTAAGCTGAGTGCTGAACAGTTTTACTACTGCCTTGCAGCTACAACCTGAGTTTTCAAGGTTGGAGAAGTGATTATATCAAGAAACTTAAATCAGCCTTCAGTAGATTTTCCTTTTAGGTTTTTTTTTTTGCTTGTTTGTTTTTTCCAGAAGAAAAAGCCTAAACTCATCCCTACTTGTTTAAACACTGTCTCTGTATTCATCCTGGGTGATCTGACCCTGCTTACACCTCACCTTTCTGTTTACATCTGGGTTTATTCAGGTGCTCTTTGCTCATCCATCCAGGCCTCCTACCATTTTTTTTTTTTTTTTTTTTGCTTTCCTACATATCAGGATGAACGATTCTTGAACTTGGAAAAAGTGATCTTGAAAATCAATCATCTGCCCAGAATCCTTTTTTCTCTTCAGGACCAAGTTCCATGGGATCCTTCCAAGCAGTTCTTTAAAAAAGACAAAATGTGTTCTGAAGTTCAGAACTGTGACCCTTCTTTTTGTGCTCTATCACCAGAATCATAGAATCACAGAATTGGCTGGGTTGGAAGGGACCTCAGAGATCATCAAGTCCAACCCTTGAACCACCGTTGCGGTTGCTAGACCATGGCACTGAGTGCCACATCCAGTCTCTTTTGAAATATCTCCAGACACGGAGAATCCACTACTTCCCTGGGCAGCCCATTCCAATGCCTGATCACCCTCTCCAGAAAGAAATTCTTTCTAATCTCCAACCTAAACCTCCCCTGACACAACTTGAGACCCTGCCCTCTTGTCTTGCTGAGAGTTGCCTGGGAAAAGAGCCCAACGCCCCCCTGGCTCCAACCTCCTTTCAGGGAGTTGGAGAGAGTGATGAGGTCTCCCCTGAGCCTCCTCTTCTTTAGGCTGAACACCCCCAGCTCCCTCAGCCTCTCTTCATAGGATCTGTGCTTGAGTCCCTTCACCAGCCTGGTTGCCTCCTTTGGACCTGCTCCAGGACCTCGATATCCTTCCTGAACTGAGGGGTCCAGAACTGGACACAGTACTCGAGGTGTGGCCTCACCAGGGCTGAGTACAGGGGCAGAATCACCTCCTTGCACCTGCTGGCCACGCTGTTCTGGATACAGGCCAGGATGCCATTGGCCTTCTATCCAGAAGTTACCACCAGTGCACTCCAGAAAGGTTCTGGATTGCCCCATCTCCATCTCCATCTGCATCCATCTGCTCCTTCCAGCTGGAACCAGGGTGATTCAATTCCCCCTTGAGGACCAGGACTGATCAGGCTGCCAGGACCAGGTACCCACCCCAGTCACTTTTATCACCCACTAATCCTAACCTGCAGGCTCTGAGGTGGCAGATCACCCATCCCAGATCCATTCATCCCTCCTGCTCTCACAGGGCAGGATAACTCTGTGCCATCAGCCCAGATGTTCCTTCCTGAGAAGCCCCAGTCCAACCATGACTTTCTGCTTCAGCCCAGATCTATGCCTGTGTGGACACCAAGATGCTGTTAAACAACTGAGCCATTCCCAGGGTTAAGGCACCATAAATTTTTTTGTCTAAGGTTTATGCCTCTTCATGAATTAAGGCAATTCAGGCAGCAGCCAGAATTCTTGTTAACAGTTCGTTGTCTCTCCCCTCTCCATCTTCTGTCAGGAAACAGCTTATGGGGTCTTCCTGACAGTCTTCTAGGAGGAGTCACTGTTACACAGAGAATTTTAGAAACAAGAAATTCTGGGGGAGGCAGAAGGGAAAAGGGAAGGGAAGGGAAGGGGAAGGGAAGGGAAGGGAAGGGAAGGAAGGGAAGGGAAGGGAAGGGAAGGGAAGGGAAGGGAAGGAAGGGAAGGGAAGGGAGGGAAGGGAAGGGAAGGGAAGGGAGGAAGGGAAGGGAAGGGAAGGGAAGGAAGGAAGGGAAGGGAAGGGGAAGGGAAGGAAGGGAAGGGAAGGGAGGGAAGGGAAGGGAAGGGAAGGGAGGGAAGGAAGGGAAAGGAAAGGGAAAGGAAAGGAAAGGAAAGGAAAGGAAAGGAAAGGAAAGGAAAGGAAAGGAAAGGAAAGGAAAGGAAAGGAAAGGAAGGAAGGAAAGGGAAAGGAAAGGAAAGGAAAGGAAAGGAAAAAGGAGAGGAGAGGAGAAGGAAAGGAAAAAGGAAAGGAAAAAAGGAAAAAGGAAAAAGGAAAAGGAAAAAGGGAAAAAGGAAAAAGGAAAAAGGAAAAAGGAAAAGGAAAAAGGAAAAAGGAAAAAGGAAAAAGGAAAAAGGAAAAAGAGAAAAAGAAGATAAAAGAAAAAGAAAAAAGAGCAAAAAAAAAGAAAAAAGAAAAAAGAAAAAAAAGAAAAAGGGAGAAAAAAAGAAAAGAAAGAAAAGAAAAAAGAGAAGAAAAAAAAAAAAAAAGAATAAAGACTTTGAAGTGTTGTTGCAGAACATGAAGTTAAAACCAGGAAATTTTACTGCTGTACCAGCATCCTCACTCATTTTTATTCCTGGTCCTGGGCTAACAATGCTGGAGTGAAATAAGTGCTGTTCATAGAGTTTCCATCATGGTTTGGGTCAGCTTCTGGAGAGTTAGTGCTTTTTGGAAGCTGTTTAATCCATTTCTGGCTGAGTCAGGACCATTTGCCTTTATGACCTCTACCTGAGCACAACTTACTGGGGAACCACCTCCTGGCTCCTTCCTACATCCACTCTCCTGACTTCATATATCAAACGCTGGGCTCAGAAATCTGGAAATATTTATGACTGGACAGCTTTATTTTTCCCTTTTTTTGGGGGGGTGTGGTGGGGGGAGGAGGTGGGATTAATAAAAGCTAAACTGTGTAACACTAAGTACTGACTATTCCAAGAAAATATGGGAGTAAATATTCATCCTGTATTCATCCTCATCAAAAACCAAAGCAAGCCATAAAAAAATTGACCTGTAAACCACCTACAAGTTGGTTAGAAAAGGCTGAATTACTGCAGATATCCAGCTACCAGGAAAGCTCTGCTCTGTATTGAGTGTTCCCAGCTGCTTCTCCTGCACCATAAGGCATAACAAAACCTCTCCACACTTGCATGAGAACAAATTCTTGACTTATGAAGTGATGGGCTGCACAAACCCCACTCATTCATGAGTCTTCTCCCTGCTAAGAGCAGTGATGACCACATCTAGCCCTGCAGTCACTGCACTTGCTGGCTCTGTTAGCAGCTTTGCCTGCCTGTACTCCTTCAAGGACTGCAGCTGTCTTGATTACTGGACACAAAATCCATCTCCCTGGACCTTTTAGTATTCAAATAGATGTAATTCACCCCTGATAACCATGGAAAACAGCAAAAGAGAATGGCATTTCCCTGAACTCAGCATCCAGCTATCTGCTGCCACCAGGACATGGTGCTCCAGAGGAGGGAGGGAATATTCTTCCTTTGGCCCCTACCCCCCCATCTATTAATCTGAAACCCTGCTAACCACAACAAAGCTTCCTGCAGAAATCCTGAACTCTCTTAATTCAATGGAAGGACTCAAGCAGTGATATTCATTAGAAGACATTAGAAACCACTTATTCCAGCAGAGCTCTAGAGTCTCCCAAGCTCCACACCTGTCCCTCATAGAAAAAGCCAACAGCAAAGCAGAATTAATAGGTGAGCAACAGGTAATTCCTACACAGTGGTGGAATGAAGCCTAGCTAGAAACAGAAATTGCTTACAGAATGATCCTGGGAAGACAAGGCAAAACATACAAAATAAATGTTTAATATTTCCTTATTAAAGTCTATGTTGGTTTTTTTTTTCCCCCTTAACTACAAAGAGGTGACACTTAGAGAGCACATAACCAATGAGCTCAGCTCTGCAGCTCTTCTGGTTTCTTGTGGAGTGTGTGGTAATCCTAAACTACAATATTTTTCTTGTTTGATCTTCAAGTTTTAAGCAAGAGAACAGATCATGAAGGCATATTCAGGAATTTTTTTTTTTTTTTGGGGGGTGTCTTTTAATTCAGTCGCTTTCTGCTCTTTATCTTTTAAATTATTCATAGAAAATTGTGCAGATTCAGATGTCAGCAAGTTGCTGGCTGAATAGCAAATTCAAAAAGGACTTTGCAGTCATTCTCATGACATATCAGAGGCATCTGATATATCTGATGTTATCGTATCAGAGCCAGGGCAGGAGGGATCATTCTTTTTCAAGTAACATTTACAACTAATTCTTTAATGACTTTAACTCTACTTGATGCTCTAAATGCCCAAGTACATGGTCTGTTCTGTTTAAAAACTTGCCTGCATGTGATTAAATGGCATTCCCAGATGAAATTAGTTAACTGGAGAATCCATGGGACCATTTACCCAGTTTACTCTGTCAAAAAAAACCCCAACAAACCAACTTTCAAAGTGTGTAAGGAGGAGTCTTCAGATATTATCTTGGATTGTTTGTTAATTTTTTTTCAGCAAAATTAAACTATTTTAATCTCAGTCATTAGCCTGTGAAGCTCCTTGGTATGGATGTTCACAGATGACATCCTCTTTCCCACATCCACTGTAGCAATCAACACCCAGTAATCCTCAACCTCTTCTTCCCAGGACAAACAAATTAAGCCAAATTTTGTCCAGAAAATTCAAACTGCTAAAACCAGCAGACATGCTTCTCATTTCTCCTGAGGGCACTTTAGGCATGGTAGATGTGGATGGTTCAGATGGGGGACATGGAAGCACAAGTTCAACTTGTGAGTAATCAAACTTCTGAAGATGAAGCTTGGTCCTTCTTAGGACCAAGCATCTTAGGATAACTTAGGACATCTCCAGGCTGTAGCAGCCTGTCTGGAAGTTGACAACAGAGCAGTTCTGGAGAGAGGTGGTGGGCTGGCAGGCCAAGCCCATGTCCCTGGGACACTGGATTTCCTGAGAAGTGCAGGCATCTGCAGAAGCTCTTCCAGTACACTGGGCTTATAAAAGACAACACATAAAGCAAACCTCAGCCAGAGGAGTTTATGATCTAAAAGACTGGATGGACCATTCAGTGTGTTTTATGTCCTGGGACCAGTCAGAAGGAGAGGGGAGAATGTGAAACAAATGCAGGGGGATTTTTTTTTTTTTTTCCATTAATCATTTTAAGGGTCTAGAGTAACATCCATATGTCTTGGATGCCTAATGCTTGGCTCTATATAAGGTATCTGTATAGGAATAAGGGCAGTTAGGCAGCTACCTGGTCACCCAGGGATGAAAGCAGATGATTTATGTGAGCACAATTTACACACATAAATTACACAGTTACTCAGAGAGTAGATGCCTGGGTTTGAAAGCCCAGGTCCCAGTTAGCAAAGAAAGGGGAGGAGAGTTGAAGACAACTGATTGATAAACAATAAAATCCTTTTAATGTCAGATCTCAGGGGCTGGGGATGTCCAGAGTACCAGTAAGAGATAACTCAGCTGACAGAGAGTCTGGGCCAGAAGAGATGCTTCCAGCTGTGACAGCAGAACACACAGACAGAAGCAGAGCATCAGGCTTGTCCTATTTACCAGCCTTTTCTTCTATCCCATGAGCCCATGGTTTTCTCACAACCTTGCCTAGTTTTGAATAAAACACAAAATGATCTCCAAAATTAGACCAATCAATGCACAGAAAGCACTCTAAGCACTCTGTCTGTGCCTGACCTGGGACTGAATACTCACCATTATATTTAGCTTCACCATTTGCAAGTCTGTGATGTTGAACAAATGCTCTACTTTCCACTAGTTTTTTTTTTTTTCAAAGTGCTCCTAATTTTAACTCTGAGTCAACACTGTGCAACTGCACATTTAAGTTAACCTGCATAGTCAGCTTATAAATTTTTAAGGAGCTTTTCCTTCACTAACAGCCAATGTAAATGCAAGTTGTTTGAACAAAGACACTAATTTATCAGTTAGAACAATGAATCCACCTCTCTGGCTACTCCTGACTGCTTGAAATGTGCATTTTCTATTAACATTAATTGAGAAAAATAACAAAAATGAGGTGTGAAATACAGAATAAAAATCAGAAGTCTGGTAGAAATTGCCATACTTCAAGCAACCTCAGCACTGTTATGCCCATTTTTTGTAGCTGAAGATCTCACCATTAATTTCTGACTTCTCAAGATACTTTTTTGTGATGCATGATGATAATATCTTTCCACCTAGTGCTGAATTTCTTTTGATGTGAAACAATGGTAATAAATTGTTTTATTTTCATTCTGTCTGTAAACATACAGTCAACAAGCTTTGGACAGGGGTTGTCATAAGAATAAGCTCAAGAGAAGCATTGTCACCACTTTTATTCTTAACTTGCAACCCAGGCAGAAGAGCATTATTTAAGAAAAAATTCAGGAAAAGGGAATCACACAGACACAGAATCACAGAATCCTTGGGGTTGGAAGGGACTTCGAAAGATCATCTAGTCCAACCCCCCCTGCCAGAGCAGGGCCACCTAGAGTACATCACATAGGAACGTGTCCAGGCGGGTTTTGAATGTCTCCAGTGAAGGAGACTCCACAACCCCCCTGGGCAGCCTGTTCCAGGGCTCTGTCACCCTTACAGGAAAAAAATTCCCTCGAATATTCAACTTGAACCTCCTGTGCTCCAATTTACACCCATTACCCCTTGTCCTATCACTGGTCACCACTGAGAAAAGCCTAACTCCATCTCCCTGACACTCACCCCTTACATATTTGAAAACATTGATGAGGTCACCCCTCAGTCTCCTTTTCTCCAAACTAAAGAGACCCAGCTCCCTCAGCCTTTCCTCATAAGGGAGATGTTCCACTCCCTTAATCATCTTAGTAGCTCTGCGCTGGACTCTTTCAAGCACTTCCCTGTCCTTCTTGAACTGAGGGGCCCAGAACTGGACACAATACTCCAGGTGCAGCCTCACCAATGGAGTAAGTAAATCAAATAATTAATATTCCATGATAGACCTGCATGGGATAAAAGGGTGAAACTACCTGGGAAGAATTTAGGGCAGTAATGCTACATTTGTTTTAAATAGCACTTTATCCAAAATCAACTAGCATGTGCTTTGCACAAGATCATATTCATAACCACAGAAAAATCAGCAAATACTACAAATAAATAAAATATATAAATTATATAAAAAATATAGAAAATACCTCTGTGAGCCTTCCCTCTTACAGCAGTAGCATCATGCACTGAGCACATAGATGGGGTCTATGCTATGAATTAAGGACTCACTGAACCAAATGCTGTGCATTGATGGCCCCACACCTGGGGTTTTGCAAGGAAAGAATCAGAATGGATCCTCTGCTCCCAGTACATCAACCCATGGCTGGCAGTTTTCTCAGCTCTTACCCTTCTTGCTCTATTTCCAGCAACTGGTGGTTGCAGCAAGTGAAAAAAGAAGACTCCACACTTGCCTAGGTTTTAATTTCAAATCATGTTTTCCTGTCGAATAAATGGATGATTTCTTCAAACACATCATTACTCATCAGCTGTCTCAGCCACACCCATTCTTACCTAATATGTACAGACTTCCAATGACTTCCAGTCTTCTATTTTAGATTTACTCTCACTGGCAGAATTTAATTAAATCCTTTTTTTTATTGCTGTTAATTATATGCACAGTCCAAGAGAATGACAGAAACCAAGCGTGGGTTTCACCAACCTAGATCAAGCTCTTTGGCATGTATGAAAAGCTGAGGAAAATAAAATGTAGCTGCATGTAATTATCTTGTTTATGTCCAAATTGGTGCTTAATGAACTAAAAAAAAGCCCAACTATCTTGAAGAGGTAGAAGGGGCAAGAGCATTCACCTGTTCCAGTTTTGAGATGGTGAAGCTCTACTGAAGTCAGCTGGATTTTACATGGAGATACTTACATGGGAATAAAGCAAGGTTTCCCTCTGCCAGGATGCACACTCTGAGAAAGAAGGGACTTAGTTTTCTGCTACATTAGCACAGGAAGAGATTTACTTGGATAATAATCACACAAAAAAAGTCTCACCTACCTTTTAACCCAGCACCTGGGGAAACCCGATGGATCCTGGGTCTTTCTTTGGACCAGCTGAGGCAGGATTACCCTTGGGCTCATCAACAAGCAGCACAGGAACCTTAATCAGCAAGGTTGCTCAGCACTGCATTTTCACATCCCCCAACCACCTCCCCCTTACTGTGCTTTGATTTGCACACCAGGGTTGTCTCAGAGCACACAAAACTCAATTCCTTTCAGCTGAAGGAAAACCCAAAGACCTTCTCCAGCCACTAATGAGCATTCAGCCTGCAGGTCCAGGCTACAAGTGAGCATGAAGTCCCCAAACCCACAGGTGGTGCAGAGGTCAGTGCAAGATGTTTCACCCAGTAGATCCCTTCCTAATGGAGCAGGCTGCTTGCTAATAAAGAGTTGTGTCCAACCAGCACACAAAGGGACAATGACAAGTGGGGACAAGGCTGATTATAGTCAGCCAGAATCAACTGTCAAGCCCTAACAAGGTTGTGATGAAGTACAGCTAATGTAATTATCACCTGAGGGGCCACAGAGAAGTGCACTGATATTGGAGAAGACAAATGGGCCAGTAAGCAAGAGGCTGACTTGAGGAAAAAGCAAGGATTTCCAAAGTAAAGGCTGTGATCAACTCAGCTGCATGGGGACAAGCAAGAGACACTGCAGTGAGACAAAATTCAAGGTAGTGCAGCCAGCAGAGTGTCAGTGAGCAGTTACTTGTGTAAGGAACCCATGGGTTATGTTTAGTTACATAGTCACTGGTAGTATCTTAGCTCCTCTGGCAGAAAAAAATTATTAACAGAGCCATCTCTCTCTAATTTCTTCCATTTTCTCCTTTTCCTCTGCTCTCATATTACATTGTCATCATGCAGGCTGCAATTCCCAAGGCAGGGATGATGGTTTTTCCTGTTGACATTACCAGTGAACCACACATGAATCCATAACAGCTCCCATGTCCAAAGGAGACCACATAAGAAATTACCCTCACACAAACAACTTTTTTCCCCTTGATTTCTGATCCCTTCAACCTGTTACTTCCCTCATGGATTGGAGGTGAAAAACCAAGTGGGCAGGAATTTCTACAGAGAGAAAAGGGTAGAGTTTCTGCTGAGGAACTTTACACACTTCTTCCCTTACATCACAAAGAAGGCAAGAAAACAAACTCTGAAGCATCACATTTGTAGGTCACCTCTAAAGAGTAAATAACAAATAAGTGTACATACTCCATCATACTGAGTTCTGCATATCACATTGATGTTCCTCACTTCATCTGTCTTTCATACTGAGGGGACCCATCCATCAGCTTGTCATCAACAAGCCTGTCATGTGGGGGTGATAGAAGTTATCTTCAAGGTAACTCACTGACACTACTTAATTAAATACCTTGAAATATTGCATACTATTTTCCCGTGCCACCACTGGAGACAATGGTAATTACATGGTGATTCCAACAAACCCTTTATGAATCCTCAATTATTCTGCTACTAGCCAGACTTGATATTATTACTGCTAGGCTGTAATGAATTATTTGTAGTTAACTCTTCGAAATATTCAGCCACCTTTTTCTGTTTACCCTAAAAGAGGGCAGATTTAGGTCAGACATTAGGACAAATTTTTTCACCCTGAGGGTAGTAAGATACTGGAGCAGGCTGCCTAGGGAGGTTGTTGATGACCATTCCCTGGAAGTGTTTAAGGCCAGGTTGGATGAGACCTTGTGCAGCCTGATGTAGTGGGAGGTTGTAGTGGAAGGGTTGGAACTAAATGGTTTTTAAGGTCTCTTCCAACCCAAACCATTCTATGATTCCATTATTTTCTTCCCTGCCCCAGAAGCCAATCCATTTAACAAGTGTTGCTTTATGAGGCCAAGGTGGGGCTTTTTTCTCACCTTTACAGCTCATGGGCATCTGGAACCCATCGTAAGATCCATAATTTCTTTCTAGAACTCCAAGGATCAGAGTGGTTGATGTTTCTGCCTGCCCAGCTCCTTCATGAAGTTTCAGGGCAAACTAAAAACTTCCAGGGAGCTGAGAGTCATAAGGAAAATATCATCAATACTCTTGTAGCACAGCAAAGCAGAGCATTTGCTGAGGGTTAATATGCCCATTCCAGTTGCCACATCCTGTTTATTTGTGGGTGCTACTTCTGGCCAGGCAATTTCTTGTTATTATATCATGTTTGTTCCAAATGAATCTTGCAATTTCTCCAGACTTTTCTTCCTGCTTTGTCTTCCTCTGATGACTGCAGTCCATCCCTGGGTGCATCACAGACAAGGCACTTTCTAGGAAGGCTAGAAATGGTATGAGAGAATTCAGAGAGACATTAACAGATGTGGAAAATACACAACTTACTTAAAAACTTGGAAATGGGTCTGTGTTCCTAAAAATTCAAAATCTCATTTTATCCCCTCATTTTCACTAATTATAATTGCAGGACATAAATCCACACTAGTATCCCCTAGGGTGTCCTCCAGATATTTTGTTTCCATATGCTGTGAGGCTATTTTCTCCTTTTAGTTTCCAGCTTTCTCATTCTCCCTAACTCCTGCTATTTGCTCTATCACATCTCTGCTAAGCTCCAGGTCTCAGCGGATCCTCCGCCTCCAGTTCTTTATTTGCTTTAATATGCTCCTTGCCTGAAAAAAAATATCTTATCTGGTTTTCTCCACTTCCACTAATTTTCTTCTCCTCTTCATCCTAAACATCACTATTTCCTGAAGCACACTGAGCCAACTGAATATTTAACTGCCACTATAAAGCCTCACCTAAGCACTTCATACATTTTTTTCATTCCCTTTTTTTAATCTCTCCAGGGTTTTTCTACTTCATGTCTGAATTGCTGGTTTAAATATACCTCAGCTACTGTTCACCTCATCCCATGAGCATATTAAAATCCATCTACTTTGCCCATGGATGCTACAGCACTGAGTAACTGGAGCTGAATAATTGGCGTGGTGAATCACTGGAACAGGTTGCCCAGGGAGGTGGTGGAGTTGCCATCCCAGGAGGTATTAAAAAAAAAACAAAACAGGGAGATGTGGCACTTCAGGAGATGATTTAAGGGTTAAGGTGGTGTAGGACTGAAAGTTGGACTCAATGATCTTGAAGGTCCTTTCCAACCAGGATGGCTCTGATCCTAGGATTCTATGATCCTAATCAATATCAGTATCTGCTGTCCTGGTCCCTCAGCCAGAAACCATGAAGTCCACCAGACCCTGAAGAGAGCTTATGGGGCTCTCTCCAACTTTTATGATTATTTCCCACCCCTGGGAATCTTTATGAAAAAACAGACATTTTTCTGAAAGATAACTTCTAGGTGTTTCCTGTGCTGAGCCAGCATCACTTCGTGTTCCTAATCCCAGTATTTCTGCCATGCTTTTCCTTTACTCTATGTTGTACTTCACGGAGTAGAGGCAGGGAATGCTTATCACCTGCAGAAGTGTTATGATCATTTCCTCCTGACATTTTATGCTATCAAGGGGTATAAACTAGGATGAAATGTCACCATTCCAACACATCAGCAAAAAGAAGACGACTGAATATGAGCTGACTCCAGAGTATGTGGTAAACACCCACCCTTTATCAGCAAATAGTGGAAAAGTAGTTGATAATTTATGTCATAGCATACAAAGCCTCTGAAGTCATACATTATTCATGGCAAAAGTCATCTACTTTGTGTCTTTAAAGAAGACACATTAAAAAGTACAGTGTTAAAAATAGATGGCATTTTATTGGAGATCATAATTATTTCAAAAGTTGGCAACAGGGCTTTTTAGTTCCTAAAATGACCTTTCAAGATGAAATGAGGAGAAGAAAAGCTGCTCTGAGGAAGAAGCTATGAAAAACCCCTGTGCATAAAGAAGGCATTCATCTTTAGTCTGAATTTGAGTATATTCCCCAATGAGAATAGGGGCCAGTAAAATCACATTCAGAAGTGCTGCTAAATGAGCAGCATTGGTCTGTTGAATGATACAGCATTTGGAACCTCATTGTGACTAAAATTGTCATGATACATCTGTAATTTGGAAATCCAAACTTCTCCTGAGCAGTAAATGAGAAATGCACAAATGATGAGTTATAAAAACATAAAATAAATTTTAAAAAATTCCTGAGAATTCTGAGAAGACCCTACTGTAGCCTTCCAGTATCTGAAGGGGGCCCACAAGAAAGCTGGTGAAAGGCTTTTTAGGATGCCAGGTAGTGATAGGAAATGGGGGAATGGATTCAAAGAGAAAGGTAGATTGAAGTAGGAAGTTAGGAAGTTCTTCACCATGGGGATGCTGAGACACTGGCACAGGTTGCCCAGAGAGGTGGTGGAAGCCCCATCCATCCCTGGAAGTTAAGGCCAGGCTGGATGAGGCTCTGAGCAACCTGATCTGTGGGAGGTGTCCCTGCCCATGGCAGGGGGGTTGGAACTGGATGATCTTAAAGGTCCCTTCCAACCCTGAAAATTCTGTGATTCTATGATTCTGTAATATACTGAAGATCATAAACATGACCAGAAAGCAATCCCTGAGTACCATTTCCATGTCTCAGTGTTGCTACATATATTATCAGTAAACAGATTTGCTTTCATTTCCCTTAATCAGTGTTCATTTTTCTGCTCACTTCCCTCCAAAGCAAAGACCATGCAGAAATATTGATAATGTTACACTTTAAATCAACAGTAACAGCATAATCAGAGCTGGACAGATAATCAGCCAAAATTATGCAGAAAAGCAGGTGGGAATTCTAAATTGCTTTTTGACTCCTCTCTCCCTGCCCTTGCTTCATTTTCTCTGTGGTAGATCATGTATGGTCAGTCTGGTGGGACCCCAGTTTGACCCACAGCGTTTACTGGGCAAAGTCCAAGTGAGAGTGAATGAAAGAAATCCTCATTTGTGAGCAGCCAGAGTGCTATGAAAAGATATGATGCCAACTGATTATCTTTTGCCTTTATTCTTCACCTACCTAGAGCACAGCCAGCTCCTCCCAAGTGCTGCAGAAGAGCTGAGACATGAAGAGCATCAGCAAAAGGAATTAGTGAGCTCCCCTGCTAAGACCACCTCCAGGAAAGTATCCTTGTTCAGAGAGGATGCTCAGTGCCCTGTTAAATCCTTTTGGGGATGATGGGACTGGAAAAAGAAAAAAAGATTAAAGTAAAGCACGTTGTTAAATATTTTCTAGACTTAAGCTTCTGACTAGAGTCTTGTTCTTGGAGGCTGTTTCATCCCTCAGGGGCAATGCAAAAAAGGCACAAGGATGTTGTGTCTGCAAAGGGGGTGGTGACTCTTTGCCCATGTTTCTACCCTGTAAAGTTCCAGCAGAGAAACCAAATATCTTGTATTTCACCCTTATTCAGATTTTTTTAGATTTATTCCCATGTATATATATATATATATAAACAACAACAAAACCAAAAAACCAAAACCAAACAAAACCAAAGTTTTTAATTAATGCATTTAATCAATGCATTAATTAAATAACTTTTCCTCTGGGACAGTTTCCTCCTGTTTACAGCTGTCTAAATGGGAAATAAGAGTCCCATAACACGGCGCCTTCAAAGATGAACGAGAGGGACAGAGGTGCAGTGAGCAACCCACTGGCTCCAAAGAGACCTAGCTTAAAAAAAGATAAATCTGGGGCACAATTAGCATGCTCACAAACTTCAGTCTCCCACTGGATAGCTAAAAGGGACTAAATTGTCTAGTGAATGCTTAATATGCCTATTAACTGCAATGATCAGGGTGGCAAACTCGATGCTGGTGGTATGGACAATATGTAGCAGGCATGGCCACAAAGAGATATTACAGCAGCAAAATAATAACTTTCATCTCTGCCTTCCAAAAAACACCACAAGTTCCATATTTTATCAGTCACAGGAAATATCCTGCATGAAAAAATATAAACATGGCTTTAATGCAACAATATTGCCTTGTCAGCTCTTGGTAATAGGTTTAATTTTAACTCAGGAAAGCCACAAAAAACAAATCAAGCTTTTTGTGTCCCTGTGCATTCTTATGGTTACAAATGAGATTTCCAGCAGCTTAAATTCCAGTGTATGGTGGCTGCACACTGAATCATTAATTACCTAAGTAGGTAGCACAGTCTAGCTCTCTTCTGGTAGAAAATAAAAAATATATAAATCTGACTGAAACCTTAAGCTATGGTTTGTATCTTTTTAAAGAAATTCCATCTGTTAGTTTCCACTCCAGAACATTCAGAGATGCTTGCCTGAAGGGGAAAAAAAAAAAAAAACAAACAAAAACCCCAAATGACAACAACAAAAAAACCCTAAAAATGAAAATATTGCAGTAGTAAGAGGTGGGCTTATATCCCACCATGTTTCAAATTCAGTACTGGAGTTCTGGCCCTCAAACCCATCCTGTGCAGTGGCAGAACTGAGCTGCAATATTGAACTTAGGTTTGGGGAGCCCAAACTTTACATTTCTCATGCACAGATAAAAAAAGGTGCTTATAAGGAGTGGTTTGGAAAAACAGATGAAAACAGAAGGGCATTTAAGGACGTGCAAGAACGTGAGGCTATGAAAGTATAAGCAAAAGTTATTATTTTAGAATAGAAGAAAAGCTTCTCTTGTTATTTATGTTGCTGCCTGTGCCAGGGGGAGCACTGAGTGCTCAAGGCTCCCTCTGCTAAGCAATGTTTAAACACACAAGAAGATAGTCCCATCCTTGGGATTTTTTTTGTAAGGCTTTGCCTCCTCATTTAATGGCAATGAAGTGCTGTCAAACTAGATAAAGCAAACTGCATGCTGTGCTTACCAGCCCTTTCAGAACCCATTTTATAATCCATAACAATAAAGTATAATTTATGCATTTTTATCAAACTCTGCATTATTTTAATAACATCTGCAAAGATCAGATTGCAATATGTTCTGGGAGATATTGTTTTGCCCTGAGTTCATAAAATGCTACGTTTTTCAGTTAGATCTCCTGCCACAATTTAATCTGCACTCACCAGTAATTTTTTATCTATTTTGCCAGATCTCGTTTTCAGGGGCAAGATTTCTCAAAGCCAGGTGACTTGCAAAACTTTCCTCAGTTGACTGTGAATACAGATTTCAAGCAGGACAGAACCAATGACCATGGTTCATGTCTTGGTTCTCTCTTAAAAGGAGATATGGAAAAGAGGCAGCAAGAAAATCAATCTTTTCACAAGGTTTTAATTTATTTAAGCAAAACTTACCCTGATGGAGCACTGTGCCCAAGCATAAGCTTTTCCAACCTTTCCATAGAGTACCTTAAAAAGGATTTCCCACTGAAATATTGATTATCCACCACCCTCAGAGTTCACTTCTCTGACAGGGAAAAAGCAGGCACCTGGAGTAAGCACTTGCATCAGTTCAATTCAACAGGAAATAGATGCATCCCTCACCCCTGCCCAAATTACTGCTGTACCTCAGCATTTCCTCACACTTCCATGCACTGATGGGATTTCCAGAGAACATTCCCTGTTTTTCTGTGTTGTGATAAGCTGAGCTGCTTCAGGGTCCTTCCTTGATGCATTTGGGTAAAATCTGTCTCTCCTTCCTAAAGCAGACTGAAAAGTGACTGAAGTCGATCATTATTTGCAAAGTGGCCAGGTCATTTCCATCAGAGAAAGAGATGCTGCTAGTCTGTGGTTCTGAAAACCATCTGGGACTAAAAGCATGTTTGCTCTTGGATCGATACTTCAGGCAATAGGATTTTCAGCAAAACCACCACAGGAGCCAAAATTACATTTGCAATGAAAACCTGGCCAGGGTAAGGAGTCTGCATCTCATTTCCTGAGAAAAAAATAATCACTGTCTTCAGTCTTTTCTTCCAGGGAAGACTCAGAACTGAACAGTTTCACCTCTTATTTCGGGCTATCTAGATTGAACAGCTTAGTGAACCCATCAGGATTTTCCTTCTCAGAATCCTACCAGAGAATGCCTGTGGCAAGCTGGAAAAACAAACTCCTTATGTATTAAATATCAGTTCTTGAGAGGTACTGAATTACTGAGGGACTGAAGCCTCTTGCCACGTCCGGAGCTGAGGTCTCCAGTTACTCACCTGGACTTTTCAGCAGGATCCATGCCTTGAATCCCACTGAAAGGACACAAGCTTTTCACTCCTGCCTCACTGCCCCCTCTCTCCATCACCAGTCTGACTCTGCAGTAAGCAAGAGCCTTATTTGAGGAACCAAGGGTTGTCTCCATTCTGTTGTGTGTACATGGAATTTCCACGCTGTAATTAAGGAAGGATTAGCTGGTAGTTTGCACTAGAGACTGAACCAGCTTCAGAAAATGAGGTCTTTATTCTAGAGGTAGTTCAAAGAACTGCTTTGCTTTATGGCTCACACATGAGCAAGTACAGGAGTCTTCTTTGTTGTAATAGAAACCCTAAGAATTTTAGAGCTCAAGTTGTCTTCAAGGAAATTATACCAGGAATTTTTGAACCACTGAAAAGACAAGAATGTTGCATTTTCTTGCCCTTTAAAACATGTGCTCCACATTTCTGCCATTTTTCTCAACAACAAAACACAAATATGCTTTTAAAGAGGTAATTCCATCCCTGGGTTCTGAGTTTTATAAACAAATGCAACTTTGCTTTCCTTGTTACAGGCATCTTATGATCAAGTTATACAACCAGACATAGTTCAACATAATGGGTGGCTAAGCCCATTTAAAATGATTTGGGGCTAAGGAAGCCTGTTTGGAATGCACTGCTGTTATCCAAAGATGTAAAGTTGTAATATCCCAATGGTATAAACAAGGAGAGAGTAGGAATTTATATTAGGCTGTGTATAGTACACTAGAGTCTCCCTGGGCAGAGAGCAGGAGTAGGTTAAGTAGTGGGGCAGTGCTAGGGGAGGCCAGGAGGAAGATGAGCTTGAGATGTAGCAGCTTTGGATTGCCTGGGTTTATCTAGAGGTGGATGAAGAAAACATTTATTTCAAAAGAGGACTTCAGTACTTCAGAATGCATCTGTGCTTTCCATAGGCAAGAAGAAGGTGAGGCCAAGCCAGGGTGAACCTACCAGGAGCACCAGCTGTCTCAGAGAGAGGACCACGTAGAAACACCCACCAGGAAAATAAACAGAATTCAAGGGAAAAGGGGGAAGATTGAACAGATAGACCTAGAAACATGTATACGTACCCTGCCAACCATAAATGGCCTCCATTGTTCTGGATCCTACTCTTTTATTCCCACCATAAAAAAAATTATGAGACCCAACTATACAGGATTTCCAGAGGTTCAATAGAGCGTAGAGATTAAACTCTGAGGGCCAAGCACTGGTGTCAGATACACCCAATGAAACCCCATCTGAGAACAGAATTTGGCTCAGATTCAGCAGGCAAATGAAAGGTTTTTTTTCCACTTTCGGAAGAAACCCAAGTATGTAAAGTTTATAGGCACTAGTAGGAGAATAAATCAATTTAAGTCCATGTCACACCATTCTTTACAGTTTTGTAACAAGGTGTACTTTGTTAGATTTTAATCTGCATACATTTGAGACAGCAAAGCTCTTCAAAATCATCTTTTAATGGCATCGCAATTTATAGACAGTAACTAATTTCAAACTTCATAGCACTTGGCTTTTATGATTATTTCAAATCATTTAAATGCAAATGAATTTCCAGAGAGAGAAAACATCAAATGCCCTTGAGTGGCAACATGTAATAGAACTGCGAGCAGAAATCACAGTAGGAATTTGAAGCAGTCTGATAGGGTTTGACGGGAGGTCTGTATAAAAGTGTTTGCCTAAATCCAATTTACATTTCATTTCACATTATATTCTATTTACCCATTTTGTCATTTTACTATGACTTATTTACTTAATCCTGCTCTGAAATCCAATCTGCTATCAAAAGCAAATGTGGAATTCTGGTCAGGATAGGACTCAGAACTATTTTGTGTTTTAGGACAATGGTAATGTAGTTTCTAAAATAGAGCTAACTCTCTTTTTTCCCTGCAGTTAATAACCTTACAGCACCATGCAGCCAAAAACATTTGTGCATGCCTTAAATAATTACATTTCTTTCAAGCTAAGCAATTGTTTGCCTACTGACAGAGTAATATTTCCTGGGAGGTATTGCTAAGCTACAGTACATACAAAATATTTGGACACAAACTGTTGAGAAAGATCTGAACTTAATGTGATTGCACTCAGAAGGATGAGAACCATCTTGGAACTCTTCATTCAGCAGTGGTAACAACAAAGCACCACGGGTTGTTTTATTTCCAGCCAGCTGGATTTGCAGGAGCCATCTAGAGCTGCTCTACCTCTTGTGCTTCCAGTGCTTGGGAATCATAGAATCATAGAATCGACTGGGTTGGAAGGGACCTCAGAGATCAACAGGTCCAACCCTTGATCCACTACCACTGCAGTTCCCAGCCCATGGCACTGAGTGCCACATCCAGTCTCTTTGGAAATATCTCCAGACACGGAGAATCCACTACTTCCCTGGGCAGCCCATTCCAATGCCTGATAACCCTCTCCATAAAGAAATTCTTTCTAATCTCCAACCTAAACCTCCCCTGGCACAACTTGAGACCCTGCCCTCTTGTCTTGCTGAGAGTTGCCTGGGAAAAGAGCCCAACCCCCCCCTGGCTCCAACCTCCTTTCAGGGAGTTGGAGAGAGTGATGAGGTCTCCCCTGAACCTCCTCTTCTCCAGGCTGAACACCCCCAGCTCCCTCAGCCTCTCCTCATAGGGTCTGTGCTCGAGTCCCTTCACCAGCCTGGTTGCCCTCCTTTGGACCTGCTCCAGGACCTCGATATCCTTCCTGAACCGAGGGGCAATGTGGGGAAGTCGAAGTGGAAGGATGTGGGGAAGGATCCAACCACACCTTGCATCTCGGCATCATCCACCCTTTTGTCAACATACATCTTTTCTTTTAAAAAGAAGGACACAGCCTTTTTCTTCCCTGAAAGAAAACAACATCTGTCTATTTGTAAAGTGATCCCATGCATTTTGCCCTGACCTATTCCAGTGAAAATTCTGGGGTAGAAGAGATTTTAACTTTCCAGAGAATTTAGATTTCCATTTGTAACCAAATTATGTATCTCTGTTCTGAGATGTGTATGCAGTGTCCTGAAGATCTCCTTGTCTGTAGGAGAGGAGAATGGGGGAAGAACATGAGTTTGTGCTGCTGCTGCTGCTGGCATCTGAATATTTTCTTATTTCCATGAGAGGAACTGCACTACTACAGACTGCAGCAAATATAAAATTTAAGTCTCACAGGTTTACAACACCTGCATTTTTAAAGGCAACAGAAAACAAAAACACCTTCAGATGATTGGGTTTGTTCATCATTCTCTGCCACACTTCCAGCAATATACACATGGTATGCAGAAATCCATGAATATTTTCATTTCTTATCAGATATAAATTACTGAGAGAATGGGTACGATGTTTCTTAGTGAAAACTCCTATAGCTGAGGAAAAGGAGTGATTTATTTGAAGGAAAATAGGAGTAAAATATTGTGCTTGGGATAGAGAGATTACTAAAATTGTGCTTTTCCAACAGCAGCCAATTTCACAATCAAGACAGCATTTCTATTGCACAGGCAATTTTTATCTGCCTTCTGCCTATAAATGTCACCATTTTGCTTCTTATATCTTTCTTTTTCATTATTTCATTAATTTTTGTGTACACTCTCTGTGAACAGACTTCTAAGGAAGTCCATTTGTCCTCTGTTTTGAGCAATTTGTCTTGTGCAAGGGCAATGGAACTGAGTAAAAGCAATAATATGTGGCCTTTTATCAAAAGCTTATCAGTGCTGTTCAAACATCTAGGCAGTTCATTAGATTTGAATAAGCTAACTGCTTGGTTAACTTTGGACCCACAGTTTGTCATCTAGGACGTTGGCTATTTTTTTTTTTTTTCCATGGAAGAAGTTCTTCATACACTGACTTGTGGAGATCAAACAGTCACAAACCTCTAATAAAAATCTTGAGTCTTTCGTTTTAGTTTATATTTACATTATTTATTTATCTTTTATTTTTACCATCAGCCAGTTCAGCTCCTGGCTTCTGGGACTAGATGATGGGTCATCCTTCATCAGGGTGAGCTTTTTCCTAAGCTTTCCTTGGAGATTTCTCTTCAAAAAACCCCACGGTGGGTCTAGGGCAATTTTCCCTTCCAGAGTCCACTCTGGCAAAGCTGGATGGCACAGGTTGCAGGAAATTTTATACCAAATTCATAGGTTTTTCAGTGCAGTTGGGAAGGCCTCAGTCCCCCAGCCATGAGGCTGCACTGCAGAAAGGCCACCAAGGGCATCTCCTCTGGGCTGCCCCTGAATCCTGACCTCAGCCTCACTGGTTTTAAATGGATTTAGGGGTCACCCAGTTCCATGGTGCTGAACCAGTTGCTCACTGGTGCCACTCAGTCACCTGAGTGAAGCTGCCCCAGGTATTTGCAGTGGGCATAACTCCTGTTCCCCTGGCAGGCAGGGAAAGGTTCTCAGTGGAGAGCTGAAAACCACTGCTAGAAAATTCTAAAACAGTAGAAAACAATCTTAATTTAAAAAAAAAAAAAATAGTGGAATCTAAAGCAAAACCAAAATCTATCAAGAGCCAACATAATTCACCTTGCCTTGTTTACACATAACACTGAATCTGCTTTTTAACTTCTTCCCCCCCTATTTCTCTTCTTTCCACAGAGCAGTGGTAGTATGGAGCTTTGGATAATATCTTAAATTCCTTATTCTAACATTTATCCTTTTCTGTAATCGAGTAAAGCTTTTTCTTCCTGGAACTGTTACTCCTGTTTTCTGAATTTAAATGTGGATGTTGTATGATAAAAGAGAGAACAGAAACTTTCACTCTGAATAAGAAAGTGCAAAAAAAAATCACCTAGACTTTAGGCAATGCACTTCAGACACTTGAAGCACATTGCAAAGGCAAGAAGCACTGGTGTTAACATAAGAAGAGTTGCTTTGCAGATATCTGATACAGTTCTCCCAAGCCTGCTGAGTGCTCTGCTTTTTTTCCTGTGTTTGTTAAACACCCCCTGCCCTGGGCAGCTCAGTATCAAGAGGTCATTTTATGCACACCACAACTGCTTTGAACAAGTTCTATATTTATAAAGCAAATACTTCAGTGCCTTTTATATGACAGGAAAGGAGAGGGAGAGCACAACAGTAATGAAAATGAACTATAATCTTCACAAAGGAGAGTGGTTGAGAGACAAATCTCTATTTTTTATCACTGGACAAACAATAGAAGGAGAGGTGAAGATGTGACAGTCCCATTTCTACCCCACAGATTAAATAGGGTGTATAATGAGGTAGGATGAAGGGAGCCAGAACTGAGCCAGTGTCCTACCACACCACTATGGGAGATCAAAAATAAATGACAGATTTCCACACAAGACTTACACCTGTCCTATATGTACACTACAGCATTTAGAAAATATTCATTAATGTTTCAAACTGACATGAAAATTACTGGCTTGAGTAAAATATCAGTATGATGCTCTTCATCTAAGAGACTTCTGAAGTGAAAAGGCTGCTGAGATTATAAGCACCTCAAAAAAAAGTTATTCACCTAGAAAAAAAGTACATTTAGAAAAAAAAAAAAATATTTTTCTGTGTATATACCTGTGTGACTCCACACAAAACCAAAACTAGATACCTAGGATAAGAATTAATATTCAGTATCTAGCAAAACATTCAACATTTTCCTCCAGTATAATCATCTTTTTAAACATGTTAGGACCTTTTTACAGGTCAATCACAGTTTTCAGACAAGCTGTAATTTAAATCAGCTCCATTCTGCATCTGATAGGGGTGTTCCACTGAAAAATAATTAAAAATAACCAGACTACTTGCAACTCCTAGCCTGTCAGGAACAGACCACTGTTGTGCATGCACATTGCTAATCTCAGGGAAGGAAACCTTGCAGAAGAGACAAGGAGATGACAAAGTAATTGCCCTCAGTGGGTGATTGGAAGAGCTGCACTAAAGAGGAGCTCCTGCTTAATCTACCTTCATCTCACCTGAACTCCTCCTATTCAGTGACTCACTTTTATTGCCTACCCTGCCCTTTAGGCTAATAATGGGAATAGATAACTCTCCTGGCAAGCAACAGAGGATATATCAGAGCTATCGACTGCATCTCTACTTTTTCAGCAGCAAAGATGGTTCGGTTTGTTCATCAAAAGAGAGTCAGCTTGTTTAATCTCCTTTATCAGCCCTGCTTCTCTCTCAGGCTTGCAAGGGCTCCTGCTCCTTAAATTGCTGCCTTCATCTCAGCCAATGTAGTGCATATTTCCCCTTCTGCAGAATGATGCTTCAATGCCAAAGAGAGGGAGCATGAGAGAGAGAAATAATCTTGGCACTCGTTCAGGTTGTTGTGGAGAAAAAGCAGGCAAAAAAACCCCAGACTGCCAATGGGGATTTCCTCTGTAATAAGCCAGATGGCATCATAGGATGCTTGGGGAGACAGTTTCTGTCTAATTTTCTTCAGTGGCAGAAACTGCCAAGGCCAGGCTTTTGTGGTAAAACCAGTGACTAGCAGTTCTTTCTCTTTGCTGTGCCTGCCTTTCCCAGCTCTCACTTATGCCCTTTAAGTGCCCCACACAAGCTCCTTCCCATCCTTTCTCCACCTTACTCCCAGGTTCCAACTGGTATTTCCCTTCTGCCTCTAGCAGCAACATGGCTGCAAGGTTTGCTTTGCAGTCCTGGTGACTCTACAAATTAATTCCTTTCTTCGAGTGCAAAATATTTTCCATAAAAAGGGGAAAACCAGCTGTGCAATTTCTAAAGGTTGCCATCCTGTCCAGTGACCAAAGCAGGGATTGAGGTACAGAAACAGGGACCTCTGTAAAAACAGGGTGCTCTGTAAAAACAGACTCTTGGCAGCTCTAATGTCAGGATGGACATCCTCTTTGAAATGCTGGCTGGGTTTACAAGGCTTTTTATTTAAATCCATATTTCTAAATGTTAGGTGTATACATCTACATACATTTTCCTGTATTTTTTCCTATCTGCAAAACTTCTCTGTTTCTCTTGCATTTGGAACCCGTGGGCTCAGTATCTCTGCAGACCAGATGGACAGGAGGGACTGTGTATTCCAGAAACATGGAAACCCTTATATAAAACTGCTCTGGGGTTTTTGGTTCCTCAGAGTCAGATCTATAAGCTGCCTTAAGGGCTTGTATATCCCTTGTATGGATCAAATTGTTTTTCCTCTCCAGGAGCAGTCCTATCTTGTATTCAGCACGGAGCAGCTGGGGGTTTTAAACTCACTCTTTGCTCACAGCAAAGTCACATTTTCCCCCTACTTTCTGAAGCTGCTACTTCCTTTTTGACATGGCTCTTTGTCTCCATGCAGTCATCATCTGCAGATATCTCTGCAGCAGGGTAAAGAAATACATCCCAGAGTCTCATTTCCTATAGGCAATAAAGCTGCTAATGGCTGCTATAGCAAAGGCATTTACAAAACTTTGCATGCAGTGTGCTGGTAGGAAGGCACAGAGCTAATGTGGTGATAGCTGCTGAGATGCAGGCAGCAGCTACTCTGAGAAAGGAGGACTCCCCAAGCCAGAAAAATCCCCACATTTATAACCTGATAAGTGACAGGCTCATTGATACACTGTCAGCTGGGATAATCTAAAGGGAATCAGATGCTATTTGCTTTATCTAGGTATAAAATAGCAGAAATAAGGCTTGCAGGATTTTTCTGAGCTGTAATATGTCACGACTTCTTGGAAGCCAAGCTATGCAGATAGCTGTCTCAGTGGGAAGCTGAGATAAGATGCAACACACAAGATAAAAGTGTGGGGTTTTTTTTTTCTTCCAATTAAACAAATGTGTACCCTTTCCAATCACAGCATTTTGATGAATGAGAATAGTCTATATCACAGTGGGTTTATTCATTTAATTTGTGAAATCCAGAGATGGGCATTCTGGAAGTAAGGACCACTCTCCCCTTCCCCTCCTCAGCAGTCTTCTCTGCTTCTAATTACAGAACAGAAACCAAAAGCAATGGTTGGAGAGGGGGGTGGGGGGGTTGGCTTGTCCCTGAGCATCCTCAGGAAACCCTCCACCTGTGTTGCAGCTGAGACACATGGTGGTCTCTTGGCTGCTCTCACCAGGGGAGCCTGAGCCATAAAGGAGCTGGATGCTTCCCCCTTGCAGGGGAGCAGAACCATGAGCATCTCCATCCCCAGCACCCCATCTCCTCAGTGGCAGAGCCCCAAGCATCCCCAGCAGCTCTCCACATGCCCTTCCATGCTCTCAGCCCTGTTTTGCTCTGCTCCTCTTGCTGTATGGTTCCCTAAGACAAGAACACTCCATGCCTGAAGTCCCCTCCTCTCTGGCCATCTGCCTACCATGCAGCAGATTTCAGTTCCCAAAACTGCCAGGGTGAGCACAGAGGCTCCCAAGGATTTCTTGATATTGTTCTGTCTAATGCTGGAAGAGAAACTGGCCAGGCAGAACTGATGGGGCCTAAAGATAGCTTAACACCAGCTTAAAAACATGTTGCAGCCAAAGCAGAACCCGAAATCTGAGCCAGGACATTTAAATAGGGCAATAACAACAAAGCCTTTTTTTTTTTTTTTTTCCCCTCACTCCCAGCTGAATGTTTGAATGTTTGACCACATCTCTACTTGTTACAGCTGGCCCAGCTCCATGGTCACTGATGCCCACCAAGTGGTCCCAAGGGCTGGTGCTGCCAGCAACATCTCTGGGGACATCCCCAGGCTCCAGGGGACCTCGTGTAGTGCCCTGGGTGCACATCCTGAGGAAAGGAAAAGAAATCCTTCCCTTCACCAACAATTTTTAAACCCCGTGTAGGGCATACTGACCTAAGTTTTCTAAGAAATACAGATATTTCTAACAACATCCCCATACTGGTGAGCAGCAATGAATCCTTACATACTGCAGGCATTTTTGTATAGAAAACATCTCCCCTTCCTCCTCCCTCCCCACCATTTTTTAAACTGAAGGCTAGAAACCCCCTCTTTGCTAGCTTTGCTTATCTTAGCTGATTAAAGCTCTTCTCATCTTCATTTAACTAGTGAATATTTTTATTTTGGAAAAAAATTATATTTCAGTTTCATTTCATTCCCTGTGGGACAGTGACCATGCAGTATAAGAGCAAGCCTTATGTTGTGCAGGCTTTCTGTTTCATCTGCATGATGATAAAAGGGGGCTTTCAGGAAACTTGGAAGCCTAATGTCCCTGAACCAAGAAAAAATCTTCTGTGGAACACAAGATGTTTTCAAAATGAGCATAAATGGCAGAGTCTACCCTTTGATTGCAGTTTTGAACTGGGCTTGCTGGTGGATATCCATCCATTAAAGGATATTCAGGAGAGCTCTGATCTTGATAGGAGCTGCCTGATACCTGTGAAATACAAAGTGTCTCGTGTAAGCTTTAATGCAAAGAGGGGAAAAAGCTCAGGCTGAAGCTGCTCTATCACAGGTTTTAAACTGCAACCTCACTGCTCTGACAAGGCATCCAATTTGGGTGTCTGAATCTGCTGCCATGAAGCTTCTTATCTCCACCATCACCCTGCTAGTGGAAATTTAGAAAACTTCAAAGCAGGCTGACAAATTTCCATAAAAGTGTTGCCAGCCCATAATCAGATGGCCAAGGGTTCCCAGTGGCCCCAAAGATGATAAAACCTGAGAATATTCATTCGTCCTGGTTTGAACCAAGCAGTCCTCCTGAAATCAGCAGTACCCAGATGTATTAATACAAATCCTTTGTCTGCAGGAGTTGTTTTTCTGCCAGTCCACAGATTTAGGGATTTTCTTCATTTCTGTTTTCAAAGAGGGAAAATGAAAAGAGCAGAACATAAAAGAAAAACTCAAAGGACTCCATGCCATTTAGATTGGAGTTATTTTGCTTTGGCAAGCCAAACCCTGCCTTTGGCCTTTATGTGACTTTCTCAAAGTCATAGTCTACTGTTTCCTATTCTAAAATTCAAAGGCTGTGCCTGGTTTTGAGATACCATGTTCATACCCAGTTGCTTCTAAAGCCACTCTGCAAAAAATACTCTATAATTTTTCCAATTCTGGAAACTGAACATTTGCTTTATGACTTGTTCCCACCAGGAAGGATCCAACTCAAAAACCCTCCTCTCACCTCAATTTTGTGTTTTTTCTTTTTCCATGACAGTCCCATGGTGCAGGCAGCTGCAAACCCCCAAAACATGGACATGTGATGTATCTGTATTTCTTAAACTGGAAAGGTTTTACACCATAGGAGAGCTAGTTAAAGTGATTTTGCAGTGAAAAAGAATGCCATAGAAACAGCCAGTTAATATTAAGGGATGGAGGAAAAAAACAAACAAAATGAAAACAAACAAAGAAGCTTGTTGTAAATTTTCTTTATAGAGAAGCTACCAATAAGATTCAGAAATTTTGTGTCATTTCATCCATTCCCCTTCCTCCTCCCTCCCCACCATTTTTTAAATTAAAGGCTAGAAACCCCCTCTTTGCTAACTTTGCTCAGCTGATTAAAGCAGTTCCCATCTTCATTGAACGAGTGGCTATTTTTATTTTTATTTTGGAAAAAAAAAATTCATTTCCATTTCATTTAATTCAAGTCTTTCACCTTGACAGGGGGAACACTTGGAAATGAAGGATCCTCCTTCACCCTCAGCAGGATGCTGCCCACCACCCCTGGGGGATGTGCTTGGTCTTTTCCCAGATTCCATGCCCTTGGACTGTTGGAGCATGGTACAAATGCAATTTCTGGTCCTCCTGCCCTAACCTGTGGATGAAGTTAATGCTGTAATGTGGGACTCTTGCTACAGCAGACCCTGAGGTTCCTCTAAGCCCCGTGAAGTGCTTTAATTTTTACAGCTGTTTACTTAAAGGCTTCCTTTAAAATAACTCTGAGGGAAGGATCAAAGCAAAGCAGTGGAGCCTCTAGCAATTTCTCCTGCTAACTTTCAGTGCTGGCACAAAAAGATGAAGAAAGCATTTCCCCAAAGTCATGACTCAAGTATAAAAATAAAATTTGCATTTATCATTTTTGGAGGCAGCCAAGGAAAAGTAACCTCGTGGTATGAGCTCTGAGGAAAGCTCAGGAGGGAGAAATTAAAACAATTAGTAGCAATTACTCCCAAAAATTATGGTACTGACGAGGATAGTGCCTAATAATGAGAGGTCACAAGTGCTGATGCATCCCCTGTATGCTCATTTATCTTCTCAGTCCCACAGTCATTTCTGTTGTCCTCTTGCACAGCAGGATCCCCAGCACCACTTTCCTCTCCCTTTTATAAGAAATTCACATTAAACAAGGGTTCAACATGTTCAGAGCAGCAGCTTGTGCTTTCTGAGTGCTTGAAATAATACAGCCTTTTCTTCCAGTCTCTTTGAAACAAAAAGCAGCTTTACTCCATCTCAGCTTCATTGCCTTGCACTTTATCCCATGACAAGGGAATTTGGCTAAGAGGTGAGCAAAACCAAGCTCATTCAGCTTTTCACCCAACAAATGTAACCAGAATCAACCTTGCCATTCTTCTTCAGGCTCAGTGCATCTTAGGGATCTTTATCAGTGGCTCTTATTAATGGAATTAATTCAATTTACTGATGGAGCAAATGTAGATAGGACAGCAAGGAACCCTTTTGAAGTCATCACAGTATGAAAATGCTTGCACAACAGTAGTATCCACATAAGTATTTTTATCAAACTAGCCCTGCTGATAAAAGTAATGCCTGTATTTTGGGGTCTTGAAGCTCAAGAGGCCCTTGAGAGGTCACCTACACCATCTGCCTGCTCTGATCCATCTCTATAGATGTCTGGGAACTTGGATTCCTAAAACTCTGCAATTTGTAATGCTGCTCCGAGAGCAAATCAGCTCAAAGGCATTTTGTTACTTCAGAATTCTTAATCAAAAGAAGACATGGCAGGTCAATCCTTTCCTCCTTAATCAAATATTTTCTCTCAGCACAAATATGAAAGCAAACTTCAAAAAGTAGCATTAAAATGATAAATTACATTATTCTATTCCAGAAATTTCATAACGATTTATATCAACTCTATTTAAGCCATTTTTCACAGCTGGATCTCATTCAAATCAATATTGTCTTGAAGGACATTTTGATTTCCACATCACAGCATTTCCCAGAGGACAAGTATTCAAAAAAGCATTGACCATATTAATTATTTCTTGCTTTAGCTAAAAGTGGACATAGAATTAAAGAAAAACAGTGAGAATAGTACATTATGTGGCTTGTCATCTAGAGATAACAACAGAGTATTATTTTTTTTTTAATCTAGAAGTCCCATGTAAGCTATTCCCCTGCAAATTAAGTATCTGGCATGATCTAGACAAATAGCAAACTTCCTCCCTTTCTTTAGGGGACACAGAAGTCCTGGTATAGATCTAGATGTGCCACTTAAGTCACCCCAGCCCCAGAGGCTACATCCTCCATCAGAGGGCTGGCAGAGCAATTTATCTGAGCACTGTCATTTGCTTCAGGAAAAACCAATGAATGAAGTTAGTTAGGTTAAGTGACTTTCCCTGGGAAATTGCTGGGGACAGTAACCACCACAGCAGCCCGTGATGAGTACACAAGAACAGGAACTTTTCCCACCAACATGGTTCCTGCAAAGTGGACATCTCTCCATTCCTTCAGCATCTGAGCCAAAACCCACTTGAGAGTCAACAAGATTTCCAGACTTGAAAAAGTAAAATCTACCCCTCCTTGGATCTTTGGCAATGAAATCAAATGCTTTCCTCAGCATTTCTTTATCACTCATTTCTATAAATATGTTTTTTTTTTTGCCCTGGCACTGTTGTGATTGAGTAACCTAGACCAGAAGAATGTCTTGATAAAGTCAACATTGCGTGCCTGAATCAGTACTACAGAAAAGAACAAATGTCACTCTGCTGCTTCTGCCACTTCAGCACCACTCCAAAGGTCACTAATTCCTGGGGAAGATGCCATAAATAGCCTGCCTCTCATACAGAAATGTTCTGCCAACATTTTAGCTCAGAGTCTCCTTATATTTTCACCTTCAGTCATCGATATGTTTTGACAGTCCTCTGCTAGAATACGCTTTCCATCTTAACACCTTATTAATTCCATGGCTACATCTTTCTCCACACTCCCACAATAATCACAGGACCCCCACTCAACTTTCACTGACACCCAGAAGTGTTTCCCACCATACCCAGATGAGGAATTCTCTTTGTAGTGATGAAGCTCCTGTTGGAGAAGCTTTACTTCTGCCTCTTCCTCCCCAACACACATTACAGAAGCAAAGGCTGTTTTTTTTCTCTGTTCCACTGAATCCACACAAGTGCTTTTTCCAGGACTGGAATGCTTCAGGGGGAAGAAGTTACATCCCAATGCAGCAGCTGAATGTGAGCAGAGGTTGGTTTCCTATGGGAGACACAGCCTCACAGAGGCAGCTTGGTGAGAAACACACAAAAAAATGTTTCCTAGGAGCATTAATACAAATAGGGCACCTTGTAGGGTACCTATTCCACATGGGGAAATAAATTCAGGAGAGAGAAGATTGATTTTTTCCCTTATATACCAGATGAATGACCCATTGCAACAGAAAGTGCAGGCACATGTGTGTGGGGGGGCAAGAAACAGAGAGAACAGGGGAGAAAATATTATGTTTTTAAGCCTTACTGCTGAATATTGCAGTACTGGGATGCAGGTAGAGATACCCAGCTGGAGAAACCTCTCCAATCTGCTGCCTGCTGGGACTGCTAGGAAAATAAATAAATAAATACTGAAGGGTTTTCTTCTGCACTTTGCTGCTTTCTGAGCTCTGTGGGCAAAGATGACTCTGCACAAGCTTCCATAGATTATGGAGGATGTTTTCAAAGTCATAAAATGAGCACAGGAAGACCAAGAAATGCTGGAACACATTGCTGGGCAGCACTGAGCTGGAATAAGTGAAGGGTTTTGCTTCAGGGAAAATACTGTGTGTAAAAGAAAAGGGCAAGGAAAGCAGCCATTCAGAAATCCCTTAATCAGATGTAGGCATATCTCCAGAATATAATAAAACAAGAGCATAAATCCCATATTCTGCCCCTCATCAAGCAAACCTGAACCTCGTTGGTTCTGAAATGCAAAGACTTAAAAGGAATTAGAGGACCTCACTGGATGGCCCAGGTATTATTGGGAAGAATTATCCTCAAAAAAGACACTGAAGATGCTTTTTTTTTAAACATTTCATCTTATCTTTTCATGCTTGCAAAAATTTATGCTACTGAAAATAATCTAAGGGATAAAATCCAAGACATAAGCCCTAAAAAGTATACTACCCAGGGGATGAATACTGTAATTATGTAAAACCTGTTATGGTACTTAATAGTGTGTAGCCTACCTGGAATCAATAGGACAAACTCTGCAGGAAGAGAGCAAAATCTGTACCTTAATTTCTTACTTAAATTAAAAGGCTCATTTTCTGTAGGATTCTCAAGGTCCTTGTAATCTTCAGACTTAGCCTCGAATTCTTCATTTTCTTCTGCTACTGAGCTAAGTCTTGATTTCAATTTGGCAGCTTTGAACTCTTGCCTCAAGGAGCATTTGCAGCATCCTAAGGCCTGCAATGAAAACAGGACCAGTTCAGGCAGAAAGCAAAATACAGCCAACAAATAAATGTATCATGTAATTTCTACTGACGTTGCCCTTCCCTTAATAAAACCCTTTTCCACACCCTTCATCTTCATCCCACAGTCATGGACAGAGTTTCTCCTTTTTTCCCCTCTCTTCCAGGCACACTGCTAAAGCAGAAGGTGGTTTTTGGGATAGCAAGAGTGCAGTGGAAAGATTTCTGCTTATTTCTCAACATGACCAAGCCTATATTAAAAATATACTCACATGCATCTATTCAGCTTATATTTCTATTCTTTTCTCTTCTATTTTCCCTGTTAAAAGCTAGTGAAGGTACTGAAAAAAATTAGTTGAACAAGTGGAAAAGGTTGAATGCACTCACTTCAAGTCCATCCTTGAATTCAGCTTTGGTAAATGAGCTTTGCTGACTCAGGTTTGCTGATTGAGTGGTTCACTTGAAACTTTTCAGCTGGTGTTTAGTCACAGCTAAGACTTTTATTCATCTGAGTCAGCTCTCCCTCCCCAAAAGATTTTGACAGTAAGAATTATAGGCAATGCATAGAAGCAGCACAGGCATCTTCTGGTCAGTTTAGACCCAACATCTCTTAGTGGGGCAGCCAAGCAAATACTTTGCCATAGCATCCACAGTTACACTGCAGCTGCCAGCCAGTAGAAAATGATAAAAATGTCTTAATTCTCACCTTCAAGACACTCCTGACAGACATGGCAACACTGACGTTTTCCTAATTTTGATATTTTTGTGTGTTTTGTATGGACAGAACAGGGTGGGAATGCTGTGCCACTTCTACGTGCACACCAGAAGAATAATGGTCGGAGTGGTGACCTAGCTATGTGATGAAAGTATCCACTGTGGATGTCAAAGACTTGGGCTCTGATTTCTTACCCCCAGTTTCTTCATGTTTTGCATAAATAAAACCTTGGAGCATCTCTCCCTTCACCTAAGCTGTTGCTACTCTTGGGCAAGAGAGTCCTGTCAAGGCTTGCTTGCTTTCTGGTTCCAAATTGCTGAGTTCTTCCTGGAGCAGTGGGCACAACTTCAAAAGGAGGTGTGGATGGTGCCTGCAGATCTAATCTTCTTCAGGTGGTGGGAACCAGAGCCCCAGGAGTGGGACATTAAGGCTGTGCAGACACCACTGACATTTCCCCAACTCCTGTGAGTGCTTCTGAGAATCCAGCCCCAGCTCTTGAAAACTGACCCGGAGATCATTAGAGAGTCAGCAAAGTGCCTGATGCCTGGATTGATGTTTTCTGAGAAGTGCTGCAAAGGAAAGAGGAGTCTGCATCTGCCAGCTGCAGCTTTTTCAGACCTTGCTTTCCAGCCAGGATGGATGTTCTGGTATTAATTGAGTTATGCAGGCAGCAGAGACATCTGACTAGGACATGTCCTAGCTGGAAATGATCATAGAATCCTAGAATCCTAGAATTGGCTGGGTTGGAAGGGACCTCAGAGATCATCAAGTCCAACCCTTGATCCACTCCCGCTGCAGTTCCCAGCCCACGGCACTGAGTGGCACATCCAGGCTCTTTTGAAATATCTCCAGACATGGAGAATCCACTACTTCCCTGGGCAGCCCATTCCAATGCCTGATCACCCTCTCTGTAAAGAAATTCTTTCTAACATCCAACCTAAACCTCCCCTGGCACAACTTGAGACTGTGCCCTCTTGTCTTGCTGAGAGTTGCCTGGGAAAAGAGCCCAACCCCCCCTGGCTCCAACCTCCTTTCAGGGAGTTGTAGAGTGATGAGGTCTCCCCTGAGCCTCCTCTTCTCCAGGCTGAACACCCCCAGCTCCCTCATCCTCTCCTCATAGGGTCTGTGCTCGAGTCCCTTCACCAGCCCAGTTGCCTCCTTTGAACCTGCACCAGGACCTCAATATCCTTCCTAATGATGGGATGCTCTTTGCAGCTCAGGGATCCCAGTGTCAGCTGGGCTCAGGGGCAGTCCCATCTCTTGCATGCTTCTCTAAAGTGGAGCTAAAATTGCAAGGAAACTCAGATTTTGGGTTGCAGAGCAAGAGGAATGTGTCCAATTGGCAGGGAGAATAAATCTTTCTCCAAACAGGCAGTAATCAGTTAATATTACTCTAAAACAAACACTGAGAAAGTACAGCACTTTAGCAATTAAAGGTCCACATTTGCAAAATTAATTAGTGTTTCCCACAGCATAGTACCCTGCTTATGAACAGCCCCATTGTAAATGTATGATGCTCTAATATGAAAAGAGAGCATTCTTATGTTAATTATCTAATTAACTAATCTGGGCACAATTAGCAGCTGAAACAGCCCAGCATTACACTCTCTTCCTTCTTCCCTTCCGGATTGAAGATTGCCTTTAAATATCTACTTTCCAGTGGCAGGGGAGCCTGGTGATGGATTTTGCTGCCATCTTAGCCTGACCTCAGTGCCAGCAGAAGCCAAATGAGTGGGCACTGAAGCAGGAGAGGCAGAAATGTCTTTGGCACGTTATTTAGAGGAAAAGTCAGCTCCTTAATCCCACCCACAGAGTTTAGTTTGCCCTCCGGCAAAGTCAACCTTGTCCCTTCACATGAAATGCTCCAGAATACAGTAGTCTGGTTCCCTGCCCCTTTGGAAACCCAGCATCACTTAACAAGGTCTCCCTGACACCAATGTTACCCAAAGGATGGCCCAGTGGCTGGTTCAGAGGTCTGAAAATAGAGGGTTTCATTCAGTTCTTCTTTGCTGCCAGGATAGGTGTTGCCTTCACTCCAGTTTCTTGTAGCAAGAAAAGGAGGAGTAGAGAAACTGTGTGCAAATCTTCAACAAAAAACAGACCTGAGTGAAGAACATTTGCTGAAAACAGTCTAAATCCACTTCAGAGGATGGCTTAGGCAATATTTCTCCCCCTCCTCACCCTTTATTACAATGATCCTAAAACAAGTGTAAAAAATGTAAAGTAAAATATTTACTTCAAAGTTGTTACATTTGTACACTTCCATCTCTGATGGCATTTTAGATGGCATTTTTGTTTAGGAAATTGATTGTGTGTTTAGTAATTACATCAAAAGAGTAAAGGGTAACAAGCTGTGAATGACAGGTTTTACATTGACTTTTATGAGGAGTTGTTAAATCTAAACAATTTCTGCTTTATCTTCCTTTTGAATGTTCACTTTTAGAGTTCTGTTTGGTTTTACTTTTATTTTAATATCAGTAGGATGATTTTCCATTAAAAATGAGTTGGGGTTGATCTACTATAATGTTCCCCATCTCCCACTTTTCCACTGTTCTCCAAGAACAAGAGGTAGTTACACACACTTGTCTGTGAGGAGCAAGGTTGGGTTTGAGAAGAGGAAGAGGAAGAGGAAGAGGAAGAGGAAGAGGAAGAGGAAGAGGAAGAGGAAGAGGAAGAGGAAGAGGAAGAGGAAGAGGAAGAGGAAGAGGAAGAGGAAGAGGAAGAGGAAGAGGAAGAGGAAGAGGAAGAGGAAGAGGAAGAGGAAAAAGAAGAAGGAAAGGAGAAGGAAAAGGAAAAGGAAAGGGAAAAGAAAAAGAACAAGAAAAAGAACAAGGAAAAGCAAAAAGAGGAAAAGCAAAAAGAGGAAAAGCAAAAAGAGGAAAAGCAAAAAGAGGAAAAGCAAGAGGAAGAGGAAGAGGAAGAGGAAAAAGGAAAAAGAAGAAGGAAAGGAGAAGGAAAAGGAAAAGGAAAGGGAAAAGAAAAAGAACAAGGAAAAGCAAAAGGAAAAGCAAAAAGAGGAAAAGCAAAAAGAGGAAAAGCAAAAAGAGGAAGAGGAAGAGGAAGAGGAAGAGGAAGAGGAAGAGGAAGAGGAAGAGGAAGAGGAAGAGGAAGAGGAAGAGGAAGAGGAAGAGGAAGAGGAAGAGGAAGAGGAAGAGGAAGAGGAAGAGGAAGAGGAAGAGGAAGAGGAAGAGGAAGAGGAAGAGGAAGAGGAGAATCAAAAAGAAAAGGAAAAGAAAAAGGAAAAGAAGAAGGAAAAAGAAAAAGGAAAAGAAAAAGAACAAGAAAAGGGAAAAGTAAAGGAAAAGGAGAAGAAAAAGAACAAGAAAAAGAGGAAAGGGAAAAGAAAAAGGAAAAAGGAAAAGAAAAGAAAAATAAAAAGAAAAAGGAAAAGAGAAAAGAAAAAAGAGAGAGGACAGTGTTCCCAGACACCACCACACGTTCAGATGTCCTCTGGCATGTGCTGTGTCTGTCAGCTTTTATTTAAAACTCTCTCTTACTCCCTGTTTCTTTGTTCACAGAGGTAAAGCCTGTGAAATATCTGCTTCTGGCCTAACCCAGGGAAGTACTCACCACAGTATATTGCCTGGTGGGAGGAGGCTGATTCTTCCAGGACCTTAAAATGTAGTCCTGGGTAACTATTTTAGTTTATTAATAACTTCTGCTAAGATGAACCATCATCCTCAGCTCTTAAAGGACTGATGAATTAGCCACACAAATCATTGCATCTAATAACCTATATGCCAAAAAAAGAATAAACTACTTTGACCATATAAAATGCCACCATATCAAGAACTAAATATAACAGGCTTATAGGATGATGAAGAGAGCTTTCTGATTTTTCTGGGGGATAAATCAACATACCTCATATATATTACCATAGTTTTTATTTAAACCTATCATAATCTGTGTGTAAATCCATAAGAAGCCTTCTGAAACACTCCTGTTGTCCCAGAAATAACACCTCATAACCACGAGCTGCCCTGAATACCTGCACTACACAGCTTCAAAAGCAAAATATTTGTGGTTGGAGACTCTTTTCTTACAAACCATAATAAGCACACACACCTACCAGTTCTCCAGTCAAATTGAGAAGTCAAAGCATCCTCCTGCAAGGCAACCATCACCTCATCTCTTGCACAACAAGCAGGGTTCAAATGTTCATGGTGGCCTCCAGATGCCATGGGGAAAATTGTCCTACTTATACATAAGAAATTACTGACCCAAAAACCCTGGAGAATGCTTTATAAAATGCCTTCTTTTTTTTTTTTTTTTAAGGAGAGTTCGAGCTTCTTTTGGGGACCACACAACCACAGGTGCTCTAGGAGCACAACCTCCAAATTTCAGTCATATATACAAGAATTTGCCAACCTGAGTTTTCAAGCTAGGGGCATTAGCATGGAGCTATCTGCCTTACTGTGACCTCTTGAATTCCACTGAAAAATTACAAGGGCATCCAGTAAGACATCTTTTTTTTTCAGGCAGAAAGCCTGATTTTTGCTTGGAAACAGCAGTTTCAGAATTTCTTCTTTAGCCATGCAATTATAGAAAACATGTAGAGAACCAGTGTAGCGGGAGGAGCCATTCTTGCTCCTGAAGCTCGACGAGCTGCTGGTCTCTTCCAGGACTCCAGCCACCACACAGCGCTTCCAGGGTAGAAGTGTAGCGGGAAGAGCCTTTCTTGCTCCAGAGGCTCGACGAGCTGCTGGCCTCTCCATGCCTCACACCAGAGTGAACTGAGGTGCCTTCTGTGGGTGTGTGTCCCACCTTTATTGGCCCCCTGGTCTTGCTCATGCCCAACAGGGGCCTGTCCTAATCAGGCACAGGTGGACTCACACCCACTCACTGGCAATTCGAAGCACCTGGTTTATCTTGTCTCTCTACAAACCAGCACCCTGTGACTTGCATTACTGACTGCTCTTAAGCAACAAGGTTTGAGTTTTCCTATGCTGAGTGCAAACTTTTCTCACCCAGCCAGAGGAAAAAGTATTTATGAGATGTACATAAGAGATACTCATGATCTGATTATGGATATCCCACTCGCTGGAAAACAGAGACATCATGAATTAATCAGCCGTGGTTTTCTGCTTTATTTCTTGAGCCTGAGTCTTGACTTAGGCTTTTTTTTGGGGTAGAGCTTACCTCGGTGAAATAAGTCATGAAAATACTGAATTTTAACCTCTTTTAGGACATCTAAGTGAGTTTTCCCCAAATTCCTTACATTAAGACATCAATAGAATTTGTGACAAATATCACCAGTTTGTGCTAGAAAGTTTTGAACAAGAAGTTGGCTGGCTACCAAACCACTAACCCTCTAGGACTGGCTTAGGGACAATCAGGATGTTAGTTTTTGAAAGAGATGAAGGCCTGGAAGGCTCATTTCACAACGTGGCTCACTTGGTGGATCAGGCTTGGCAGCTCCATGCAGAGAGAAGGACCCCACCCAGGTCAGCTATGCTGGGACCAGACCAGCAGCTGAACCAGCAGCTCTCCTGTTTGCCTCCAATTGCCCCAGATTGCACTCAGACTCCCTACTCCCTACTTTAATTATAATTTTTTTGTGTATATATATATATAATATATATATTATATATATTATATATATTGTAATATATATAACATATATATTATAAATTATATATTATATATAACATATATAATATATATTACATATTATGTATTATATATTACGTTATATATTATATATTATATGTCAAATATATAAATATATAATATATAATATACTCTATAAATAATATAATATAATATAATATAATATAATATAATATAATATAATATAATATATACATGAGGAGAGGCTGAGGGAGCTGGGGGTGTTGAGGCTGGAGAAGAGGAGGCTCAGGGGAGACCTCATCACTCTCTCCAACTCCCTGAAAGGAGGTTGGAGCCAGGGGGGGGTTGGTCTCTTTTGCCAGACGACTTTCAACAAGACAAGAGGGCAGGGTCTCAAGTTGTGCCAGGGGAGGTTTAGGTTGGATATTAGAAAGAATTTCTTTCTGGAGAGGGTGATCAGACATTGGAATGGGCTGCCCAGGGAAGTAGTGGATTCTCCGTGTCTGGAGATATTTCCAAAGAGACTGGATGTGGCACTCAGTGCCATGGGCTGGGAACTGCAGTGGGAGTGGATCAAGGGTTGGACTTGATGATCTCTGAGGTCCCTTCCAACCCAGCCAATTCTATGATTCTATGATAATATAAAATAATAAAGGCAAATGACATACCCAGGAATCATCCTGTCTGTAGGACGGAAGGCTGATGTCCTGCTCTCCATTCAGCAAGAAACTATAAAGGGCAGGGTCTGTGTTTTAGTGGTGGCACTGACCTCCTGGTAATGCTCACTGATACTTCATTTCAGGGTTTTGGGGGTTTCTCCCTTTTTCAAAGAGGAAGATCAATTCCATACTTTCCTCCTCTATACTGTCTTTCATCCTAAAATACTTCCCAGTATAAACAGAAATATTTACAGTAATCTTTTTCTTTTCTTTTTCTTTTTTTCTTTTCTTTTTTAATTTTTTTTTATAATCCATTCCTGAGCCATGGGAATACAGAAACTCCATGTAATATGCAGAGCATCACTGCTTTTTAATTGAAGCTGGGAAGCAGAGAATATTGCCTTTACCTGGAACTACAAAGGTAATTAAAATAACTTGAACATCAGGTTAATTAAAAACCCCTGTCTGACGTAAGAAGATGTTACTGAGTCCAGATGATAGGTTCCCTCTTTTAAGAACATCCACATAAAGCAGGATTAAAAGGCACTAGCACTTCTCATTTTATTTAAAAGATGTCTTCAGATCCTTACAAGGTGCTTTTGCTCTCAAAGGAGATGTTTGTTTATGCTGATTTTTCACACAACTTAACCACCATATTTCTGTAAAATTCTGTTTCCTTAAACTATTGCTCCCCCTACCCACCCCCCAAGTGGATTTAGGATTACAACTGAGTTAGTTTTAGGGTTTACTTACAGCAAAAACACAGCTTCAAGGACCTGAAGAGCACATGGAGTCATAGAATGGTCTGGTTTGGAAGGGATCTTAAAAACTCATCCAGTTCCAACCCCCCTGCCACGGGCAGGAACACCTCCCACCAGCCCAGGTTGCTCCAAGCCTCATCCAAACTGGACTTGAATGCCAATGTCTCACCACCATCAAAATAAAGAATTTCTTCCTAATGTCTAACCTAAATCTGCCTTTTTCCAGCTTAAAACCATTCCCCCTTGTGGTATCACTCTATGCACCTGTAAAAAAGTCCCTCCCCAGCTTTTCTGCAGCACCTTCAGCTACTGGAAGGCTCCTATAATATATCCCCAGAACCTTCTCTCCTCCATGTTTAATAACCCCAACTCTCTCAGCTTGTCCTCATAGGAGAGATGCTCCAGCCCTCTGATAATGATGTAGGAAGCCACTATTGATGAATTTTCCTGTAACCACCATGAAGAAGTTGTGCATTCTGCTTTTTTCCCTCCCTCCTTTGAGGGCTGACATATCTTTAGCTTGATAGAAATGTCATGGTTCTTTCAAAAACTATCCTATTAAGTTTTCTTTAATGTCTGCCACAGTGCTTATTGCCAAGGACTTGCCTGACTGGCAACAGCAGCAAGCCAGAAATCTCAGATTTGAGACAGAAGTCAGGGACATTGTGTCCTGAAATGAGCAAAATGACTACCAGGACCTCAAGGTACTTGGCCTTTGGCATCCAGAGAGGAGAAAGTGCAGCTCTCCTCCTGCAGCAACCAACATCCAGAGCATCTGCCTCTCTCTTTTCTCTCCACTACTAATTCAAATTCACTGTTAGTCTTGTAGTTTAGATAGCACTGGAATAACAGAGCCTTTAAAATAGATGTTCTCCAGAGATGCTCACCACTAAATCTTTTTTGTCTCTCTTTCACTAAGGAAAACTGGTACAACAGATGAAGTCATCCATGGGTTTGTTTATTGGTTTTTCAGCCACACATTGGTATTAATCTTTTGAGATCAAAATGCAGCAATAAACAAGATTGAATATGTTTCAGCTCAATCTCTAACAGGGCAGGGTAATACTTCTTATGGGTTGAGAGACGTCTTCTAAATGCTGCTCCTACCCTCTTATAGTTCCACTGTTGAATGATTTCTCCATTCTGGCAGCCATAGGGGGGATCTGTGGGATTTGTGTCAGTAGGAACATGGGGATGAGATAGGGTGGATGGGAAAGGGTCAAAAGGCACTGGGTGTTTGCATGATGGTGGCTGTGTGATTGGATTGACTTGATTAATCCTCCTCCTCATCCCTGGGCAGTGCTCAGCTGAAACATCACAACTTGTGCAGCCAAGTCAGAAATACAGAAAAGTTTGGTTGCTCTGTCCATCAGCTCAGCTGAGGCCAATTTTAGGCTGGGTTGTGAGGGACAGATGATCTCTGCAGAGTTAGAAATGGCACAGTGACCAGAGCAACCAGACCTGGCAGAGGGATAGGTTCTAGATACAGACATTGGGAGCAAGCTTGGTTCCAGGGGAGGCTGCAAACCCCCACCAGAAGGAAAATATTTGTGGGATTTGGCAGGTGGCAAGTCCAGCTTTGGTGTTCTCAGGAGAACACGAGACCCAAAAAAACCCCACAGAATTTTGCTCTATGGAAACCCAAGGGCTTCAGAAAGATGCAGAACAAGAACACCAACATGAGAGTAAAGAACCAGCAGGATGGAGTCCAAGGCACCACAGCAAATAGGAAGAGGGAGGTTGACATCATGCAAGATGTTGACTTTGAAAGTTATGTAGCATGTGTGGCTGTGGCAGGCAAACTTGCAAGATAGCAGCTTTCAGGGCTGCTCTTTAATCTGTGGGATTGGGCAATGAACATTTGTTCCCTATTGAAATATTCCTTCCTTACTGCTTGCTGAAAATCTCTTTGCGTTGTAGACAAGAAGAGTTTGAAAACATTCTCTTGGTGTGAAGGCAACAGTCCTGTACTTTCTCCTACTGTTTTGGTCCTGAGGACACTGCAGTAGGGACAGGCCTGTGCCAGCTCTTGCCTCATGTGACATGGGGTACACAGGTTGCACAAGTTTGTGCCACTGACATTTTTCTTACTTTTTCAGCCCTACTGCTCAGTAACCCTGAAATGCTGCTAGAGAAACATCTCTGGGCAACAGAGTGGTAGAGAAGTCAGTGAAATGCCTATTTTATTTCCTAGTTCTTTCCATCTTTATGTCCAATCTTAAATCAGTAAATACATTTTTTTAAAAAAATGCTTCAAAACAATCAGGTCCCTCTTACCCAGCTCAACCAATGTCTCCAAAGGGAACACAGTTACATTTATATTTACACAATTCATCCTGACTCAGCAACCTACCAGCACCCAAACAAAACTCTCCCTCATAGAAGAGTGGAAGTTTATCCAGATTCAGTCTTGGATGACTTTGTTTGAGTCCTGAGACAATACAGATGCCATTTATATGATAAATATACCATACATCTTTAAATTCTTTGTAAAACAATCCCTGAGAAATAACTGTTACTGTCATTCTAACCAGGGATTAAAACCACAGCTGGCATGCTTCCTCACCTGTTGGGATGAAATTAAATTTTTGGCATGTTTGTTAAAAGGTTTATTCCTCTGTGTGTCTTAGTTATGGTATAGCAAATGGTCTGTAAGAAGACTTCAGTTTCTTTACTGAACACCAGTTACCCCACATGCTTCCACATCACTTGAAGTGTTAAAGCAGCTGCCCACCAACCTCTTCTTCCTCCCTTTTTATTAAGGCTGCATTTGAGCCTCTGGGTTTTCACTAAATTCTGTGTAATCAGTAAGTACCAATCACTTCTATGCCATCTCCTGTCCTTTGCACAAAAAGGTAAATGAATAATGATGTAATTTCACTCTAAAGGAACTGTATTTTTATTTAGAAAAAAATTTTTTTTAAATTAACTGAATCATTTTCATAATGGCAGGAAAAAAAAATAATCTATTTGCCAATGCAATTGTCCTTGTCTGTTGTATCAGATCATTAGATGACTAAATAAGGCAACAGCAAATGATTGAGGCTTTTTAAATAATACAACCAAAGAGGCATTTCAAGCCCTGCTATCCAACCCAGGTCACCTTAATTGGCTTTTTAAAGTACCATTTTGCCTAATCTATCAATTGTGTAGGCAAGCCTGTGTGGTATCCCAGTTAAATCCCCTGGATTTTAATGTCATCCCTGGCACCGTGAATGTCACCAGTCTATACCCAAGTCTATACAGGGATGTCACCACCCCTTCCCAGGGTGGCATCAAGACCTTATTTAGTGTGCCCAGAGAACATATCCACCAACCAGAATTTCAGCTTTTCCACCAGGTTTGACTTACAATGAACTTTAATGAAATAACACTCTTCAAAGAACTGTTTCTAAAGCCCTAAAGCTTCCTAAAGCCATCATAAGGAGGACAGCCTACAAATTTATTCCTGTTAGAAAAAAAAGAAATTAATAGAGCATTAAACCTACCTCCATGAAATCAGCAGACACATGAGGAAAAATAATCTGTACAGCCATAATCTCAGTTCTTCACCTTCTTTCTAAAGAGAACACTCAAAACCTCCAGCTTAATAAACTCAAAATTGCTTTGAACTTTGCCACAACATAACTTGGAAGAACTCACTTATCACCCTAACGTAAGAGCTATATGGCCTGTAAGACCACTGTGTTCTAAAAAATACTTCCCAAACTTCCCTCCCTAGCAGAATTCCAAATTTACTGAAGTCATCTCAGATGTAAACATCTGCAAACCAACAACCTGACCATGCCTGAGGAACAAATGCAGGACAAAACTCCAGAGCCACCAGCATGGATCCCACAAACACACCATAGGAGGTGTATGACCATGGAAGGTTTTCTTTTCTCATGGAAACCACACTTGTGAAACCAAGCAATCACTGCTTCTCAAAGTAAACTCATAAATAAAACAACACAGGACCCTAACACCCAGGCCAGAAGGAGAAGACTTTTCATACAGAAAAAAATATTAGACCTCTGGTCATTTAATCCTCTTATCCAAGAGAAAAATTTCAACAAAAGCCTGGAAACAAAAGTTCATAAATCTACTGGCATGGATTCACTGGAGCTACAAGGTTTAGATCACATTATAGCTTTCCCTGCCACCAGGCTCAGTCACCATTGCCTGTACTGTGGACAACCTGACTCTCTAACACCAACCTCCACATTTCATCACAGAGACTGCTGAAATGATGGAAGCTTCACCTGAAAATTACACTGACTACAAGAAACCACACTGGCTTTTGGTTTAAGTACACCTCTGTGCAGATGACTACCCTCAAGTGAGGCAAAGAAGAGATGCACATTAGGAAAGGTTCCCATGCTGTGACTCTGAATAAAAGAATGGGCATAGTAACATGGAAAGAATTTGGGGACTTCAAACAGAGAAATTACTTCATGTAAAACTTTATGATATTGATATTTTGGGTTTTTTTATTGCATTTGGGGGAGCAGAACTTGTATAGTCTTCAAAAAGAATTTTTTTTCAAAGGAACACCTGGCTCCATCCTCAGCTTCCTCCATCAGCAGAAAATGTCTCTGCCCAGTGCTCATGCAAAAAGGGAGGTAACAGGAATGGAGGTAGATAAAAGAGATCATCAGCACCTAGCAGGCTTTCTAAAATTAGTCCCTCCTACTGTTACAGCTGGGATATCTGATCTGGGAACTGCAGCAGAATAAAGCTCTAAGGTAAAGCCCTTCTAGGCCACTGGAGAAATGACACAGAGCAGCAAACACCAACACAAAACACAGCCACAATCCAGAGGAGTCTGCTCAGAATGACACAAACTCATTCACACTTGGAAATCTAATCATTTGGTTCATTCCCCCTGTTCTATTTCAGCCAGGAAATCTGAAAGGCATTTACCCACTGTTAAATTGGTAGCCTTCTTTTAGAAAAATGGATCACACTCATGACTACTACTTTTATCATTCAGGGGACAAGTAATTTTCAGCTGTATTATGGCAGGCTTTCTGGTTTGAAATTTGTTTTCTGCTTCTCTTTGCTTTTTGCCTGCTGTCATTTTTTCCCTGGGGTTATATTTTGCAGCTTAGAAAGTTCTAAGAAGATAAAATAACTGCACAATTAAAATTTCTTAACTGTCCAAAGCATGTGTGTTTGCATTTGTGGAGGCTCTGTGTTTATTCTTTGTCTCTCTGGAAAAGCTCCTAGGTTTTTTTTTTGTTTTTTTTTTCCTAGCTCATCTCTGGCACTTCATTTGTAACATACCACAGGCTTCCAAAGACAGATGCAACACAAAAAAAAGAAATAGGGAGAGAGAAAATGCTGAGTTCATCACCATAAATTATTGATGTTCCCTCTACTTAACTTACTCATCAGGATTCATTGTTAATGAGGTGTGGATTTTAGTTTTAAATTTGCCATGTAGCTCTGCAAGCATTCAATTTGAGGGACTGCATTAAAAGAGGAACTCTCCCAATGTGTGTCTCTGGTTCCATTTGCTGCAGCAGGTCTGTGAAACTGGGACTTGGCAGGCACCAGTGCTATTTATCCCAAAGAATTCAATAGGAAGCAGAAAAACAAGAGGAAGGGTTTTATTATGGAACTGATAAAATACAGAAAACAGAGGCTGGGTGATTTGCTCTGGAATTAGTTGATTTATTTAAAGGGTTAATTGACTCATTGTAATCCTATGGGGGAAACTGGAATTCAGATGAATTGCAGTGATCCAGTATCTGGGACCTCCAGGAAATCTGCCAACATATATTACTGAATTTCCATCTTCCAGTTTGCAGCTACATTAAATTAGGGTCAGATGCTGCTGGTATTGTCATTCCTGATGCTGGACTCCCACCACCTCCAACAGAAAACAGAAGCTGGCTTGGAGGCTGGGGCCAGGACTGGGCTATTTACAACTAAACACCCAAAATGAAAACTGGGAGGGAGGTGGGAGTGAAATTGCTTGGGTTTACCCCAGAGAAAGCTTCCACCAAAGCATGCTAAAAAATAAAATAGGATGACAAATTGATTCACTTTGAGGTTTGGGGTTTTTTTCAGAGGGCTTCAGCAGTGGCCTGAGCGTCTCAGCTGAAAGCAGTGGGGGATTCATCAATGAATGAATGATTCATCGATGACCATGAGAGGATCAGATGCAAACCAGTGACACTTCTTTGTGAAAATTTCACTTGCTTGTTGTGCCATGAGGTTCCCCAGGACTCAAAGTCATTGCAGAACTCCCCACAGTACCTATAGACCTGCTGCAGGTATTGGCCCCAGACATCTGCACAGAATGAGCAGCCCAAGGCTGAGATGCTGGAGTTCAAAATTCTGGTCCATCCTCTGCTTCCTGTGGGACTTTGCAAACCTGAATTGTCTGACTGAGCCACAGCTCTTTATCTGTAAATTAATACTAGAAGTTCACTGCCTTAAAGATCTATTGCAGGGATAAATACATTATAGCTTATACAATGGGTACAAGATCAAATGAGTAGCTAAGACAGGCAGACATGAACATCCTGGGGTTTTTTAGATCCTAAATCAGGCAAACTGGCAATTAAAGTGGCCTTTTTCTGCTACACAGTAAAAAGGAGTTGGGGGGTGGGGAGGGGAAGCACTTAAAGAGCTGCTCTTAAAAATCTAAAATGTATTTTAATTATGAAGGGGAATTAATTTGAGATTGACTGAGGAAAATCTCATGGGGAATCCAGCCAACTCATCCATCTCCTATCACCAGAGAATTTCAGCTTTCCAAACAGACCTGTAACATTCCACTTCTTGGGATCCTCTCTGAGCTTATTATCTTTCAACTCCTTCATTATCTGTCACTGTCATAAAAAAGCAGCACATACTCCAAAAGAAATTAAGCACTGAAGTAAAAAATGTATTAGGCTATCTAATCACCCTTCCCCTCCCCTTTCCTACCCTATCATCTTTGCTCTTCAGCCACACACAAAACCTTGTCAGCTTTGCCTGGGCTCTTTCCTATTTTTACCCCTGCATTTCCTTTCACTTTCTTCCTTAAATTTAAAATATGGAGCAATATCTGGATGCAGTTGTCTTGGACTGTGTCAGGTGAGTGGGGACATGGTACCATCCAACAGTGTATGGTCCCTGTCTGACAACAGGGCTGGGTGCTCTGCATCTTGGCCTCCTCCATGGACAACATAAACACCCAAAAGTCTGATTAAAACTCATAGTACAAGACAACTCAAGAATTCCACACAAGGTCCTTTGGTTGCTCTGGCCCAATGCCAACACTCAGGCTGTACCCAGCAGCAGGACCCTGTGCCTACAGTACTGGAGAGCTTTTGAAGTGATTTATTTTTTTCCACTTGAAGTGATTTTTTTTTCCCACTTTTTGAAGAGATTTTTTTTTTTTTTTACACTTGCCTGGAAAATCCCTTTTGAGCAGATCTTTCCACCCCAGTATCCCCTCCTCCCATGAAAGGAGGAGATACTCTCATCTCCAAGCACCCTATGAAGCAGCAGTTCCTGGTAGCAATGGTAACACCCAGAGCACAGCACGACACTGATAACTTCTTCCTACCTGGAAAATGCCCTTATCAACCTCACTTTTCTCAGTTTCTGCTGCATCAATGTTTGTTTGTTTCAGTTCAGGCATTTTCCTGTACTCCAAACCATCTTGAACTCCCTTATTGCCTTCACCAGCATCCACACCTCCTGCTGTTTCACCACCTGCTCCATGAGTAGCACTGCTCTGACAGTCCTCAGATTAATGGGTAGGAAATCCACTTCTTTTTCCTTTTGTAATCCATCTGCAACCTCACATCTTCCAATGGCACAGTCCCACAACATCTTTCTCCTCTAACTTCACCCTCCAACCATCCTACACTGTCCCCAAGGACTTCTCCACACTGCTTGGGTATAGCCCTGAATGCTTAAAGCACTTTCTAATGCAAAACCATTTGGAAAACATAAATTTTAAGAAGATTCCCTGAGTGGTAGACTGGGAGACTTTGATTATTTTTTTTTTTTAATTATTTTCAAAAATACAAGTACATTAAAAACTTGCAGCTGCAGCTATCAACAGCAATGGGAAAAAAAAAGGAAATTGAAACCATTAGCATGCTTTCTAACTGAAGGGATTATGATATTTTAAAACAGGGCTGTGGATTTTCAGTTGCTGGAAAAGATGATTGGACTTTGGAACAAGGGAAAATCTCTTGAAAAATAAAAAAAAATAAAAAAATTACAAAACCTAAACAAAGGAAGTAGGAAAAAAAGGGACCATGAAGTAGAACTTTAAATACCTTCCAAAGCGTGGCACCAAATGACCTTCCAAAAGTTGAGATAAACTCAACCAATTCCAGCTGCAGGGAAGTTGCTGACTCCACCAGCTGAGGAGCTGACCCAGAACATCTCAGCTTCCTGATGGAACTGTAATCAGAGCAGAAAAGCACAGATTATTCAATCCTCCCCAGCAACACATGAAATCCTTCACAGGGGTCATAAGAAATATAAAAATTGAAAAATCTGAAAAATATAAGATGAAGAAGGTGCAAAACAGTGGTAGGAACCTGCTTGGGTTTTTCCTCTTCCTACTCAAAGCTGCTGATGTACCTCATATCCCAAAAAACAAAGCAGCAGATTTTGCCATGATTTTGTAGAGAATCATAGAATCATAGAATTGGCTGGGTTGGAAGGGACCTCAGAGATCATCAAGTCCAACCCTTGAACCACCGTTGCGGTTGCTTGACCATGGCACTGAGTGCCACATCCAGGCTCTTTTGAAATATCTCCAGACACGGAGAACCCACTACTTCCCTGGGCAGCCCATTCCAATGCCAGATCACTCTCTCCGTAAAGAAATTCTTTCTAATATCCAACCTAAACCTCCCCTGGCACAACTTAAGACCCTGCCCTCTTGTCTTGTTGAAAGTCGTCTGGCAAAAGAGCCCAACCCCCCCTGGCTCCAACCTCCTTTCAGGGAGTTGTAGAGAGTGATGAGGTCTCCCCTGAGCCTCCTCTTCTCCAGGCTGAACAGCCCCAGCTCTCTCAGCCTCTCCTCATAGGGTCTGTGCTCGAGTCCCTTCACCAGCCTGGTTGCCCTCCTTTGGACCTGCTCCAGGACCTCGATATCCTTCCTGAACTGGGGGGCCCAGAACTGGACACAGTACTCGAGGTGTGGCCTCACCAGAGCTGAGTACAGGGGCAGAATCACTTCCTTGGACCTGCTGACAACGCTGTTCCGGATACAAACCAGCAAACCAGCTGCCAGGGGTTGGATTAAAATGGGACAAGACCCACCTCAGTCATGGAAATAAGTTTGGGTTCTCACATCCCTCTGGTGTCAATAAATTAAAAACTATATGGGATATTTAGGGAGAGCTTCTATGGATATCTTAAACTTCATTAAATACATATTTTTGTTAACATATTAATTAGGCATTTATTAAATATTTAAGAATTTCACATTTATGGCATAGCCATGCAACAGTTGAGTAGGTTAGGAAAAAAGTTCACAAGTAGAGTGAGTTTAATGTTGGTTTATTTTGGGGTTTTTTTAAGCATTATTTGCAGGTATTCTGTTGAAAGTAAAGCAACACAACTTTAATCATGCATGGCCAATCCTAAATTTCTCTACTTTTAAACACTTTTTAATTATTTGTATTTCTGCTCCCGAGTTGTCCACTCAGCCAAGACTTGCTGATCCTCTCTTGAGAATTTTTTAATTTATTAATGTGAACAGACCTTGTAAGTTCACACTTGGTGATTATTAATTTCCCTTCTGCTCCAGGCTCTTCTATCTAGGGTGTCTCATTTGAAGGTTTTTTTTTTTTAATACTACTCATCTCATAATAATAAACTGTTGTCTATGCCATGCAAGGACTGCTGTCAAAATACCTCAGTCTTGCTATTAGGGGCCCCAGAATCTATGCTTGAGGTGGTGTTCATAGAACTGACAAGCTCAAACACAGTTCCCTGGAAAAAGAACATACACCAAAAAAAAAAGTAGACTGAGCTGTATGAGATTGTCTGGTTATCCAAAATGTACAAATCCTGATACAGCAGGTTGAGCAAGAGGAAGGGTAACTGTGATCAGAACTTGCAGAAGGATGCTTTAGAGCAGAAATCCTACTTAGGCAATGAATATGCTGCAGTCAGACCCTCCTGCTTTCATTCTCATTCACTTATCTCTGGCTGTCAAACAAAATAAATGGCACATCTCTTGTGAAATCACATCTATATTAACTTGGATTTTTTTTTTTCCCCCACCATTTTCAAATTGTCTTTTATATATATAGCTGCTTAATTAGACATTCTGACAACATGGCAACAAATCAAACTGGTGGATGGGTTCTGAGACTCCCGCTGCTTATGTCAGTGTCATTTTCATCTCCTCAACCTGCTTTTTACAATTTACTTCTCAGATTAACTTTCTGAGGCTCCCTGCTACCAAAGCATTCATCCTTAACTCTGCTCCCCAAGTGAAATAAACCTCAGGTGATATTGCATCTACTGTGCTGTGCTTGCAGCCTTCCAATTATGGCTGACACTGCTCCAAAAATGGAAAGGATGTTTAGAATCTTATAGAAAAATAGAAAAAAAAAAACAACTCCATCAAAATATGTTCCATATTCATTTTTTTTTCATGAGAAATAAGCATAAAAAGCCTGCTTGGTTCTCAAAATGGTGAACCACAATTAAAAATACATTGTCTCCACCTTGCCCCAGATGACAGTGGGGAGAGAGAGAGAAATAAACCAAAAATGAAAAAGTTATTAACCATCAGCATTCCTATCTGAAGCAATAAAGCATAAAATAATTACTATTTTTATTTCTCAGGATGCCAATTTCTAGGGGAAAAAAATATCACCAGTAAAACCCAGTTACGACCTCTTCTTCCTTGCCCTTTGCTCACTCCAATCTTGTCCTGTGCCATGTCCATTGCAAACTGCAACATGGGTACAGCAGAGCTTTGCTTTGTCCTCTGGTCCAACAGACAGAATGTTGAATTATAGAAATACTCAGCAAGAACAGCTCAGTGGTCATGGATGTCAGGAAATGTCATCTCTCTGACTGAGACAGAAGGGACCAGGAATGAAAGATGATTATGGAAAGCCCTGGATCCAGGAAAACTGAAAGACCAGTGTAGCTTAAAGTTATCAAGCATTCTGAAGCCAAGAAAGTCCTTGCTTTCAGCCCAGAAAATCAACCATGTCCTGGGATGCATCAAAAGAAGCACAGACAGTTGGTTAAGGGATGGTGACTCTTTCCCTCTTTTCTGCTCCTGTGAGACCCCACCTGGAGTTCTGGGTCCAGTTCTGGAGTCCCAAGCATCAGAAAGACACCGAGCTCCTGGAACATGTTCAGAGGAGAGACAATAAAATGATCAGAGGGATGGAGCAACTCCCCTCTGAAGCCAAGCTGGGGAAGTTGGGGTTCAACCTAAAAAAGAGGAGGTTCCAAGGTGACCTTCCAATATCTAAAGGGGCTACAGGAAAGCTGGGGTAGGGATTTTTTCTTGGATGTGTAGTGAGAAGACAAGGGGAAATGGTTTCAGCTTTGAAGAGGGGAGATTTAGGTTAGAAATTGGGAAAAAAATTTTCACTTTGAGGATGTTGACACCCTGGCACAAGTTCCCCAAGGAATATGTGGCTGTCCCCTCCTTGGAAGTGTTGGAGTCCAGGTTGGATGGGGCTTGGAGCAACCTGGGCTGGTGGGAGGTGTCCCTGCCTATGCAGGGGGTTGGGACTGGATGAACCCTAGACATTCAATGAATGTGATTCAGTTCTGTTTGGGGTTTATATTTTTTTTTTTTTCAAGATTTATTTGCAAGCCAGAGATATCAACATAGCTTTGCATGATTAAATCAGAACTTTCAGAGCCAAAATAACTCATAAAGGATTTAAAGGCCACAGTTTTGTTTGACGAATTCTCAGCAAGGGGAGCAAAGGTCAGACCCATGCAGTTTGCTTTGCTGCTCTTGTTGCTTTTTTTGATGACAGAACTGAAAAGTCCTGTTGGATTTCATGACTGAATGAATACATAAGTCAATGTAATACTATATTCCAATGAAATACTGCACGCAGAGGAAAACAAAGTTAAGTGCCAATGTCAAGCTCATCTCTGGCCTGCCTCCCCTCTGCTTCCTAAGAGAAGTCATTCCCTACTGTTTATTTACAAGACTTGGGGGGGGAAAAAAAAAATCTTGGAAAAATAAAGGCTTTGTGCTCAGATTGCAAGCCTGAAATGGTGCCCCACTGTGTCATTTTGGGTTTGCCATTTAAAAGCTTACAGTGTGTTTGCTTGAACAGTCCATCCCCCCACACACCCCTTTTTTTTTTTTTTATCCTTTTATTTTTTTTTTCAGGAGTGGAATTTAGTTCTTTGGAATCTGACAGTCTCAGAAGGGCTGCTCAGATGTTTTTATTAATTAGCTAATATTTGTGTAATGATTAAAGTATCAAGAACAATCTAAATGTTAAGCTATGGAATTTGGGCCTACAATTAAGTGGCAGTGATAAACAATGAAAAATTCATATTTATATGTTTGCTAGGAATTTACATGATTATGACATGTTTGATAGCTTAGCAGAGAGCTCCTAATCTATCCAAAGCCATATAAAGTTTAGGAATATAGCCAACAACCTTTTAAATATCTAAAGTCAAAATTTTCCCCTGTGTTTCCATGTTAGCCTTTAAGGCCCCAATTAAAAGCAATCTGAAACCAGAAAACTTGCACATCTGACTTTCCCCTGCTGTTGCCATCTCTTAGACCTCTTACATGTGCAAGATACAGATTTTCCCCTGAAATCACATTGTGTGTACATTAAAAAAAAAAAAAAAAAAAAAAAAACACAAGCCAAGAAATACAAGCAAACACCAAAATTCAAGTCATTTGGGTTCAACTTAAAACCTGCAACCTTGAGAGCTCCCAGCTCATCTGCTGACATCACCAAAGATAAAAAGTCCCAGAGAAACAGCAGAAAATGCTGAGTGCCTTGTTACTTTTCCTGGCTTTTTCTTCTCCATATGAATGTCAGCTTGTTAATGAAAAGCCTCTTAATGAATCAACACTCTCCCAACAGTGTCACTAATGAACTACGGGTAGCTGGAAATGGAGACTAAAAATACTAGAGCTCCCTTTAGTGCAGACTTATCTTATCAATATGCTGCAGCCAGAACTGTTAGGCTAAAAAAAAAAAAATGCATTTACTTGAGAAAATAACATCATGGAGTAGAACCAGAGTAACAACAGTGCTTCTGTTGCCAGAACACACTTGTAGTTGGTGGGTGGCTTGTATAACTTGAGCACTTAATTAAGTGTATTTTTCCAATAAATACATTGTAGGACATTAATTTCTACTGAAGGCTAAATATCTGCTAAGTAGCTGCCCTGTCTCTTAGGCAACCAGGCTGGATTTTAATAACTTGCAGGACAAAAGAGCAACAGGCACAGAGTCTGGTGGCAATGTCAGCATTTCCATTATAAACCCCATTTCAGCACTGGGGAGGGTCCTCTAATTTGAACATTAAAACATGCTGGGGACAGCTTTTATCCAGCAGTGATTTTCTCTTTTTCTAATAAGTGCCATTTCCATCCATTTGGAGGAATCTTAAATGTACAGAGCTTGAGGGGGGAGGGAGTAATGAAAAAACTTAAAGAATAAAATGAAAAATTAAAAAAAAAAAAAGAAAAAGGGAAAAAAAAAAAAAAAGAGAAAGCCCTAAACCATAGTGAGCTGCAGGATTTCAATGGATTATTGAGCCTTTATGTTTGAACCAGAGAGGCTGATGCCACCCGCTGTGAACCAAGGATGGACCCAAGGTCAGATGGGACCTACAGGACCCTGGTCTGGACTGCAAAACTGGGACATGCTGGTTGACATCCATGCCATTAATCAGGAAAGAAAAGGCTCAACGTGATGCTCCTGATGGTGGGAAAAGTGTTCCCTTGGAAGTAGAAAATTAAATCAAATCCCTGATCAGTCTGTAAATCCTAAGAACATGATGCTGTATCTTCAGAGGAGTTTGTGTGCTAAGTTCCACTGTTGGAGGCACTTTCTGATTCCAGCTCACCATAAATTTCAAATAGCCTTCACTTCCTTTCCTAAATATATTTGTAGGAGTTTTATATGTGTTCTGGATCAGCTATGAATCAGCCACCTCACGTTAGAGTGTTTCAGGTATGGATGTTTATGGTTCTTATATATTCAGTAGTTTCATACATATTTTAGGCTTGTAAAGTTGTTTGTAACAAAAGCTGGTTTATAACCAAACTACAGTATTATATGAACTAGGCCAATAATATCTGGTTTAAAGCTATCAAGCTACAAGTTTACATTAGTGGCTTAGTCACCATCCACATCTGTAAAAAATAAAGCAATAAAAAATAAATAATGCAAATAGGAACTGTCATCAAAATTCATCTGAGCAGTTCCATTTTATACACAATTCCTTCCCTATGTTTTAAATACTGAAATGTTGGTTTATGTTGTCAATGTTTCCTAAACTTACATAGAAAATAGGCTTCAGAGACCTTACAGACTTTTAAATAATTTCAGATCTGTGCAGATAGAGTGGCTTCTATCCAAACCTTCTTATTTTTAGCTACTTTCTTTGAGTTGTTTTGGTTTTTTGTTTTGGGGTTTTTTTGAGGTTTTTGTGGGGGGTTTTTTGTTTGGTTGGTTGGTTTTGGGTTGGGTTGGTTTGGGTTTTTTGACTAAATTATAGCTTTTTCTATGTTGCCTCTGTCATGCTGTCCCAACCACTTTCTATTCCTCCAGAGAAGAAGCAGATAGGAGTCACATCTGAAATCACAAGGCCAATCTCCTTGTCATCCAATCTCCTGTGCTCAAAAAGGGCACAAATGAGAAAGAACTGAGCACAGAAAGGCACAGAATTGTTTTCCTCTGGGACACTGTAGGCCACTGACACATAAAGAAAGGTCCAGTCCTTTGCCCACCACTAGAAAAAGCCAGGGGCTCCAACAAAGGAGGAACTGAAAATCAGAATTTTCTAAGTAATGTTCATCCAAAATTGCTCAAAAAGGCAGGAAAATGAGTGGAAAGACTTTTAAGTGATACGTCCACACAGTTCTCACTCAGGAAGTCCAACTCCCCTAGAAGGTAACAAGCCCTTGCTGCTTCCCAGGGCTTCCAACTACTTTCTGGTGGGGTCCAGCAGCACAACACGTGTGATGGTTCAGAAAGCATCATGTCTTGATTTGCAGAGGTTGCTGGAGAATGTGGAGATGTTATCCTAATTTCAGGAAGTGAGGCAGAGGGACTGAGGGTTTGACCCAGCATCACAGACATCAGTGGAAGTGGTTGGAGGACTGGCAAGGACTGTACCACTGGAGGACCATCCTCAGCCAAAACTTCCTTGAAGACTAAAAATCAGATAGCCACTGGGGAGCAACTTGCATCTGGTTACAGCTTAAAACTTGCCAGCCCCATCTAAAGCCACAGTGGGCAAAACTCCCCAAAACTCAATTGCCAAGAGGAGGTTGTGGGGGGTCTGTACACCCATCCCGAAGTTGCCATTGAGCTACAAATGGCACCTATCTTCCACCAAACAGGTCTTGGTACACATGTATGCCAACCTGAGAAAAGGTTAAACACTTCTCAGTGACTTCCTAATTAGAACACTCATATTATTTGGGCACTTTTTTTTTTCCTCCTCCTTCATTTTACTGGCAAAGAGTTGGTAGACAATTATATCCTTCAACAGTGAATGGGAACACAGTTCACCGTGTCTGCTTTCCCTATCAGCACTAAAATTAAAAAAAAAAAACAACCACCTCATCCTTCTGTATGTATAAAGGAGAAGTGAGTAAGTCCCGTCAGAAAATGACATGCTGGGATTTCAGGAGGATTCAGCTTCTCAAAACGAAACTTCAGCAGCTGCTGGGTGATATAACCTGAATCAAAGTAATTAAAAGAAAATGAGTTCTGCCCTCTTGTATCCTCCTGACTCATGCCTCATTTTCTGCTGCAGGATTTAGGAAAGCAAACGTCTATTTCTGTGTCCATCACTAGAGCGACATCACAGCAAGTTAATTAGAGCACATGACAGGGAGGTGCTATTTTTGCCTTCAAATAAAGACCTTTCTGTTGCACATGAACATTTTTTTTTCTTTCTAAGCCAGTGAGAGAAACTTCTTAGCTACCAGGAAAGGACCCTCTCTCCCAAAGGTGTAGGAAAATTATGCTTTTTTTCCTACAGCTTCCAAGCTGCAAGATTAGAGTTGCCAGCCGTGCTGTATTAAAGAGGATGCAGTCAGACTTGACTGATCAAGCTTAATTTAGCCTTATGTTTGTGCTTCTGAAACATGGTAAACAATTTTTTAGCCTGTACATGCTTATTGACTTGCAAACGAGAAATATTTTTCCCCATCTGAATCAAAACAAAATCTACAAGCTCCTGACCTGTGTACTAATTATGATTTTTGTATTCTAAAGGATATTGATTCAAGGTAGGGCCTCAACACAACTCTGTATTTATTTCCCCTAATATTCCAGGGGTTTATCCCAGATAAACAATGGCTGAAGATAAAGCCAGATTTCCCCTTGGGTTGGTGTCTATGTCCTTATGCAGAAACAATAATTTGTATTATGTGGGGACTCCTCTTGACTGCAAAATCCAGGGCTCCTGCCTCAAGTGTTTGTTTCCCAGACTCTGTGTGTTACAAGCTGGATGCCCTAATCTATATTTAACATTCTGAAAGCCATAAGTGAAAATATTATTCAAAAGCAGATGACATTCATCATAGTCTTTTGCTACCCCGAGCCCCTCTTCCCCTGCCCTCTACTTACCTGTCCCTCCATCCTCAGAAGGGATGGCCAATGGCACCTGAGAAAACAAGACCTTCCTTGTAGGACAATGGCCAGTGATTCTTTGTAGGATAATGGCCAGTTCCTCTGGCCAGTGATCCAAAGAAAAACAATTCCAAAAAGCCCTTTCCAACTGGAAGACCACGTTAAACAAACACTAGGGTCAGAGGTATAGTATATGGGAAATGTTGTTAAAGTGCATGACCAGATGAGGAGGAAAACCAGAACCATTATGATGGTTTTATGGACTTTCTGAATATATTCCTAAGCGTCACACAATTTTAGCATTGCTCTGACAGGTTAATATGTGCAACTTGCCTCCAGGGGCTAAGATTAAGTAGCAACAAAGCTGAAGGGAAAAGCTGTGGCTATAAATGGCAAGGAAATTTTTGTAAGCACACTTTCTCTATGGGAATACTTTATTTAGGTAGAAGGGGGAAAAAATGCATCATGTAGATTATTAAAATCAGACTGGCAACAGGCAAAATTTCATTATTTTAACAATGTTGCATGCATCACCAGTAATTTTCTGGGTTTTTTCCAGACACAAAGCTGTTTGAACAAAACTCCAGCACCTGTGTGCTCCATCTCCATGTGACCACCAGCCAACTCATAGGCCCTTGAAGTCCAGACCATGGCCATGAAGGAGTGGAGGGAACAGAGGCTGCAGGCAGATCCCAGTGACAAGCACCTGGTGGCATCTGAGCTGTCCTGATGACAGAGGATCCATTTGCCTTCTCCAAATTGGGCAGTGCTGGGGCTGTTCCTAAGGGAACTGAGCAATGGAAAGGGTGAAAGCAAGAAATGGGCAGTGATAAAGATGGTGCAGTGCTGTAGTGATTGCAAGGATGCTGTAAGCAAGGACCAGGACCTAGAGGCAGAATAAGGAATTCCACCATCCCACCAGGAGTCTGAGGGGCAGAGCCATCCCCACATTCACCCCAGGACCAGCAGCACAGGAGCCACCCAAGAATCTTGTCTCTATAGAAAGCCATCATCCCTGCTGTGGAACACACCCAGCTATTCCAAAATCCTATTGCCCAGGACAAGCTACTTTCATCAGATGAAGCCTAATTTCCAGGTTCTGCCAGTTCATCTTTATTTCACTTTTTGATGTCAGGGCAGTGTGGTTTTAAGAGACATTTACCAAAGAAGGAAGAGCAATCATTTGGCACATGAAAGAGCAATGTTGTGAGAACAAGGGACAGCAGAGCACGACGTGTAGGTAGAGCAGAGGGAACACAAAGGGATCAAAACCAGAAGGCACCAAGGAGTGGGGAAAGCAATAAAGTGCAGAAATCCATAGGCAGGGAACCTGATAAAGGGCCAGGAGGCACACAGGGGTCATGGGAGGAAGTACTGGAGAAACACAAGAGCATGGTGAGTTACTCATCAGCCACAGGATGGTCACATTGGGAAAAAAAAAGCTGGGAAAAAAAGCCCAGCACTGCCTGAAGGAAAGCTGCCCAGCTGCCATGGGGGTGGGAGGGAAAGGTAGGCTCAGATGTGGTGAGGGCATCCCTCCCATGCCAGGCGTGTGGCAGCCCTGGCCCTTCACCCCAGTCCTGGGTTTGGGTGGTGGGTGAGAGATCTGAGCTGGGAGTGTGTTTGTAATGTTGAATTCAGATGGGAAAATAATGAAAAGCACGAGGAAAAAGATTGAGTGCCAACTAATTAATCGGTTTCTATATTACATTTAAAGCTTGTGGATGTATTTTTTCAAAGTCCATTAACTCGGCTTTATGTTTCTGGTAAATAAAAATCTCCATTTTGAGGCAGCCTTTTTTACATGGAGTAGCAGAGAAAAATCAGACCCCTAATTCTGACCCCTACTCTGCAAATCACTGATTTTTCCCGCAGCGAGATTAAATGCCCCGTTGTTGTTCTGCCAGCCCTTAACACAAATTAATGACTTAAATTACCTTTCATCTCACCTTATAAATTCTACCTTGAAGCAGCAGAAAGCCCAAGGGCTCTCGCATAACCAGATGAAGACAAGTTCACTGCCTCGAATCCTTCCCATCTTGCTCCACTTTACATCAATTCTTTATAAGAAGAGGTCTCCAGGGCTAACAAAGGAGCTGGCCACGCAGCAGAAGGTGCTGTGGGACTTCCAGAGGTAAAAGCTCATCCCGTGGTGACTCAGTGCACTCCATTAGTCCTAGGAAACGCAGGGCACATGGAACACGGCAGATGTGCCCTCACTTGCCAGGCTTCAGACAAATGCAATCAAATCTATTTTAATCATCTCTGAAATGCAAATGCGTTCCACTCGCGCACCCGCAAGATCCATTGTCTTCCTCACTGAAGCATAATGCCAATTAAAAGTCCTTGCTAACTTAATAGGTGTTCTGATTGCCTCTGGGAAATTATCTTGACTTTTTTATTATTATTATTAGTTGTATTATTATTATTTCAAGTCACAAAGATTTTTAAATGTTTTAATAACGGCGTTAGGCTTTGTTTGTGTTCTGCCTTATATTATTTTTTTTTTTTTTTTCAGCTCCGTGGTCAACACCCACCCAGACTGAGCAGTGAAAAAGCCACGTTTACACTCAGAGGGACAACACTGTGTAATTCTGAGTATTAAAAATACCCCTTCCCAACTTCTCCTAAATGGTCCCTCCGCAGATGTGGTGGTTGCATTAATCTGCTGGCAACTTCACTCCCACACGCAGGCTCCCATACATGCACACAGCCCCTTTGTTATTCTGCTAGAAATGGCCAGGCAGCTGTAAAGATGTTTACTCTCAGCCCTACATGAAAAAAAAAAAAAAAAAATGTTTGCAGTACGTATGTAGCCTACAAAGTCAAGAATGATAAGCATTTAAATCAGACTGGCCATGCAAAGTCAATATTTCGATATCAGAGGAATTGATTCTTGATCCAGGGCCAGCAATGTGTACTCAATGTACTGCAGAAAAATCCTTGCCCAGCCTTCCTGCCAGCACACTGTTAGGGATGACAAGCATGCAGTTATCTGATAGAGCAGATATTTGTTCCAAAAGAAGATTTTCATTTCAAAGACAAAACATGAAAAGAGCTCACTTGTGGGGAAACCAAATACTGTATTCTCCTCTTGATAAATCAAGCTTTAGAGAAATAAAGCCAAAGAGAGGAGGATTCTGAAAAGGACTTCTGTTGCTCTTTTCATGCTTTTTTCAGCTACTCAGCTGGCTTAACTCTGCCAACTAATAATCTTGTGTTTTCCTAAGACGTGTCGAGAAAGAGTTTATTTGCAAATTATTATTGAGTGATAAGGATGCGTGTCTGTTTGCTTTTAAACAGACCCTACAAAGCTAATTAGGGGGTTTATGGTAGAACACAGGGTTCTATGTGGTTTATACCTTAAGCTGTTAATTATGGGATTCTCAACAGCATCTCTTTCTTTCATTTCCAGAGCACCAAGACAGTCTTACTCAATAATAAAAGCCCTGTTTCAGTCAAAAAGGTGAAATTTCTCTCTGTCACAGTCTTGTCAGCTCTCCTCATCACTGGATTTACATAAAAGTAACTGAGAATCCCTAATAGCAGGCAAGAGAGGGAAGCATCTTCATACCCTTGGAGACTGGAGGACTAACACAATAGTCCTTTTATACTCTGCAAAGACATCTCCACTATTTGGGCACAGACCTCCAGATACACATTCTAATTGCAGTTAGCAAGCAGCATGCCCTTGACACACAGCAGAATAAATATAACCTGCCCTTTCAAGTGTGTCACCCTCCTCAAAGCTTACTTTATGTCTTCACACCACTAACCAGATGTTATACAAAGAAACTTAACCATGCTTGTACCTGCAAAAATTAAATAGTAGCTCCTTTAATGTTACTTTCTCTTAGGATGACAGAGAGAGGGATTGGTACCAAGCTGTTAGCATCCAGCTACATTAACTCAGGGCCTTCCTTGCTCACTGCTCTTCCTCAGGGCATAATAAATAATTACCTGCATGCTTTATTTCACTGCCAGTCTTTCATGCAAGTGCAAACAGGGAGCCTCTGTCCAGTCTCTAAGAGGAGAAGGAAAGGGTTGACTGTAGAGAAAATTAATCAGGAGCAGATCAGAACCTTACTGGGATGCAGCCCAATTAAATTCAATACACACATCCACCACGGAGGCCATTAATAAGCTGCTAACAATTTCTGTATGTCCCTGCTGGGTTTATACAAAATTTTGCCCTGATAATGAACTCTGCAGGCTTTACAGGTGGGATTTTCAGAAGTATTCAGCTCTGCCCCAGCTCTGCTCTCCTTGAAGTCAGCAGGCATTTTAACCACCAGCTTTAGGGAGGAGGTAAGGAAAGGTCAGCCTCAAATGCTTTCCAAAAATCCCACCCCACCAATCTGCTTAAGCCCCGTGCAGCTCTGCGGGGAGAGAAGTTTTGTTGCATGTATTGCAGGGAGTCAGAAGGCTGAGGAACACCAGATTACATGCTGCAGAAGCTAAGAGTGGGTTTTGCACTGGTTTTTTGTTGGGTTTTTTTTTTTTCTGTCAACAGAACAAACCTTCAAAACAACATTTAATCCTGCACGAACACACACAGACCTTTCCTACCCAGGGAGGGTAATTTTGTTTGGGCTCCTGTGTGTAAAGTCCCAAAATTGGAGCTCTTGAGCCAGTTCCTTAAACAGAAAAACTATCAAAAAACAGAGCTGCACCTGAGGCTGACAGATTGGGAAAAAGCAAACTGAACAGAACAAAGGTCCTGAGATTTTGAAACCTGCTTGTGAGGATCAAACTCTCTTGAGAGACTGTGGGGAAAAAAAGCAACTAATAACAGCTCCACTACTAGGCAGTTGATGCAGGCTTCAAATTAATTATGAATTCATAATTAATTATGAAGTGCCACCCCTTGCTCTGCTTTCCCGTGGCCTGAGGAAGAGGCAGATTCTCCAAAGCTCAAAGCCAATTTCTGTTTTATTTTTAGCCAGTCAATCTCACAAAAGGTCTTACCTACAACTGGAGGACTTGCTCTTTTATATTCCATCCATGTCTAGGCTAATCAGCTGGTGCAGTGATCTGTGACACTCAAATAGGAAAGATGCATATAAAAAGCAAAGGCAGAGCAGAAGGGACCCAAATACTCTGCCTGGGCCATGGCAAGGGCAGAGCAAGAAGGATGTCCACCCACTGCCTCCCATGGAAGGAGATGCCAAAGAGGGATTAAGGATGCTGGAGACCCTCAGCACCCCCTGTTGCTGTTGTGCCCCAAGGAATAGGATGGAGGATGGATTTTGCAGGGATCTGTGAGGTGCTGAGCACCTGGACATCAGGCTGTACCTGCAGAGATGGGTGCTCATGACCTTCTCCTTTCTTCCAGCAGCATCCACCTTGCAGCTGGGAAGGAAGGGACCCCAGCACTGGGTCAAGGACCAACACTGGACCTGCAGTCACAACCAGCCTGGTTCTTACCCCACATCCCCTCACACACACCTCCTCTGACCCAGCTGAAAAAGGATTCTGGCAGCTGCTCTGGTGGGTCAAGAAAAGGGAGGGGCATATGAGGATGCACAGAGTACCCTCAGGAGAAGGCTTTGGCTGCAACAGAACTTTTGCGTGGTTCTTTTGCATGGGGTGAGCAGGTGGGGAGTGGAAGGGGGACTTTCCCCTGCCAGGCCCTGCAATGCAGCAGTCCTCAGGTTGGCAATACCTACATGAAGCAGGGAGGTGGTGGCTTTGGCTGGGGCTTCTCTGCAAGCTGGGAAAGAGACCTCAACAGCCCAGGCTTCGATGTGCTCTTCTGTCTGATTTCAGCAGCCCTGTAGCAAGACCTGGTAGCCTTTGCAGAGCCATCATCTCCTCAAACCAAAGCCAGCCCAGCTACAGGGGTTGGTCCTGAATTGCTCAGACACCAGTCCCAACATCAAGCTCTCAGAATCAGCCTCTCACGGGCTGCTCCTCACACAGCCCCTGCAATACCTATGGAAAAGCTCCTTTTGTTTCTCTCTGCTGAGTTTCTGGCTCTATAAGCATAAGAGACATATATATTCATCTGCTTTCTCTATCTGTATTTATTTTCTAGTCTTTCCACTCATGCAGATCTTGCTCAGAAGCAGGAAAAGCATGGTAGATGCAGCTGAGCAGATTGAAATGATCTTCTGCTTCAGTCATTATTGAAGGATGGAGGAGTCACAGGCAGTGGTTTTGCTTACAAGTACAAAAATCAACAAACAGTATCTAATTAACCTTAAAAACTTTCAGTGTCCAGTAAACATTGATCTCTAATCCATTACAGTTGCACATCCCAGGACTGAGCAGCCTGAAATAAAACACTGCTCTGTGAATCAGCAGCCTTTTGGTAGATGATAAGAAACAAAAATTATCCAAGCATGTGGTGGTCCCAGCTCACCTGGCATAGGAATGATTCTGAAGAAAGGTAAAATGGTTCACAGAAGTGACACAAAGCTGAGCCTTAAGGAAGGGGCATTCAATTGCTGGGCTTGCACATTCCAGGACTGAGCAGCCTTAAATAAAAAACTGGTCTGTGAATCAGCAGCCTTTTGGTAGATGATAAGAAACAAAAATTATCCAAGCATGTGGTGGTCCCAGCTCACCTGGCATAGGAATGATTCTGAAGAAAGGTAAAATGGTTCAGAGAAGTGATACAAAGCCTAAAGAAAGGGGAATTCAATTGCTGGGCTTGCCACCATGTTCCTGTGATATCTCAGGCAAGTCACTGAAGTTGTTTTAATTTTCTAATTAAAAAGGAATATCTGGAACCTCCCACACTTGCCTGGTCTTCAGAGGAGAAACTGTCCCTAAACATCTCCATGTACAGCACTAACCTCAGTGTAGCTCTGGCCCTGCCTGCAGCTGGTAGCTGTTATCATAACAAAAATCAGTAAATAAATGGTGCTGTGCAAGAAAAAGCCATTTGGTGGGAACCCAGGGGCACGTGAGCAGCAGCTGCCAATATTCAAACCAGAGAACTGCTGATGGGTCATACGTGTTGCAGTTCCCCCAGATTACCCTCACCTCCTTCTGCCAGAGATACGAAACCTCCACAAGGGGCTGAAATCACCTTCTGAGCTGGGAGTAGGAGTAGGTAATTTAGTTTCCATGGTAATGCAGTTCTGGACCATTCTTAAGCAGGAGCTGCCAAGTATGACAAATGGTAGGTGCTGATTTTTTTATGTGAGCAGCTATTCACTATGAATTGAAATGAGATTGCCAAATTCACTTTCCTTGGGACTGGAGCTAGGGTCAAAAGCTATTGTTACATTCGAGCCATAGTCCAAAACCAGCACTTTAGCCACCCATCTCCTGCCTTGATATAGAATTTGGAAAGTCATAGAATAAAAATGAATGACTCAATATCAGAGTTGTCAAATAGATGAGACAGATTTACATCAAGCAATTTTAAAATGCTCTGTAGCCATGAATTAAAGGAAACATATGACAAATGACTCTTATTCATTCCCTCATAGGGAAGAAAATCTGTTTTAAACATTGCTGACTCTTGTGCAGTTCCTATTATATATATATATATATATACACACATATATGAAACCAGCATTGGGATAAATACACAAAATATTAAGGGCTTGACTTCAGCTACTTTGCTTTCATGAGCAACCACTGTATAATAAACCTTGGTAGATTTTGCACTCTGCTAATCTCCCCAAACAGTATGTAATTGGTCTTGGAAAATGCTGTAATACAGCAATTAGTAACATGACAAATAAAAGAGGAAAAGGCCCTTTTATTTTAGCCCTGTTTTCCTTCAGAATGAAACAGTAGGAAGACAAGGTTGCTGGATCAACCCATGTTTAACAGCATCTCTGCCATAAAAACAGCCCAAAAAAGCAACTCAGTGTTGCCCAGGATGGGGAACTTGGGGGGAGGATGGGGAACTGGGAGGGAGAAGGGTCCCAATAACCCCAGGTAGAGGTAGTTTAGTGGGGTGCTGCTGGGCTACCCACAGTGGCTGCATGGCAGCTGCCAGCTGGGGCTGGATGGGCTCCACAAAAGCGTCCCAGGGACCCCAGGAACCAGATGGCACTGAGGAAGCACAGGGATTTCAGCATCCTGCTCCACCAAGAAGCAGCAGGCTCTGCATGGCAAACCCATGGAAGAAGTGGCTCCCAGAAAGGGATGGTTTTTATACAGGTAATTCCTCCCATTTGCAATGTTACCTTTGACAAATACAAAGGGAACAAAAATCAGGGGAAAAAAATCAGGGGAAAAAAAATCAAAACACCATTTTCTGCCTTTAGAGTAGTACCCTTCCTCACCCTGGGACTCAAAGCCTTTTGTAAATGGTCATTTAGCCACCCAGCATTTCTGTGCATTAAAAGAGCAGCTCTCCCTGACATACCCTATTCTTTGCTTCTTGTCTCTCCAACACCTGGAATAAAGTGAACTCACCCATTGTTTGCATTTTTAGGCTTTTTCACCCAGTTGATAGCAGCTGGAACTGAGAGATGGGCAAGTGCATGGACTTCTTTGAGCTGGCACCTTAAGTAGCTCAGAGAGGCAGCAAAAAAGAAAACCTGGGTGCAAAAAAAGAGAATCCTGGGTGGGATCAGCACACTTACCTGAGCCCTCCTCTGAAATTCCTGGCCCCACCACTGCCATCCTACAACCTGCCCAGACTTTGGGGTCTGGGGTGGGATGCAGGAGCAATGGAGACACCTGAGCACTCCTTTCCAAGTCTCAGGTCTCATGGGGAATCTTCATCCTAAGGTGGTGGAGTAGAGACATCTGTAATTAGCACTGATTCCCCCAAATTAGGCTGTCTCTCTCAGCCACCCCATAGCTAGAGTGGAAAAAAGGGAATGTTTTGTCTTTATGGGGCTAAAGGTGGTGGCTTTGGGTCTGCTGCAAACCCTTGGTAACTTCCGTGGCCATCATCCTGATGAGGTCAAAGTTTAAGGGAGGCAACACTCATTCAGATCAGGTGGTTGCTGTTATTTAGCAGCCAACCCCTACAAAGAAAAGCAAATTTGGGGCTTGTTGGCTCAGCTCCAGGCACTTGAAAGTGCTGCAGATCTGGACACCTGGGAGGCAAGAAATAGCATGGGTTCCACCACTGGCTGGTTGTTTAAGTAACTCACCTGAAATTACAACAAGTATTAAGAGACCAGGCTTCCCGAATTGCACCTGGGCCACTGCTGGCCCTCGTGTACCCTGCAAGGAGATGCCTGAACTTCTTAGTTACTGGCATTCTGAATAATCATTAGCCAAGCCCTCACCCCCAGATAACTCATATTGATGGAAAGCACTGTAGGATCTGGAGTTTAGCTCTTTCCAGAAGCAGTGACTCTGTTTTCATCCTAATGTTGTGGTTAAAAATGGGATATCTGCTCCCCTGCATGCCCCAGATGCTGAAGAGGTAACTGGGGAAAGCAGTTGGAGCCCACCAGGTAATTCCTTCCCTGCACCCAAAGAGGGAATATTTGTCACCTGCTGACACAAGGCACTTCAGAAAGTCAGGAGAATTTGTAAAGCAGTGAACAAGCACTGGGAATATGCTTTGCCCAGGAACTTTCTTCTCTGTCATGAGTTTCTCTACGAAAAGCTTCATCCCCTGCCTCACCCAGACAGTTCTGCAAGAAAAAAAGGAGCAGTAGGAAGCTTCATGCTGGTTTCCTTAGAGGAATTTTTCATTTAACTTTGCCACTGGGCTTTCTAATGCAGCCTGCCTGGGACAATGCATTAATAGTCTCATTCTACCAGTGTGACAGTGTGACAAAGAGCCCAGTATGTGCTGAAATATGCACTCCCCTTGCTAAGCTTGTAATCTCAGCTTGGATTTTTGTCTTGTTTAAGTAATCAGCACAGCCCTAGTGAGAGTGAAGCAGATATTGCACACTTAATTCTGTCTTTTGCTTGGCTTCCATCTTTGATCAGAGACTGAAGAGGATGGGCTGAGGGAAGCACATGGCTTCCTTCCTCAGATGATGCTAAAAAAAAAGTCAGTTTGTCATACCCAGTAGCTTCCACAGGAATTATTGTCTTAGTTGCAACCACAAAATCCCTCCCTCCATGAAGGACACCAAAAGAGCAGACACATTTCCCCAGCTCAGGCTGCTGCTGCCATTCTGCTCCAGAGCTGCTCTGTCACCTGCTGTCCCCTTTCCCTCCAGATGCAAACACATCCTCAACTTGCAGCCCCAAAATGGGTGACCCAGCTGGAAGAGGAGTTTCAGCATCCTCCTCCACGGTGGCAGCATCACCATCAGGGATGTCCTCTGCCACCTCCCTCCAGCCTCTCAGTCAGTGTGCAGCCCTTGCTCTGTCACCTGCCACTCACCTTGGGGACACTGGGGACAAGGTCTCCTGTCCCTTTGGCAGAGCTTCAAAGCGTTGCCAGACTACAGCTGCCATTTCCCTTTTTTAATTACTATTATTACTTTATTTTATTTTTTTACTATTGTTATTTTTAGAAGCTGTTTGCTAACTTTTTAATGAGCTGGTGATGCTGGTGGCACCGTCCCCACCTCCCCTGACTCTGCAGTGTGCCAGCGGAGAGGCAGAGAGGGTCACAGCCCCAGCACTGCTTTATTGTCACCTCTGTGAGACCCTCCAGCCAGCTCCCAGCACCCCAATGGAGGGCACAGGGGCTGAGGTGAACCAATTACTGTAAAAATGGGAGAGATCATCTGAAAAGAAGGGTTAAAGGCTGAACGGGGCAGAGATTTCATGCAGAGGGGAGCAGAAAAGGGGGAAACCACAAACCCAGAGGACTGAAGGGTAAAATCTGATCATTCTGCCTCAAGGACACTCATGTTGCAAGGTGAGGAACTGCAACCAACACCAATCAGGGCAAGCAAGTTTGCTCTCAAAGTGCCTATGAGCTTATCTCCCTGCTAAGGTAAACAGAAAATTCACATTGATCTCGTGAGAGATTTTCAATTAATTTGGATTTTCAATTAATGCAAGGCTACTGGACTTTATGAGCAATTATGCAGCATTTGTAATTATTAATTTATCTCTTCTCTGACTTCCAGTTGACTTCTGAAAGGAAATAATATAATGTATCACTGCTTAAGGCTGAATGTATACTTGTACTTAGTGTAAAGCACCATTCTCAGGGATAAAAGCCCATCAATTGCCATGCCATATTCTTCTGGGCCAGTTTAAAAAGCAGCATGGAAATAATCTTCTTGGACACCTTTGAAAATGAGCTGTGAGTCTGCACACTTGAGTCTAGTTACTGTACTGGTTTATTTATTGTTGACATAAAGCCTTTTCCTTGTGTTAATACAGCCCACCAACATCCTTTCCAAAGACAGGATGCTGAGAGTTGGTCTTTTTTTCCATTCTTTTAAAAATTTCCTTTTACAAGCAAGGACCTGCTGTTTCAAGAAGCAGGAGAAGCTGTGAAACTCCCTGGTGTCTCTCCACCAGTAGCTTTTACAGCTCTGCTGAGTCTTCAGAATTGAACTCTTCATCTCTCCCTCTTTTTAAACGTGTGTGCATGGAGTCCATTAAACTCAACCCATCACCACTGGTGCTTGTGCATCCAGAGCCACAGATGTTACTGAGTGCTGCAATGAGCTGTTCCAGCATGGAAATTTGGGTACAGAGCTACAAAACCAGTTTTCTTCCTCTGCAACACATTACTTGATGCCAACACCAGAAAAAACAGAGGGAGAGAGGCTGCCTGGGTATCAGCATGGAGCCACAAGCAAGGTGATTAGAAGTTTATTGGAATTTGAAATATTGTCAGAGCTGAGGCATGGATATTGTCAAAAGCCAGAGAGATCCTTGAGGAAGCAACTGAGCCTTCCTCCCTCCTGTGTACCAACCATGGAGGTTGGAGGTAGCCAGAGACAGGGGTGCAGGCTTGGGACAGGAGGAGAAGTCAGAGAGAAAGGGAAATGTTGGCAAGAAGGTAAGGAATCAGCCACCCTGGCAGCATGTTTGGCACTGCTGATAAGTTGAGACAAGGAGAGACGGATATCAGGAAAGTGCATGCCAAGAGGCTGGGTGTTCAGATGTGAGTCTGAGTCAGAGCCACATCATGGGGTGGATGTGGACAAGGTTTTGGCAGCAGGGTTTTGGATCCCCTCAGGAAAAAACAAACAAAGCAAAACAAACAAACAAACAAACAAAAAAACCAACAACCAAACCAAACAAAAAAAAGCCAAACAAAAAAACCCCCAAACAGAGATACGGAGATAAATTGGAATGGCCAGATAAGGAGTAGTCTGCAGCAGCCAAGGTGAAGAAGAAAAGCATCTTAGTCACAAGCCAGAGAAGAGGGACCACACTCTGAAAGCACTTGGAGAAAGTCCTATCAGCCTTGAGCAGCTGCCTAAGTGGACAGGGAAGGAAGAGAGGGTGTTAGAGTGTGAAAAATTGAAAAAGAGATGGTAATTTATTCAATCCAAAACCTGGTTCCTCTTCAGGAAGCACCACAGGAACATGATCCCATTACCTCTTTTTTTATATATGGGACCTTAATGCACAGAAAGATGAAAAAATATCCCCAGAGCTACCCAGCAGGTCAGTGGCAGAGCTGAAAAATGAACTCAAGGCTCCAAAATCCCAGCCCAGTCCAAGATCTTAACCTTGTTCTCCATTTGCAGTCACTTTAATAGTGGGGAAAGCTCAGCTAATTACTTGTAAATGTCCAAAATCCATTCACATCATCTTTAACTGAGGAGGTCTCCTCCTACCTCTTGTCTGTGCTGGTTACTCACTAGAGATCACTCGTGGTGTGGGGGGTCAATACTACACCATTCTTTTTCTTACTACCCTGAGTGGGTACCAAGCTTCTTGAAAACCTGGTAACAAAAAGAATCTGTGTAGCCTGAGTACAGCTGAATGAAATCTGAATTCTCCACAGGTCCTCCTGACCTGTAATCCAAAAGCACACGTGAGCCAAACGTTCAAAATCCAACAATTATTTGAGATGCCTATTTTGCTATGTTTAGGCTATTAGGCTGAAAGATGAAGACAAAGGAAGAGGCTGTTCATGTACTGTAATGAGGGAACTGGAAAGCAGCTGCAGTCACTGTAAAATACACAGAGCTTTTTCTTGTCTCACACCAGAGTATACATGCTCTTGAGCAATGGCCCTGCACTGTAAATAGCCACTTTAAAAGGATGTATCTTGAAACTAATACATTACCTGGGCTGTGCAAGAAAGCAATTATTTAGGAAAAAAAAAAAAAAAAAAAAAAAAAAAAAAGAAAAGAAAAAGAAAAGAAAAAAAGAAAACTTACCAGGACATCACACAGTAAGTGAAAGAGCAGACTGGGGGGGACTCTGTTTTGCACAGCTACCTCCTGTCAAATGAAGGTGCAGCCCCTCTCATGGGGTCTCTTTCTCTCCATGTACAACATGACTTGTATCACATCTGGCATTTTAAAGACCTGATCCAAAGTCCAGTGATTTCATCCCAGTGTTACAGAATCACAGAATCATAGAATGGTTTGGGGTTGGAGGAGACCTTTAAAGGTCTCTTTAAAATGATCTCTCTAAGATCATCCTGTCCCAACCCCCCTGCATGGGCAGGGACACCTCCCACCAGCCCAGGTTTCTCCAAGCCCCATCCAACCTGGACTTCAACACTTCCAGGGATGAGGCATCTATGACTTCTCTGAGCAACCTGTGTCCCAGATTAGGGCCAGAATGAGCGCATCCATACATAACTTCTTTGCTTCACCCTGCCCTTCAGACAGCATAGAAATTACAAACTGCTGTCTCTGAAATTAATATTTTTCCCACAGAATGAATGTGATCCATCTTTATTGTCTCCCCAGAAAAAAAGTTCTGATACTTCCATTTTGTCTACAAACAAAATCAACATATAATTTATGTTTGCGAGCAAAGTGATTTTATGGTATTCCTCTTTGTTGACAGAATGATTGGAATAAAATTACATTCCGTTGACAAAAAACGTGATGAAATGTTGTTTGTGAACATCATGAACAAAAGAGTTTGACAAAACACAGTTTGCCAATGGGATGTAGTAAATGGTTTCACCAGATGAATTCTGTCTGTCTGCTATTTGTCCCAGGAATGACACGGGGAAATTTTTCAAAACCTGCCATCTCAAAATGCAGAGTGAAAATTTCACCTTTAAGAGGAGTAAACATCCCCTTTAGAGAAGCCAACCCTGCCAGTGTTTTAAGCTATAGTGCTCTAGGCCACCTCTATTTCTCCAGAATTCTGTAACTTATAATTGAGATACGCTGGATCCACAAGTTTTGGTACACATATGCCCTACACCCCTCTATTAATTCACAGTCTAAGGCTTTAATATATTTGTGTTTTTTTAATAATTTGGCCAATGAGGTAGAACTTAGTGATTTTCAGATATGTTTAAAGATAACAGTGTTTTCTCTGGGAAGGCATCAAGCCTCTGACAGCAGCATGAGTACTCACATAATTTAATTCCTTCAGAGCCTAAGCAATAGTCTGACAGCATCTGGAAAATGTGTGCCAAGCTATTTTCTCTTTGAACTTTGCTGCTTGACATCTCTGCACGGACATGAGCTCATATGAGGATGGACAGAAGGGGAGGGGAATCTCTCTTTGGTGGGCTCAAGTGAATGAGCTTAGATGGGGAGGATTTACCCTCCATGGCAGAGGGCCTTTAGGTTAAAAGAAATTTGATGGCTCTATGGGGAGTGGGATAGAAAAACACAAAGCCCAGAACAAAGGGAATAGAGTTAATTATAGGAAGAAGTCACCACCATGTAAGGGTTGAGCACAAAGCAAAAAACTAGAGCTGCTAAGAAAGGTTAAAGTGCAAAAGAACACAAGCAAAGGGTGAATAAAATTGTGCAGGCATCAACACGTTAACAACAGAGAGAAGAAAAATTAAAAGTTGTGGCATAAACAGAGCCAGCTGCATTGAATCCTCCCTGTCTGGTTGATCTGCCATTAGGCTCAAAGCTCATAATCCAGCCCACTAAAAGAAACCACTCCTGGGCAGGGTGATGGAGAAGAGGACAAACTTCTCTAGTGACCTAGTGTGAGGGACTGGCTCAAGGAACAGTCCTGGGATCTGCCCAGGAGGATGCCAGTGGTCCCACAGATCCAGCAGGTCATGAGAGAAGTCATCTTTTCCTCCAGATGGATGAAAATGCAAGAGAAACATTATAATCCCACCAGCACTAGAGGGACTGAGTCTAATCTTCCATTGCACCATGAGGGGCACCTTCCCAAGTGAAAGCACTGGTGGGATTTTGGCCATAGCCCACAGTACATCAGCTGGTCAGGGTGTGAAGAACCCTTATGGACATTAAATGATTGGACATTAAATTATGGACATCAAATGCCCCTGTGGCTGAGTGAGGAGATACAGAAAGACACTGGTTAAATCCTACAATGAGGACATTCTTTCAAACCTGCACAAGTTGGAGCTTTTCGAGTCACTGGGGCTTCACACAGTCTGAAAGGCTGAGGTCCTGAGTCCTGAACTTTAATGTCAGTGGTCTACAAAAGTATGCAAGCTTTTGGGAGCCACCAAAGACCTTGTGAGACTTGGTTCTGGCATCCAAAGCTGTGTAGCACAGGTGTAACCCAACTATTTATGGGTCACAAGTCTGGAGGAGCCCCATCTCTATATAGATTGGCCAGTGCTGTACAAATGTTAACAGAAAAGCAGTGATAAATTCACATTCATCAGTAAATGCTTCTTAGAGCTAAAAATACAATTAATTGCACTGCTCCCATTAAGGTTTTTGTTCTTTTTTTTTCCCCTCCTTCTCTCTCCATCCCACCCCCCGCTGGTGAGGGAGAAGAAGGGAGCTGATGTGGTAAATGGTTTTTTTCCCCCTGATTTTTTTCCCTTACAAAAGAATAAATGAGATGAAAAGGTAGGAAACGTTCAAACATAATCAACACACACATACATTCTAAAGAAAATAGCAAATTAAATGCAAAGCCTATGCTAATGCATCATCCAGGTTGAGATTTTAATTGCAAAAAGTCAGGAAATGTAAAGTTATGGTTCTCACAGTAATCATCACTCAGCCCCTTGAACACAGTTAGGATTTGTATTCCAGGCAGTGCACAGCATTAACTCCAACCCTGGTGTATGGATGTGTTCTCTGCCTTCATTACAGTTGCTGGGGGAACCATAATTCTGAATTTGCTGACTTTTTGCTCATTTTTTTTTTTTTTTTTTTTTTTTCCTTATTGCCGTGCTATGAGGTTCTTGCATTTAATTTCACTGCATTAAAAAATAAAAATAAAAATAAAAAAAAACAAAACAAAAAAACCCCGCACAACACTTAAAAAGATGAAAAGAAAACAGAACTTTCCATTGTACCCTAAAACCAGGAGATAATCCATTCTGCTTAAGGCTCATGTAGGACCATGTATTCATTTCAGAGCACAGCTACGTGAATAATAATAGTAATGGTATTAATTAATAATAATCTTAGAATGATTTAGGACTGGAAGGGACCTTAAACATCATCCAATTCCTACCCCCTGCATGGGCAGGCACATCTCTCACTAGACCAGCTTGCATAAGGCTTCATCCAACCTGGCCTTGAAGACTTCCAGGGAGAGGGAATCAACAGCCTCCCTAGGAAACCAGTATCAGTGCCTTACTACACTCATGGTGAATATTTTTTTTTAATATCTAACCTAAAGCTACACTCTTTCAGTTTAAATCCATTACCCCTTGTGCTATCACTACCACCTCTGGTGAAAAACTCCTCCCCAGCTTTCCTGTAGCCCCCTTCATAGACTGGAAGATCTCTTTAAGAGAGATCTTTTAAGGCTCCCTGGAGCCTTCTCTTCTAAAAAAAACAACAAATGCTTACACCTAGAACTTCACCCCACTGTGAAGTGATTCCAAAATGGTCATGGAACAGGCAAGCTGTGGACAAGGGCTTTTTCCAACCCACTAAGATTTACATTGCCCTTCTGGCTGAACCTGGCAGGAGCATCCATAAATTGATTAATTCTAGTGGCCTGAGAACTGAGCTGGAAAACAATGCTTAGTGTGGGGATGTTCCTATTCTGAAACAAAGCAGTCATCCATCTCAGCTTCACCTCTGATGTATTTTTGAAGGCAGACACTAAGATGCCTCAGTAGCATTAATGCCATGATGCTTCCAGCTCAGATTTCCAAGGTAGCTGAAGGATATGAAGATGAACACAAACCCACTCAGAGCCTAAATAACTGAGTACTTGGGCAAACCCCACCAATCCCACCTTTCTGTTACACCTCATATGCATATGAAATCTACTCCTAGGAAAAGCCATTCCCCAGAAGTCACCATTCTCGTGCTCAGCATCCCACCAAAGGTTCCCTTTTTCCTATAGCAGTGGCTCTGTAGGACCAGTTAAAAAAGGGGGAGTCAGAAGTTTCTCAAAACTGCAAGCAAATCTTGGCAAAACCATTATGTAGTTTTCCCAATTTCTACCTCCTCATCTCAAAAAATCAATTAAACACCACCACTTTTTGCTATTCAGATATTTCCTCCTTTTTCTTTTACCTTCTTCCGCTGTAAAGAGAAGGGAAATTGAACTGTTAAGAAGGGAGAGAAAGAGTTATGAAGAAAAACGTCCAGAGACATTTTTTAAACCCACAGATGTTTTCTCTACTCCTGCCCTGAAATACATTCAGTTGGTTGAACTATGGGCCTATAAATCAGGCTCTTTTTTGGGCTTTGAATGCAAAGAATACATCCAGCCAGAGGTAAGCATCCAAGGTACCTGGCAGAAAACAGCATCAGAAAGAACAGATGGCAGCTCCTGACCATGCCAGAGAGAAGAAATGGTGTTGCCAAGAGTGCAAAGAGTTCATTCAGGTCTATTTATTTCTTTGTGCCAACTTTCCCAAACCAGCATCAGAAGAGTCCTAATTCCCTGCAAAGTCATGGCAAGTGGCCTGCAGCTGATTCACAGCTTTTGCCACATTTTTTACTCATTTCAATTAAAAGCTTGATGGTCACAGGCTAGAAAAAAAAATGACAGAGGTCTACTGCTCTCTAAAGTATAGGGAGGATTGCATTCAGGGGTATGCAACACGAAAATCAGACAGTGAGCCATGGAAATAGGCTTAACAGAGGTGGTGGAACTATTTAGCAGTCATGGAGACTTTAGACAAGGTGCCAGTAAAAGCTCATTTCAGTTGTAAGGAACCAGCTACAAAAGACCTAAGGAAGTTTCACTGGAACAAGTGCCACCTTCCAGTTCTCTGGACTGAGTAAAGGGGCTGGGTTAGGTAAAACAGGCCACCAAGTAGCAAATCTAGGTAATAAGTGGAGATAAAAGAGAAAAATTTTGGTGTGTCTTACAGGAATTGGCTCTTACCAGTACCCATGATGGTTCAACAGGACTACTACAGCCTTAGGGCTAGGACAGAGGAGATCATGGAAATCAATAGTAGGTGCTCCCTGGAGCCTTGTGTTTGCTTAGTGCCCCTGCTCAAAGGAAAGAGGCAGAAAAAAAGAAATTAAGAGCCTGGGTGAAGAGAGGGGGCCGTATGCCTGGGTGGACCCCTGAGGAGCCAGGGGACATGAGGGATGGGCAAGGGATGGGTGGGTGAGAGCAGCAACAAAATCGGTTGTATCTCCTCAGGACAGCAGAAGATGTTCACCAAAAGCAAATGGAAGTCAGTAGTCTCTAAAAGTGACAATTTTTTATAACTGATCCATTGAAAAGCTCCCCAAAAGATAAGATATTGGGGTAGTACAGACTTACATGCTAAGAAGGGGCAAGGTGTAGGGACACGAGCTAGCTCCTTCAGCAACTTCCTTATGAATATATTGGTCTCTGTTATTACTCTTTGTACCCATTTTTTTAAAAAATAAGACTGACAAAGAGTAGTAAATGCATACGTGTGGCAGAGGAAATTTATTCTGCATCTTACCTTTCCATTTTTTGCTTCAGATTTCACTTTGGAAATCTAACAATCCAAAAAGAAACAAAAGCATCTCACAGAATGACACCAAAGGACAAAGTTATTTTAGGAATAAAAATTTTAATCAGTGCTGTGCCAGCATTTAAATCTACTGCTGTACTGACATCAGTGGGGAAAAAAAATTCAAAAAATTTTAATTAAAAACAAGGAGTCCAGAGGGACTGGCAGTTTGGGAAATGAATCCACACCTGTGTCACCTTAATGTGGGATTATTGGAATTCAGTCTCCATGCAGAAATAGGTGTGGGGGGGGGGGAGAGCAAGAGCTGTCAGCTGGCTTGTTAGGAAGGGTTTCACAGCCAGACAGTGATACCTCTGCTCTGCAAGGTGTATGTATGGGCTAACAGCTGATTCCCAACACATTCCCTGTGTTAGGGGCTCAGGAAAGGAGTCACCTCAAGTTTTATTTCCATGTCAGTCCCTGGTGTCCAGGTTACTGAGGTGAGAAGACTAATGGAATCAACAGCATCTCTGTTTCCAAACAGCTTTCCTATCAAAACAGAGGTGCCCAGGGAATGGAAAGGGTACAGCAAACAAAGGTGCCTGTTCCCACATGTGGGTGATGTTTGCTGTGTACCCTGCACATCACTGAGACCATCTCCTAGGTCTCAGGGTAGAGAAAAATCACTTCAAGAGCATCCCCCAGTCCCACACCAGCCCCTTGCTCCCCATCAGCTCCCAGGGAGGGGGCAGCCACCAGCCAGGATCAAAGGATCCATAAGAACCATTTGGACCTTGAAGCTGCAAAAGTAGAACCAGAGTGCAGTGCAGGAAGCTCAGGAGATGGCAACCACAGCCTTTGCTCCCAGTTGTGCTGCTGCTGCTTAATCAGGTAGGCAAATCAGGACAGCATTTGGGTGAGGTTTCAGAGCTGTATTTGCCTAAACGTTGGCTTTCCATGAGATAAAAATTGTTCTGAAAGCCTGAGGGGACTTGTGCTTGTCAGAAGATTCTTGTATCTCCTTGCTGCATGCTGTTAGAAAGGAATTCTTTGTACTTGGTCCCAGCCCATGACTTTGTATTAAAAGGCTGGTGATATCTCCCAGCCTAAATTCATTGGTGTTTCAGAGAAATTGGTTTTTCAAACTGAACCTGAAAACAAAACAAACCAACCAAACAACAAAAAAACCCATAACAAACCAAAAAAAAAAAAAAAAAATCACCACAAAAATTTCCTGAACTTTTCAAGTCTTTTCTTAGGCACTTAAAAATGAAATATTCCTTTATAAAATTTTTTCTGAGCTATACCTGCTCCTTTCTGAAAGGCCCTAACAAACCACAAGTGAAGGAAAAAGGATGCACTTTAGATAAAAAAAAAAAATACAATAAAACAAAAAAGAAAGATAATGGTATTGCTACAAAACCAATTTTTTCCATCCAGTTTTTCAGCAGGGTCATCACTCAACCCTGGGATATGGCTGTATTTTCCTCAGGCCATAAAAGAGCTGAGCTGCATCCTCGAGGAGCAAAACAGCAAAGTAAAACCATCTCTACAAGTGAAACGAGCCGTGACAGCAGAAATGGAGTTTGAGCCTTAAAAACTCCTGCCCAGCAAAACTGCTTCACTTTGGGGCCCCCAAGTCACTGCAGAGGGGAAAGGTCTTTCCATCTCCAGCAGGTGATGGTCTGAGCTGGACACACAGTGATGTGGGAGCAGCCAGGTGAGACACTGCTCGTGGGATGGTGGGATGGTGTCTACATGGTCAGTGATGCTCCTGGGCCTGAAGGGTTCTGATGCCCATGAAGATGGCAGGACAAGGGGTTTCTTCTCAGGGAGATGCAAACATCTACAAACAGAACCCAGGCTCCACTGACAAGGTCTTCTCTCACAGAGCAGCTCCAAGTCCTCTTTCCCAGGTGGGAGGATGGGAGGCACTTAGGTGCCTGCAGCATCTTTGGGGAGAGGATTGTAACCAGCCTCCTTGCTGCAGCCAGTGATAGCACCCAGTAATAACAGAGCTCAGGATCACTTGAAGCATTAATCTGTCTTCACAGCACCTCTGGAAGATAAGGAAAAGGTGGAGACAGCAAAGCCCCTGGAGGTCACCAAAGCAGCCTGCAGTAAGGGCTGCAACCAAAGACCTCCAAGCTCATCCTTGTGTTGCCCAACCAAGCTGCCCTCTGCCCTGGGTGGGGGAGAGAGGAGGCCCCCTGAACAAGTAGATGTTATACATCATTTGCCTGTATGACAATCCCTTTTGTAAAAACAAGGAAAACCTCCACCTACCCAGATCCTAAGGGTATGATGAATTTAAGAAGTGCCTGAGACTTTTTTAACTGAGTTTTGTTCAAGCTGGCAACATTTTTGGAAAGTGTTTGTGTTTTTAGCCTGAGGGCCTTTGGCTCTTATGGTGTGTGGAGGAGTCAAAAAGGAAATCTGTTGGTTTCTCTTCACCCACAGTCTTCCCATCCAGGTTGACCTCCACATTCTGCCCCTTGGCACTGCCACATCTGCAGCAGCTGCCAGGGGAGAGCCCCTGGAGCTCTAAACCCTGTACAGCCTCACAGACAGACCTGTGCAAACAGCAGGACAGGAAACAAAGAATCAAACAGGTGCCCTTTCTGCCCAAGTACATGGTGCAAGTGAAAGCTGAAGGAGTCTGGAGCTCTCGCCAGCACTACTCACAATTAGGAGGCACTTGGCTGGTTGTTACCAACCTGGCTGCTTTGCTGCTAACTTCTGCTAAATTACCCTTCCAGTGCCAGCTAACACCAGAGATTTCACATACCATTTCAACAGAGAAAGGCTCAAAAGTTAGTTGGCAGGGTTGATGGAAAGCAAATCACCAGGTCAGTTCCCTCCCAATGAGCTTTATTAAGGGATTGTAATGCAGGTGAGAGCCCTGGAGTTGTCACTGTCCCTCACTAATCTAATGGAAGTATTGACAAGGATCATTTCCACAGCCTTCCTGAAAGGCTTCCACTATTTGTCTGTGCTCCAGATACATCCCAGGTTTGTCCATCCTCACTGCAGAGCCACCATCCCAGCTGGTGCTGACCCCTCTCCAAGCAAGGTCCTGCCATGGAAAAGAGGCACTGGGTGTCCACACCTCCTAAACATCTGCTGGGGATTAACAGGAGATGGCACAAACCCATCCTAAGGGCTGAACTTAGAGCAGAGAACAGCAGTACCTTGCTGCCAGGTACCACTTAATCTGCATAAAGCCTCCCCAGCTGTTTCTCCTGGTCACTGGAGATATTCCCCTTGTGAGCCAACCTTGTCACAGAGTTGTAGCTTTATGTCCTTGATCATTAAGAGCAACCACAGCTTCATTTTACATCTTTTATGTAAAATAAAAAGATTAAAAAAAAAAATTTAAAAATCACTACTCTCTCAGGCATCGTCTCTGAGATTTAACAAGCAAGAACTTGCCTCAGGATTTTAAATTCATGGATCTTGAATCTATTCAAGCCATGGATCATGGCTAAAATGTCTGCTTTTCAGCCCCATTCCTTCTGTTTTGTAATGATGATCTGCATTGCTCAAATATCACTGCCTCTGTCTGGAGAAAGACTCAGCTCTTCACCATCCAGCTCTGTCCAGAAAATGCAGGAAAACTGAAGCAACAAATCCCTCCCAGTGCAGATGAGAGCAGACAAGAAGAGGTAATGCCACAAAGGATACTTTATCTGCACTTACAATGCAAATAGATAAATGGCAGAAACATAAAATAAAATAAATAAAATAAAATAAATAAAATAAAATAATCTGTTGATATTCTACTCAACTTTCAGCCTCACTTCACAGATACAGCCAGAAGCTCCAAAGTGGTGGGGGCCACTCCTTGGATGGTTTCACTGCAAGGGAGGATTAAAGAATCACAACAGCCCTTGGGATGTAATCCCCAGCAAAGAGGGATGAGATTAGGAGGGAGGCAGAGAGGGAACGTCTCTCACCTCTGACTCTCTCCAGCCTCTCACCATCCCTCCACACTCTCCAGTGGACATATAATTTTGAGCAACTTGCTTTTTTGGGGTCAGGAGGAGACCAGATTTGCTGCAGGGTCTCTAAAGCCACTCTGTAACAGAGTTTGTTCATTCCTCCCCCAAAGCACCTCTCATGTCCCTGCTCCTGCCCAGCTCTGGTACTGGTCCTGCACCTCCAGGTCCACAGGTAAACTGGTGGAGCTAAACCAGGTACGTGGTGTTCAGTGTCCCCATCTAGTGGTCATGTAAATAAAGTTAACGTTTGAATAAGAATAAACATCCTGAAAACTAGAATACTAATTTGTGGAAAACTTGTGGCACCATCAAAAAAAAGGAAAGGCAGTAAGGGCAGACATGAAGGGAGATCAGATGTAAATTCCACAACAAATTGTAATAATCTCCCTCAAAATCTGCCCTCATAAAACAAATGTAAAGAAAATCCCCCAGAGGATGCAGGAACGGGGACTCAGAACTTGGATCCCAGTTGCTGTCACTGGGGATAGGCACATTGCTGGGACGAACTTCACAGGGGAGGCCAAGCCAAGATGATTTTTACTCCAAAAAAATGGTCTATGCATTCATGTGAGAAGGTGACCCATCCCTTCAACACTGAGACAGCATCTGCTTGCATTAATGTCACCTCCCAAGCCCTTTCCTAACATTTTCAGTGCCAAAGCATCAGCTCACCATCACAGGCTCAGTACAGAGAAGGTCAAACCTGGGCAAGCCTAGCAGGAGGCTGACTTGAATCTGCTGTTTAAAGATATCCCATCCCTCAGGTGAGCCCAAATGCTTCTCTTGACTCCTTAGTCACAGATTTGCTCCTGGCATATGGCTCTCTGGTGCCTTTGGGGAATTTCTTTACCCTCTGCAGGGCTTCTTGGGTCACTATTCAGCTACTTCTTTAGAGAGCTATCCCAAGACAAACAAACTGGTCTGTGATGTGCCCTGGTACTGATAGATTTTTGTTGGAAAGGAAAAAAAAATCAAAATTTGAGAAGTAAAGATTCAGTATTTGTTGAAAATTCAGCCTTAAATTACTGGATTTGAAAACACCATGAAGAATTACAGTATTATTATTCATTGCAGCAGTGATGGTCTCAGGCTACCCAAGAGGTGATGTCTGTAGAGAGAAGTGATAGATGCTATTAGGCTAATTGGAATGAGAGGAAAAAAAAAAAAAAATAAGAAAAGAAAGATGATTTTCTTTCTCTGTCTCAGAAGGAACAGCAAAATCCAAACTAAATTCAGGCTTAATTTCTTTCAATTCCATCCATGTTGAAGAGACTTTGACTGGCTGGTTGTGATGACTCTACGGCCTGAGCTTCAATTTTCTGCACCCTGGCTTCTGTTCTTGTGCAGAGCCTTGAGTGCTGACAAGAGCTAAAAGCAGAGGATCTGAGAGCAGTTTTCAAGCTCCAACCCTTCCCTGTTGAGTCAGAGAAACTGCACAACCCCAGCACAGACCCTGATGGGCAGGAAGAGCTTTCAGTCATTGCTGATTCTGCTCCCATTGAGCAGCAGATAGGAATAGCCATTAAGTTCAATAGAGCAGGACCACACAATTAAAGGAGAAAAAATTACCTCCCTATTCCATTTTCTTCTCTTAACACAGGAGAAGATAAAAAAAGCTATCTCTTTTTGCTTGCTATTCCCAGTATTTGCATAAATCTGTGTGGTGATGATCAAAGCACAGACCTGTGACCCAAAGGCTTTTGGGCCAGCCCTTCACCTTGATCCAAGAATTAATCAAAGCTTCCTATCCCAGCTGAGGATCCCTACCAGAATAAGAAGTCTTCTGGACCCCAAAACTGGGTGTGATGGCACCCCAGCCTCCTTCCTCAGGAAAAGAGTAGGACAGGAGATCCCACCAACCCTTCCCTGGCAATAAAGCCTCTGCTGTGTGGCAGAACTGATGCCTGGCACCTCCAGGAGTGCAGAACCACCTGTGTGTCCTTTAAGTTCTGGAAATCAGAGTTGAACACAGCTGAGAAACCAGCTGTTGGCTTCCAGTCCCTGCATCAACCCACACCCTTTTCCTCCTCTCTAAAAAAGAGGGTACTTGCCCACTTCCATCACGTGGGGTTTGGCCTGGTAGTTTCAGGAACATAAACACATCCACATCCCCTCTCCAAATATTCTCCACCTGATCTGCTGGTACATTTAGGAATTATTGCACAACGGAGCTGCTGAGGCTGCCAAATCAAACTCTCCAAAGATAGGAAATGCAGAATTCAAGCTGGTCAGTCACATGCTATTTTATTTCAAATAAAGTTGGTGCACCTGGAAGAAACCAGGGGATGCAGTGAATTCCAATGTTGTCTGTGGCAGCTTTCCCACATTTGCTGCAGAAACTGAGAGGGGAACAACGCAGAAGATGAAAGAAAGAGGAAAAATACTTCTCTGGCTTAAAAAGAAATGCAGTTTAGAGATACAGCCCTCTCTGAGCATTCACCAGAAGGACCCTTTTGGATACCAGAAAAGTTTTTTCAGACCAAGTCACGTGGAAATTGGTGTTAACCCACTGCATCTTGCTAGTTTTCCATGTGTCAGACACTCAGCAGTGGCTGTGGGGAGCAGGAGTGTTCTGTGGGTGCTCCTCCTGTGGGTGGAGATGCCTGGATTTCATTCTGTGTTCTGTGACCCAGGGTCTCAGTGCCCCAGAAAAGACAATAAACATCAGAAGGCATTTTCAGCAAGCTTGTCCTTATTTTCTCAGTTGCAAAATGAGCCTAAGAAGATGACCCAAACTCACAGCAAAGCTGCAAAGATGGTAAATTGATGCACATAATGGTTTTGGTAGCAAAAAAAAAACCACAAATAAAAACCTGAGCAGCCACGTCAAACACCTCCTGGTCTGGGTTCAGGCTGTGGGGCAGATCTGAGGTACATGGTGCTGCTAAATTGGGAAGCAGTTCTGGATATTCCTGAGTGCAAGATACATGAAGCACCACCAAGCTTACAGATCAAGCCTAAAGCACCTCAACCCCTCTGTCTGTTGTCTGCTCAGTGCTGTGAAGATGAAAAATATGAGAGTATTATTTTGGCAGACAGTGGGATCCCAAGTGCAACTCTACTTTTTCCTACTTCGTGTTGAAGCTGTTAAAATTCTCTGAATATTAAATGTCCAGCCCCACTTTCATGGTTGACTTAAATGCGGTTTCCAAAAAATGTGCTGAATATTATTCATTTCTCAGAGAATCAAAAAGCTAGAGGCCCTTTGATGGGGTTGCTTGCATTTTTAAATCACATACACACACACTAGTTAGAAGAACTTGGCAAGTAGAGTTATATGTGTCAGTACCTCAGATAAAAATGAATGCACAATATGAATGCAAAAGTCTAGATGTTTAGAATTTTTCTTTAATGTACTTTTCATGCCTTTAACTTGGGTCTCTCCTGCTTTATACAGCCCTACACCACTTGCTGAAGGAAGGCAATTAAAAAATCTGCAAAGTACTGATGTCTGTTACCTCCCAAAAATCCACTTCCATTACACTCATTAAGTAAAACAAGAAAATTCCTTTTCCCCAGTGCTAAATTTGGATCATATTTTGGATTTGGGAGCCAGAAAAAAAAGTTAAAGAATTCAGCAACCACTTATGGGGAATCTTTATGCCTCAGTGTTTATCACCTGGGTTGGTGTGAGCAAACTGAACTCATAGGAGCTGATGTTGGATAATATCTGAGTGACTCAGAACATTTACTTCTGGAAAGAACGTACTTGAAGACAGCAGGCAAATCTGAACCAAAGTCATGATACAGGCTTGGAGTATTTATTTAAGATTCAGGGCAGAGTCAGGCTGCCAAAACTTGATTGCCACAGATCACAGTGTCCACAGCAGAGGAGTTCTGCAAGTCCCAGTGCAGCTTTTTAAACCAGCTGAGCTCAGCCCTGACTCTCCTGGTCCATCAGAAGTTAAAGAACTCTGCAGTGCTTAACACCCAGGTACCCCTCCAGAGCAAGTGGGGATCTTGGCATTATTTGTTGACCAGGTTTATCCAGGTAGGTGAAGGCAGACCTGAGCTCCTCTGTGCTGGCTGCATGCAAGCCACTTGAAGCTGTCTGGCTGGGTTGTGCCTGGGCAAAGATGCCCACGGGCCCTGCCTTTCAGCTGGGTGGGTTGATTCAAGCACAACAATTCAGTGATATCATGGATACAGCTGCTGGATCACAGCTGGCTCTCATCTGGCTGGCTCAGACCCCAGGGACAGCAGATGTGTCTGTCCATGCTTGTCTTCAGAGGCATCCTCCAGTTTGCTCCCTGGATTTTCTCAGACAAGGCAAGGAAAGATGCAAAGTTTAAGCACTTAAGAGAGCTCAGGTGATCCCATGCCAGAGGACAGCACTGCTAACAGCACTCCCAACCACAAATGCTCTTTTTGGCACTCCAGACCTGAGACAGGCTTTTCCCACAAAATACAGCAAGAATGTGATGCTCCCTGCTCACCCACACTGCCTTTTATCCTATAATCTCCTGATTAAAGACTTCATGTGAGAGGTGGAAGAACTCTCTTTTTTTTTTTTTTTTTTCCTGAAGGCTTTTATCTCCCAGCTTCTAATATTCAGCACAGTAGCCTACCCTAGGCACTGTAGTGGGTATTTGGAGGGTATTTGTGGGTATTTGCTCTGTCTCTCCTCTTAAAAACTGCTCCATTTATCCTGGAAGCAATTAGTGATCCAGTGGGGCAAAGCAAAAGAGAAAGTTACTGCAAAGTGAAGTGGTTTTACACTCAGCTGAGGGTAGGGGCAGCTTAACAAGGTAAATATTTAGCCAAAGTTGAAAAAGCTAAATGAGAACATCTGTCCCAGGATGCCCTGGAGCAGAGCAATTTGGCTTTCCTAGCAGACAGACAGAGCATCTGAGCTCCAGCCAGCAGGGAAAGGATTTGGATGAAAGTTCCTCATGTCTCAGATCTCTGCTTCAGTCTCCTGTGCCAGTCTCCTGGTGAAGGAGAGTGTGGGTACCATGGGGAGAGGAAGGCTCTGGGATCACCCCGGGGGCAGGACCCGGGGCACAGGCTGGATGGAAGCAGAGCATCTTGCTTGGCATCCCAGTCAAGCCCTAGAGTGCCTGGGGGGTTAAAGCTGCAAACATTTTAGAATTGTCAGAGTAGAAGCCCCTCAGTGCCACGTGTATACCCAAGATGCCACTACCCTGCCAGGCTATTGCTGCCAGTATTGCCATCACCCAGCCAGGACCCACCAGCCCAGAGCCATCACCTTGCCCAAACCTCTTCCAGAGATGCACACCAAGGGTCTTCTACACTGCCCAGCACCCTGGCAAGATGGAAGAAGTGCTATGGCAATAACACCTCAGGAGAGGGCTTGGGATCTGCAACCCACAGCATTGGGAACACCTTGCTTTGGGTACAGTCTTCTGTGTCAGGGACTGGTTTCTGGGGCTGCCCAGCCCAGGGAGGTCACAACTGAGCATTCTCACATCCTCATAGTGAGGTTTCAAGGTGCAGGCTCCAACCCTCTCTCTGTAATGCCAGGGACATTCAGCCTGAACACAGGTACGAGGGAGAAAATTGTTCCAGTGCTGAGGGCAAACCCTTCAGGTCCAAAACTCTGTGTGCATGTTACAATTAAATAACAGCAGATAAAAACAGTTTCTCTCCCCCTCTCCTGTGCTCTCTATCTGTCCAGCCTGTGAATTTTGAACCCCTTCTGCTCAGCACCTGTCTGAGCAGCAACAGGAGCCACCAAGAATAACCCCCTAATCTCAACCCATTTCTTCTTATCCCCCTGATAGCTTCAGAGAGAGTGGAGGATGCCTTTATTTCCCTTTTATCCTCTGCCCAGATGTTCTCTTATGAGGCTGCATCTCCATTCTGCAGCAGAAAATGTGAAGAGTTTGGTTTGGTTTGGTTTGGTTTGGTTCCTCAGTCAAGCATCATACTGATTTTAAATGACAGTGTTCATGTGACAGCACATTGTACTCTTCATTTTTGGCAGCATCTTCTGTTCCCATCCACAGGGCCACTCCTTGCAGTGGTTTGTTATGAAGTTTGAAGTTGAAGACACTTCTCCTGCAACTTTAGAAGCTTTCAATTGAAGCCACTTGTTTCCAGGGACTGGAATATCTTGCAAGGGAACAAAAGAAGCAACCAGAAACATAGAATTTGGCATCAGCCCAGCCCTTCATTCATAATAAAACTTAAAAAAAAAAAAATAAAAAAGCAAAAACAACACTACACAGAGATGACTCAGCAGAGGCATAATTCACAAACCAGAAAGGCCTGCTGTCCTACTTCACAACTGCATTGGTAGGTACTTAATCACAGCAAATAACATAGTGGATATTATATTTTTGAAAACATATGCTGTTAGATTCATCTCTGGAAATTGCTGTAACACATGGCCTCTCATCTAAAATATCCCTGTCAGATATAATTGGCAAAAGTCATCAGATGAGGCTCACGTCATGTAATTAGATGTATTATACTAGGCTTAACTGGTTACTTTAATAGTAATGCCACAATGTATGCTAACGAGATGTTTTAAAGTACAAATGACTTCCGTGACCTTCTTGAGGCAATAACTCTGATCCTCTGTCATTTATTTTTGGCAGTAATCTGTTAAAAATATGTTGGGCAACTTGTTTGGGCCCTTCCAAGCCTGCTGTTCCAAACACTGCTCTTGGTGCAGATCCCTGCACCCACACAGCTCATCTCAGACCTCTCAAACATCTCCACTCCCAGCTCATCTCAAACATCTCAGTGGCACGGGATGAGGAGAGGATGGAAATGAGGGACCATGGCCCTTCCCCATGCTGGGCACTCACAGCATCATGTAGCAAGCCACTGCATGGACTTGCTGGCCACACTGTGAAACATCTCCTTGGTTTTTGTAAGCTGAGGATCTGGTGCCCAAATCCTTTGGGTGCCCAGCCACCACATCAGCAACTAAGTTATTTCAATCCTTCCCATTATGCCCTGCTAATAAATGGCATTTTCTTCCCGAGTGGTACGAGGCACCTTGTCCAAAGGGCAAGAGGAAACCTAAATTTGACATCTGGGAAACACCATAATGAAAAAGGGCAATGGCCACGTGGTAACTCACTGCTTCCTGATGGTATTCTGTTTTTTCACCACCTTATGGGTGTGGATGTCTGGTTTTTGGGCGGGTATCTTTTTAAGTTAACGATCTACAGGTTCCCCTCTGCTCACCCTCTGCTGCTCCTCCTTTCCTGTCAGTGTCACGTTGTGAAATGAGTTTATCTCACACCCCACGTGTTCCCCTTTCTCCAGCCCCTGTGTTGTAATCTCAGTGTTAGGAACTGAAATACTAGAAGGAAAATAAACCTAGCCCTCTATTTCCAAGGTTAAACATTTCCAGGACTTTTAGCACTAAAGAGATAGAAGCCACTCCTCCACCCCCCTCCTTTGGGCTCCATTTCACCAATGTAAAGCAATTATTGCCCTCCTAGATCACTCCCCACAGAAGAGGTGCATATTCACAGGGCTAAATATCAGAGTAAACAATCACACCCCTAACTGACCTAGTTAACTGCTGGAAAAGCCAAGGGTAATTTCTAGAGCAAATTAAAGTCCCTGCCTGCCCTGCTCTCTGTCCCCAGACAGGAATGTGGGTCCCAGCACGGGGCTGGTTTGGAGATGGACCTGAAGCTAAGCTCCCATCCCTGGGACTCATTGAGACACACTGTTAAATTATGTGCATTTTACCAGTTTGGGGGAGAATTCTAAATTTTACAGCTCTCCTTTGGAGCCAAAAGTATTACCAAAGTCTGCTTATCACTTAAATCTCCACAGCTAAACCTGTATTCAGGTGCTGAACTACCTCCCACTCACTGCTTGTACTCAGGTGAGGAATAATATCACATTAGGGTCAAAAATATTACACATAGCATTCCCCAGCTTCAAAGAGAAAATTATTTCCTTCTATAGCCAAACCTCCTCCCTAAGAACTCAGAGATTCCTTTTTAATACAGCCTCCCTCCTCAATGCAAATAAGACTGATTCATGTCACCAGCTGTACGAATGACACAAAAATGAGGACAGTCTGTCCTGCAGGAAATCCTAACTCATCCTAATCTGCTTTTATTAAATCAATAAGCAACTATATGAATGCCCAAAATGGAAATTTGGACACAGAAATATGGAAGTGGCAGATCCCAAAATGGGTGAACTGGAAGGTAAGACCTGTGCTGGCCATCTCCTGTCTCCAGGGGCTTCACAATGTGGGGGACACATCAAAAATGGGAACTCAGAGCAGCCCCCTCTGCCCCAGCTTCCTCTGGTCCATCTATCTATGACTTTAGAGATTTCCACACCTGAGATGCTCTATGTTTATTTGCTACAGAGAAAACTAACTGCCCTTTTTCCATTTAACACCTTTGAGACCATTTGTATCATTTACCTCCCTGTCATTCAGTACAATGAATTCTACATAATTCTATAGTGTGTGAAACAGATTTTCCTTCTGTTATATTGCACTCTGGTAATTTCTGTGGGTGCCTCTGAATCTGCTGGACTAAGAGAACACCATGTAATCTGCATAATTCCCTCTCTTATACCTCTAAGATCTTACAAAAAAAATTGAGATATTTCATCTTTTCCAAGCCAGAGTGCCAGCCCACTCTGGTTGTCTTCTAGTTCCTATCTTTCTTTCTTTCTTTCTTTCTTTCTTTTCTTTCTTTTCTTTCTTTCTTTCTTTCTTTCTTTCTTTTCTTTCTTTCTTTCTTCTTTCTTTCTTTCTTTCTTTCTTTTCTTTCTTTCCTTTCTTTCTTTCTTTCTTTCTTTCTTTCTTTCTTTCTTCTTTTCTCTCTTTCTCTCTTTCTCTCTTTCTCTCTTTCTCTCTTTCTCTCTTTCTCTCTTTCTTCTCTTTCTCTCTTTCTTTCTCTCTTTCTTTCTCTCTTTCTTTCTCTCTTTCTTCTCTCTTTCTTTCTCTCTTTCTTTCTCTCTTTCTTTCTTCTCTTTCTTTTTTTCTTTCTTTCTTTTCTTTTTTTTTTCTTTCTTTTCTTTCTTTCTCTCCTTTCTTTCTTTCTTTCTTTCTTTCTCTCTTTCTTCTCTCTTTCTTTCTCTCTTTCTTTCTCTCTTCTTTCTCTCTTTCTTTCTCTCTTTCTTTCTTTTTCTTTCTTTCTTTCTTTCTTTCTTTCTTTCTTTCTTTCTTTCTTTTTCTTCTTTCTTTCTTTCTTTCTTTTTTTTTTTTTTTAACTTTTCCCACTTCTGCTGTATCATGTTGGGAATTGGATTGACCAGAACTACTTCTAATTTATGAGATGGGTACCTGAATCTATACAGTGGTATTGTTATTTCCCTTGATTCTTTTTCTAATCATTTGTAAAGTGCTACTTACCTTATAGTCCTTCTGAATACTAATGTGAGATTTCTCTGAAAATTACCTACGTTGTCTCCAAGATTTTTTTTTTTTGTCTGAATGGTAATAACTAAAATAGAGAAGAGCTAACAGTGCTGACTTGCAGCCCAGAAGGCCAAGCACATCCTGGGCTGCATCAAAATCACTCGTGGCCAGCAGCTGAAGAGAGGTGATTCTGTCACTTGGCTGTGGTGAGATCTCACACCTGGAGTTTCCATCCAGCTCTGGACATGGAAGGACATGGACCTGATGGAGCAGGTCCAGAAAAGGGCTGGAACCCCTCTCCTATGAAGACATCCTGAGGGAGCTGGGATTGTTCAACCTGGAGAAGAGAAAGTTCTGGGGAGACCTCATGGTGACCTTCCAGTATCTGAAGGGGCTATAAGAAGGCTGGAGAGGGACTGTGTGCAAGGGCCTGGAGTGACAGGACAAAGGGCAATGGCTTTAAATTAGAGAAAAGTAGATTTGGATTGGATGTTAGGAAAAAATTATTTCCCATGAGGGCAGTGGAACAGTGTCCCAGGTTGCCCAGGGAGGTGGTTGAGGCCTCATCCCTGGAGATGTTCAAGGTGAGGCTTGAGGAGGCTCTGAGCAACCTGATCTGGGTGAGGGTGTCCCTGATACTGCAGGGGTTGGACTGGATGAGCTTGAGAGGTCCCTTCCAACCCAAATCATTCTATGACCCCATGGCTACCCATTTTAAAATTAAGGGCAATTTAATTTAATTCCTGGTTTCCTTTATCCTAAACAACCATGGTTTATCTGGAAAAGTTGTCACTCTGCCATTTCTCATCACTTTCCTGATTACTGATGATTGTGTGCAACACAAATCCCAGCATAAATTGTGTGAAAATTAAACTCATTGGGATTTCATCCAAGTTCCTTTTTGGGATTCTGAAATGTTTCACAGTGGCATTTTTCACTGATAACCAGCTTTGTGATTTTCTGAAACTGTATTTAATGTTTGTGAAACTTAACTGACCCAAACCATGCCCCTCTGCTCTGTGGTGTCTATGGTTTAGTACAACCAGATCCCCACTGGTGCCTGGGCTCTGCTAAAGGCTTTTCTAGTTTGTACCATTTCTATTGCTAGGGCACAAATACAACTATCTAAAGTGAAACTGAAAGGAACAACTTAAAACTATGTTAAATAAAAAACCATTTTAAAAAAATTTTTTTTTCAAAGTCCCATGCAAACAGAAACCTTTCAGTTCTCATCAGTTAGGAGACATCTTGCTCATCAGCCCCATCCTTCCTGGAAAAACTGCCTGTGTGGAAAACAAACACCTATCCTGACACCTTCTAACTCAAAAAAACTAATTTTATTTCATGTAGGGCTGATTAGAAACTAGAACTCCTTCCTCAATTTACAGGGAATTGTTTGTTTTCCAGGCAATGTGGAGGAGCAGGGATCCCATGAAAAGCCTGTGCCTCCCTGGCAGTCAGGAGCCACTTCTGGTCCTCCTTAGCTTGGGGTGTGATCAGAAGGTCCCTCAGGGCCACAAAAGGAGCTTTGCCCTGGGTGCAAAACCCCAGAAAGCAACCAACATCCAGCAGAGAACTAACCCTTCCCTCTCCCTCAAGCTCCTCCTCAGCTCTGCTCCCAGGCCAAAGCACAAAAGTTGAATTTCTAACACTGGGGCAGAGTAAAAGGTGTTAAATATTTGCTTTTTAACTATTAGGGACTGAAGGCATTTCTGGCAAATGAACAGTTCAGCAGCTATGAGAGGAACACTGAAGTGTACTGGAGCCATAAAATGCTACATGGTACAGTTGGGCAGACCTTTCAGCTTATTTTAGAATCAGCTGGTGGTTTGCACTGTAATTTTGTTTATTTTATTTTTAAAGTAAACCTTGTTATTAACTTTAGGTTTCTGTGCAAGGGATACTAGGATGTAGTTCATAGCACTAATAAAAACATTTAGATAAATCACTGTAAAAGGTAACTAATTTATTCCCTCACTTCAGCCAGTGTTATTCCTTCTTCAAGTGACATCCTGGCCCTGATGAAATGAAGGTGAGAACTCCCTGTGGTTTCAACAGGCACAGACTTCACGTTGCTCAGGATCTGGGAAAGAGTTGGCATAAACCCTCGGATTAAAATTCAAGAGTTCCTGGCTCCCCTTTAAAGTACACATTTATTACTCTGCTCCTCTGCCCACAGCCATCCATCAGCTCTGGACCCTGCTTAACCTGCAAGCATCCTCTAAAGACTTTTCTTTTTTTTTTCTGAAGTAAACTTCTGCCTCCTCATCTGGCCTCTGCATTTAGAGTATTTGAGCACCTTTAGCAGGTTTCTGTCCAATTTTGGCAGCCTCTGTTGGAATCCACACAGAGTTAGTCACCTGCCAAGGAGAAATTAATCACTTTGCTGCTGCCTCCCTCATGCACAGTGGCAGAGACCCAAACCCAGCAGACCACATGCCTGTTCCAGACCTCTTCAGCTCTCCTCTGCCACCTCTCCCACCTTCCCTCTGCTTGTAGCTAAACTCAGGGTATTATGAATAAGTATTAGAGATTAAATATACTTGGTTTTCCCCCTTTCTGCCAACAAGGAGGCTGCATGATCAGCATCGTCTTCAGCTCGCCACTGAATTGCTGTGATTGAACCACCCAGGGAGGACATTCCAAGGCTCCAGCTTCACCACCATGGGACAAGCCCTGGCTTGAGAAGAGGGGATTGAGCAGGGGGCTGCTGACCGCTCCTTCACTTATTTCAAATCCACTTCAAAGGATAGGAATCCAATTGACAAAGTTAAGCTGTAGCAGAGACCACGTCCCTGCTGCAACTCAGCTAAGCAAATGATGTTCCCCCAGCAGAGCTAAAGCTTGCTTACTTGTCAGTCCAGTTGCAAAACTGGACAAAACTAGACAACTGCAGAATTTTTTAGGGAAAATACCATACTTGGTTTTTCAGAAACTGCTTTATCACCATAACTGAATATATGTCAGGTTTTTCTGCCTGGTCATTCACACACCCCTGGTAGGATCTCTAGGAGTTTTGTTGTGACTTTTTGGCTTGTTTTTTTTTTTTCTTTTCTTCCTAAGGGGGTATGAGAGTGTCTAGAAAAAGTTCCAGCTAAAGGATTAATAGGATTAATAGAATCATAGAATTTTCAGGGCTGGAAGGGACCTTTAAGATCATCCAGTTCCAAACCCCTGCCATGGGCAGGGACACCTCCCACAGATCAGGTTGCTCAGAGCCCTGTCCAGCCTGGCCTAAAAAACTTCCAGGGATGGATGGGGCTTCCACCACCTCTCTGGGCAACCTGTGCCAGTGTCTCAGCATCCCCATGGTGAAGAACTTCTTCCCAACTTCCAATCTAAACCTCCCCTCCTCTAGTTTGAATCCATCCTCCCTAGTCCTATCAGTACCTGACATCCTAAAAAGTCCCTCACCAGCTTTCTTGTAGGCATTCATACTGTAGCTTGTAGCTTGGAAATTTATAGGCACATATAAAATGGAAAAGGTTTAAAAGCCCCTGATAAACATGCTATTTACAAAAAAAGATTGTAAGAATATTATATATTTAGCATTCAAAAATTATAATGTACTGGAAAAGATCTCACCTGGGCCATCTTGATTCAGTCTCCTTGTGTGCTTCACACAACTTTTAATTACACCATCACATTTTCCTTGCACAATGTTGCTGCTTTAAAATTATACAAAAGTTTTCACCTCTGAAGATGAATTAAAGGTGTGTATGGGTGCTCTCATCCACAGGACAATTCCTGATTTTGTTGAGGAAAGCAGGAGGTACATGGTGAGTGTCTAAAGAAAGAGGCTTCAAACAAAGAGAAATGTGCTGGTGTCCCTTGAAGCCAACACCAAAGTGTCCTGAAGATATTTTAGGTGTCAGTATTCATGCTCAGAATTAATTGTAGCTGTACAAAAGGAATTCTGCTTCCCATCTTACTCTGCCACAGAAAAACTGATCAGGGAATAGAAATTGGCTGTTGCTGTGGTCATTTAAAAGATGTAATTATCTGCAAATTATGGCTCTGTGGAAGTTCCAGGTTCACAAATCTAAGAATAGTTATGCACAGAATCACCTGGAAGAGGAAATTTCAAGAGAAAAATATCAGTAATACCTGGAAAAGGCATAAGAAAATTTTCCTAGGTGCTTAAAAGGAACCATAATACATAAACTTTGTTACATATATATATGTATACACTATACATGTAATATATATGTAACATATATAATAAATTATTTGTTTAAAAACTATAAAACTATAAAAAACTGATTAAAAATGTCTTTAAGATGTCGACCTGCTTCTAGAAAGAAAAGGAGATAAAGCAACCATAAGAATATGGATAATAATTTAAAAAGACTGAAAGCTGAGAGCAGCAAATAAGTAGCAGCTAAGTGCTAAGATTTGTAGAAAGGTCAGCAGCAAAAGCAGAAATAATCAAGAAGAAGTGAGCTCGAGGTACAAAAGGTTAAACATATGGAAATAAACCCATCCAGGTAACTTGTAGTCTCAAAGTTTCAAGAGCTGGTGGAGAAGGGAGTTAGAGCTTTAATATTGGTTTTCAGAAAGCAGTTTTTAATCTGTGGTTCCCTGGAGGAGAACTGATGCTGCCCCAAGAACTCCAGGTGTAAATGGTTCAGTTTGTTGATCTGGAGTACAGGAAAAGCAGATAAAAAAATCTGAGTTTAAGGCTGAGAGCAGAGTAGCAAACAACAGATTTAGGAGAAGCAGCTCTCATGCAACAATACTGATAATTTTTTAAAAGTAGAAGTTTTGCTGATAAAGGCACCAGCATTGTGATAACAATCCTGAATTTCTCTAAGACATTGAAGCTCTGGGTCATATGCAAAACAAGGGTGAAACCAAAGCCTGCTTTGCATGCATTAAGGACCAACTAAATTAGGTTTTAAAGGAGAAATGGAAACAGAGAGCAGTGTTTCCAGTCAGTTTTCTCTGGTACTGGGTCATAGTTCTGTGCCATTCTGTATTGTTGTGAACTAAAAGAAAGAAAAAATAAATTCAGAGAAATGACACAGGTATTGGAAGAATCATAGAATCATAGAATAGGCTGGGTTGGAAGGGACCTCAGAGATCATCGAGTCCAACCCTTGATCAACTACCGCCACAGTCACTAGACCATGGCACTGAGTGCCATATCGAGTCGCTTTTTAAATGTCTCCAGGGACGAAGAGTCCACCACCTCCCCAGGCAGCCCGTTCCAATCTCTGATCACCCTTTCCGTAAAGAAATTCTTTCTAATCTCCAACCTAAACCTCCCCTGGCACAACTTGAGACCCTGCCTTCTTGTCTTGCTGAGAGTTGCCTGGGAAAAGAGCCCAACCCCCCCCTGGCTCCAACCTCCTTTCAGGGAGTTGGAGAGAGTGATGAGGTCTCCCCTGAGCCTCCTCTTCTCCAGCCTCAACACCCCCAGCTCCCTCAGCCTCTCCTCATAGGATCTGTGTTCGAGTCCCTTCACCAGCTTGGTTGCTCTCCTTTGGACCTGCTCCAGGACCTCAATATCCTTCTTGTTGTGCAATGGAGAGAAGTAACAGTTCCTCAGTAAAGGACTTTGCAGCTCAAGTATGGAGGAGGCAGAACCATTTTTCAAAAGACAGGAGCAAAGGAAAGGGAATCATTGGGGGCATAAAAATGAGAGGGAGCACAAGCTCAATAAAATCTGGGGACAAGTTTAAAAATACCTTCCCAGGACATGGATTTCAGGACTGGAGGAGCAGCCAGCCAGTAATTCACCCACCAGCAACTTCTCCTTCTTCCAGGCCAAAGCAGGAGGAGGTGCTAAATAGATAAAGGCAAGAGGAAAGAAACAATATTTTATTTATGGTCACTGCAAGAGAAAATGGAGAACTTCTTAGCTGTAAATATACATTATTTTAAACAAAGTAAATCCAGCCCCCCCAGAAGAAACCATTCTGGAGAGAGGTCTGGTGCCTGGCACTGGTCTGATGCTGTAGAGCCCCAGCAGGGCTCTGGCAGGTGCTCCTTGGAAAACCTGCTAACATCTGTACATGTTCAACATTCCCCAAGGAGACCCTGGCTCTGCAAGCTCTTACTTGGCAAAAAAGTATTTTTCTTGAAAAATGCAAGAGTTTGGATGTATAAAGAGGTGCATGGTTTGGGGAAAAGAACCTTGTATAAGTGCCTTTGGAAAGAGGTGCTAGGCTAAAGCTCAAATAAGAAAAATAAAATAAATAAATACATTTTTTTAAGTCATTTAAAGGGTATATCAGCTCTCAGAGAGAAAACAAAAAATTGCAATGCAAACAAACAACCAAACCACCCCAAAAGCTGAAACATATGCACAGCCTGAGCACAGCAATGATGCTGCCAGCTGTACCACACCTTCTCCAACACATGTGAGAAGATCCTTGGGATCCTGGACTATGAAAAAATTCCCATCCATAAATGGAAAACAACAAGCTTGTGAAAATGGGGAAATGGCATCCAAAATCTTGTAGGAGTCTGAGCAACAGATAAAGAGCTCTAAAACTCAGTGGCTGCAGAACTCAGTGGCTGGAGAGCAGAGCTGGTCACAGATGTCCTGAAGGATGGCAGTGGCACAGTTGTCTTACAGGCATGTAGCCAAAACTAGAAACCAGAGAGATCTCCACTTCTCTGCAGGTGTTATGAAAAAAAAAGACCAAAAAAACAAACAAAAAAACCAACCAAAAAAACCCCAACAGAGCAACCTTGACCTGGTACACTCATCTAGGGAAGGGGGCTGAGCGCTCTATAGGGACACCCAAAGTTTCATGAGCTGCTTGCAGCCGATGTTAACTGAAAAAACCCACAAAACACTGGCTGTAGCTTCTAAAGGGGTCTGGTGAAGCTTGCTTTACCACAAAAATATGAAGCTTATTTTTCAGCTTCAATTTGCAAATTGAATGCAAACCTCAGAGAGACTCAATTGTTGTAGACTCAGAAGAATTACAAAAACATTGTAGAGAAAACACAAGAGCTAGGTAGATATCAATCAGGTTAAAAAAAACAACTTGCTGTTGCTCACATTTAACGAGAAGTGTGATTTCAAGATGTACAGTCCTGTAGAGAAGGCCTAGGACTTTAAGCCCTATTTTCAGTTCAGAGAAACCATCTCATAATCTGAAATAAAACAAAAAAAAATCACACTGAATGGTGTAAAGATGGGTAATCCTGAGATGCCATAGGACAGTATTGGAAAAGTATGTATGAAGCTTCTTTGGAGCTTAAGCAATTTAAGAAAATCAGAGTTACCTGAATGGAGACCATCAAGTTTGTTGCATGAAACCAGTAAAGAAAAAGGCCACTTATTGACAGTGCCCTTTTTGGGTTTCTTTGGTCCAACATGGTGTCATCATCCCCAGATTTAATTCTTGTCTCTTCTTCACTCTTCCTAAGCAGCTGCCTCCTGTTGAGGGCCTGAAGTGAAATCAGTGGGGGCAAGAAGTGGGCAGGATGGGCAGGATGGGCAGGATGGGGGGGATGGGGAGGATGGGCAGGAAAGGCAGGAGAGGCAGGGAATGGGCTCTCTGGGCTCAGCTCAGGAACTTCACCAGGGACACAGTGAACATCTGCAGATTTAGCCATTAGATTAGATTTCCCTAAAACTCCACCAAGTCTGCTTCATTTTCCAAAACACTGCCATTTGTCAAGTCTTTGAAATATCCCTCTTCAAATACCCCTTTTTTTTGTTAGCAAAAATGACTTTCTTCTCTTTGCCTTCCTTTATCTTGAGAACAGTATGGACTGAAAATCTCCTGGAAGGTACCAGCTGGGAACAGCACTACCAGGGTGGAAAAGGTCATCCCCTACAGTCACACCTCAGCACACTTCCTTCCAGCCAAAACCAACTTGTAGAGTAAAATGCCCAACCTGCATAAAAAAAAAAAATTCTCTTTAGAAGCAATTGCAATAAAAAAATCACTGCCATGGAGGGGAGGAAACTTTTTTTAAAAAAGCAAAACAAAAACCAGCCAAACAAACAAGACAACAACAACAAAACAAAAACAAAAAAAAAAAAACCAAACAAAACAAGATTGACTGTTGGAATTTATTTAGGTCGAGACCAGAGAGACTTTCTGAGAGGGAAAGAAACTTTCTGTACACTAAATGTTTACCTCCTTTGTGGCAGCACTAAATTAGTTGTTTACCTCCTCAAGCAGCAACAAGAGCCAATACACCTGTTCCTTCCAGATTGTCCCTGCTTTTTTTTTAGCATATGATACCCTGAAAATGGCTCTGGTGATCTGCTGTGGGAGAGCCAGGAGGCTTGCTAAAACAAGTTGAAGCATTGTGTTTCAAGATTTAAAAAATAAAATAAAATAAAATAAAAATTAAAAAACCCAAAAAACTACAATGGTTTCACTGCCTAAGAGAGTATAATGCTTGTTGTTGCATTTTATTCTTTCTGGTATCAGTTCTACAGAATATTGAAATGAGATTAAAATGAAAGCTGAGGAAATGTGGGTAAAAACAAACATGTTGCATGCTTTTATGAAAGAGCCACAAATCTTCTGTGTCTTTGCCTTTCCTCATGGGGGAAGTGATGCCTTCAGAGAGACAACCTCTGTGTCCTGCTCCATCACTGCCCCATGGACCACCCACTCCCACCTTTCCATCCCTGGGGGGGCACAGAGGGATGGATGGGGGCCATGTGACTGTGGAGGGTGATAAAACCCTGCTAAATGCAAACATGTGCATCCTCCCTGCACAAGAATGTCTGGGAAGGACCAAGGGGTGGAGAAGGTGTGAGCATGAAAGCCTCATTTTGAGCATCTGCATTTCTCCAGCAGCACCTCACATTGGGGGTCACCAAGCTGCCACGGACTGGCCAGTGAAATTCTCATGCAGAAAGCCACAGCTGGTTTAAAACGACTTGGTGTGTAAAAAATCATGGCTGAAAGGGGGAAACATTAAAGCCTGAGGTTTTAATTCAAACAAACCCAACACTGATTTTCCCACTATCAGCCCTTCAGTGTCAGAAACAATTGCTGGGGTGGGTGTGCAGCTCAGCCCTAGCCAAAAAACCCTGCAGAGTGAAGACACAGCCTCACAAACCAAAAGGGTTTATGCAAAGGAGACAGACTGCAAAGTGGATTGAAATTCCCTTTTGGCCCAAGAGTCATCCCAAAGCTTCTAAGCCCTTTGGAGAGCAGAATGTCTCAGCCCTCACCTGCCAGGGGAGAGGTCTGGTCCCCAGGCACTCAAGCACTGATGGAGACACAGCACCAGTCCTGCAACACCCAAGTGGAGAAACAGCTTATGCCAGCAAAAATTTAAAAAAAAAAAAAAAAAAAAAAGGTTGTTTTTCTGGTAGGAATTAAACCAGGTCGCTGAACAGATTACATTATAACAACAACAAAAGGGTTCGAAAAGGGTTTGTTTGATGGTAAGGCTGAACTCACAGCAGGGATTTTGCTGCTATAATTATACCATAGCCCTGCAAGCAAACCTATTTAAGTATGGACCAACTCCCTGCTTTTTCATCTTTTCAGTTAAAAAAGATGACAAGAGGGCAGAAGTCATGAAAAGGGCTGGGAGCAGGCTTGGGGAGCTGTGTTGGCCCCTTAGGAAGCAATGAAGTCCCATGATGGGAATTTCCCCAAGGAATCACAGTGATACATCAGCATGCCAGGCAACTGGATGTTGTGGTCCAAGGAGTGTGTTTGGGTTGTAAATATTTTTTTTTAATGAAGGTTTATGCTGGGGTTTGGTTTTGTTGTGTTTTTTTTTTTAAGAGTTTCTATTTTGAAATGTTTGCCTCTACTGTGTTAATAAAGCTTGAGGGGTTTTAATTGTGTGGAAGGGATTCTGCTGCTTGCCCAGTGATGAAATAGTGTGCACATGCAGATATAATCAAATTGCAATCCTCCAGGAAAATCTGATGCTTAAGAGCTCTCTATTCTGGATGTGCCAATTCAACAGCCTGAGTGTTTTTTATACATAATGTCATGCAAAACTAAGATACTTAAGACACATTTAAAGAGGGAAAAAAGGGTGGAACTCCTTGGCAACAGCTCTAATCCCTTTGAAGGCTCCAGCATCTGCTGAGTCAGGCCCTCCCTCCCTATGTTGTAGTTTACAATCAGCCAATGAGTCACAGCAAATTCCTGACCTCACAGTTTTACAAACTACAGTAGCACACTTTTAGGGTCTGGGTCCTTTCAATTAAACCCCTTTTTGTTGTTGGTCAATGAAAAAAAAAAAAAAGACAAGCAAATAAAAAGGAAATGAAAATTCTAATTTAAAAAAAGAAATTAAGATTAAAAGGCAATGAAAAGGAAATAAAAATTAAAAGGAAATAAAAATTAAGAGGAAATAAAAACTAAAAGGAAATAAAAGCTAAAAGGCAATACAAATAAAGGAGCTCTGAGCTTCCAGCTCTGAGCTCAGGTGCAGGAAACTTGTCCTCAGAAATGCCATTCTCAAGCTACAAAATGGACTTCACTCCTTGTGGAATCCTTGGAGTCTGAAAAGGGTCCATGGGGATGTGAAGCACTTTGCAGACCAGCCATGGGATCCCTACCTGGAGCATCTGGAGGCAACAGCAGAGCTCTCTGAGCCACCTGATAGCCCTTGGTCCCCTCCAGCCTATTTAGCCAGGGTGGAGCCCCCATTTTGATAGAAATCCCTGCCAGCCCTGCTATCTTTCTCCAGCACTTCCCAGTGCCCGAGGTGGCCTGGAGCCAGTCACCAGTCCTGCCTCATTTCCTCATCCAAGAATTGATGATGCAGCCTGCCTGCCAGCAGAAACTCCCGTTGTGAAACCGAGTTTGCTGATATTTGCAAAGCATTTCAAGGTGTGTCCTAGTGGGAGAAAAGTGTGTTCAAACTCCAGGGAGGTCAGAGGAGGAAACCTGTTTGTCATTCCAGCAGAGAAACACAGGTGAGCAGCGCTTCACACGTGCAGAATCAGGCTAGGATTCCTCTTGGATCAGGTTAGCTCAGGTTTCATTCCTGCCCCTGCAATTATTTAAATCCCATCTCTCCACGAAAAGCCTCCAAGCCTGCTGGGGTTGAGCTGTTGACTCAGGGTGCCTGGTTGGGATGGGTTCCACTGCACCTACCTCCAGTCACCACCTGTGTGGACAGGGAGCAGCTCCATGAGAAGGTGGAATTGCATCCTCTGGAATGTCCCCACTCCAGCTTGGTGCCCGCTGATTCCACAGAGAGATCCCAGAGGAGTTTCCAAGGAAGAATTATTGTGGTGGCTGAGGTAGGAGCTGCTCCAGCCACCACACAACGTGCCCCCTGAACCCTCAGGAGAGCACAGTGCTGGTTCTGAGGCATTTGGGTTGCCCAAGAGGCACCAGGATCACTCCTGGGCTGCCCAACTCCAGGGGATTAACTCCAGGTAATCCTGCAGCAAAACCTGCTCTGCATCAGCCTGAGCCAGGCACCTGAAACCAAGGCAATGTCACTGCTGGATGAGAGCATCAGAGGGGAAATGCTGAAGAAACACAATATGGGAGGATGATTTCTGTCTTTTAGGCCCAATTTTTTTTAACTTTTAATATAAGCATCAACAAACTTATCCATCAAGGTCCATTTTGCTCATCAGCAGTGTTTCTGTCTCTAGGTGGAACTTGGTACCATCTGCTCACCAGTGCAGAGCAAATTTGCAGGACAGCTTGAGGTGGGAAATAATGAAGCCCACGGCAGCAGCTGAGAGCACAGAGTTGTGTGTAGCCACAGTTTGTCACACTGAAATGCATGTAAGGGCTGCATCTTAGTATTTTTTAAATAAATAGAAAAATTAGAAACGTTTAAAAGTTGAGGTAAGTTCCATTAATGAAGTCCCTTTCACTTCATGTGAGATTCTCTGTTATTTTTTAAAAGGTGCTCTTAAGCTGTAGCTCTCAAAATGTAATTTTGAGTGATTCCTTTGCATTTTTCTCCCACGTTCTTTCTGTGTTTTGCTTTTTATTTCCATGTATGTGACATGAAACCAAGGCAGGGGTTTCTTTCATCACCTTATTTTCTGTTACTAGCCAGCACTGTTACAGCTTTCAAAATGTTACAGAATGTCAGATGAAAATTAAAAATATGTATGTTTAAAAGAAACCCTCAACCTTAAACTTGAAGGCAATGCCTTTTAGTGATAGGAAAGCTTAAGGGAAGAGAGCAGGATTTATGAAAGCTAATATTTTACCACCAGTTTTATATTTCAAAGAAAATCTTCAAAATCTGAAAAAGCCCAGCATTTCATTTAAGGTTTTGATGTCTAAAACCACTTAAAAAAAAAAGAAATCAGAAGAGGAGCACTGAAGTTACTCTGAAAACAATGCATGCAGTCATGTTTACCAAGGAGCTGCCTGCAAGGGGGCAAGGTCATAATTTACACATAATTACTGGTTTGCACTATCGTTTAACCACTACTGAGATAAATATGTTTTTCTTCCTTCCCTCTTCCTGTGCAAAAGTAGTGTTCAGCACACTTCTCAGGCATTAGCTGCTCTGGTGCAAATCACTGTTCTCTGTGGTTTGTAATTCAATAGTAAACACTGCTGTCAAAACCCAAGGTCTGCATCTAGAGATAGCTCTGCATTTCTGGATAATATTTTTGGTTAGGAAGAAGGTGCCACCAGCACATAATTACAGGCATCAATATTATGACAAACAAAGAGGGAAACGTGATTGGCTACAGTAAAACAGGAATATTTCAAATACGGGGTGTGTCTGCCTGTGCCTACAGACACACCAGGCTCCTTTGTACCAACTCACACAAAAAATATCCAGCCAAGTGTTCTGGGCCAGCCTATAAATAATTCTTGTTTCCCAAGGCTGAGAAAAATGCTTCTTGGATAACCTTTGAAGAGTTTAGAGTCAAGATTTCCAGAACTGGCCAAGGCTTTGCTACATAGGGTGTTCAGAAAGAGCCAAGCATCCCTACTCTGGGATTCAGTCCTTGGCTACGGGAAAGGTCAGGTGCCAAAAAGCAGCACTCAAAATCACTCACTGGGCTGGAAAAAGTTTGTCCTCTGCATCAAAGTTATTTTTTTATATAAAAGATTTTGTACTCTCAGCATTTGGTGGTGGCTCTCCAAAGACTCCAGCTAGAACCAAGCTGTGGGTACTGGTACCAGGTTTTGATGTGGTCAGGAGTGGGTTAGTACCCACCACCTCTTCAGCCCTGGCTTTTCCCAGCACAGCCATAACTCATGTTACCCATATAAGTTCTGTTCACACTTGGCTCAGCATAAAGCCCATGGTGCTGCCACTAGTTTGAAAAAGACAGACACAATGTTTGCTCCAGGATTTGTTCCAAATTTTTTCCCCTCAAGAAACGTGCAAGTCTTGAAATGGGCAGGAGGATGTACCTGCTCCTTCTCAGCATCCCAGGTGCTTCTCAGCATCCCATCCAAAGTCTGGGCTTCCCATCCAAAGCCATCTGCACCTCCAAATTCACAGGGAAGGCAGCTCCCCCAGCATAGCCAAGCTTCTTGGCTCATCAGTTGACATTTTAATCCCTCCTTTGACCTGTATTTATAGACATTTTCCAGAGATGGGGTTGGTCCCAAGCTGGAAAAAAATAAATTCCTAGTTTTACTGCAAAACAGAACACTATTCTCTGCCCAGCTCTGAGAGATTGATTGTGGGTGAGCTGGTGCATCCCTCCTATTCTTCTCTGTCTGCTTGTGCCAAGGGCAGAGCACTGGGGGGGGGTTATTCACATGGAATGCTCTGGGGCATCTCCCTGCACACAGGCTGGGGAGATAGGGGGATGGATGGTTATTCAGATATGTCCAGGAAGTCCTTCCCATCTTCTGGGAGAAGTATCATGCCAGAACCTGCATAGTCTGGCAATCACCTCTGTGCCACTCTCAAAGAAATCCCCCTGGGGGAGTAAATTTGATGCAAGTTGGGCTGCGCGCAGATGCAGGTACCTGAGGGGTCACCTGCACTTGAAAAACAAAAAAACAAAACAAAACAACACAAAATCCTAGATCCTTGATGCTGGAAAGTCAGCAATGAACTCAGCCACCTGAATTCAGCCCTCTTCTAATCTTCAGTTACCAAATCACATCCTGCATTTTCATGGGATGCTGCCTCATTCAGTTCACAGAGTAGATGGTGTTCACTTAATGAGCAACTATTCAATATTTTATTTTCTTCTCACTCAGTGTGTTGCCCTAGGCATGATTTACTACATGTAATTCAAGCCTAGCTGTGCAGCCAAAATTATTAATTTCAGCACAGCTTTTTTTTTTTTTTCCCCTTTGGTACTCATCCTCACAGCACTCCTGAGTGCTACACAAACAGTAAATATTATATTTTCATAATACCACAGTGGGGGTGTTTTCACAATACCCAAGTGTTATTGAATGGGGAAGACAGGGTAGAATTATCCTCCAAATTTCATAGGAGCATAGATGAAGGAGATAGAAACACTGAAGTATAAAGAACCAACAACTTGGGGCACCCTCTTGGCATTAGAGTCCTGACTTTTGTAACTTCCTCATAAAATTATGACTCTTCATATACTGAATATTCAAAGTAGGATTCCCATTGCATCAACCTCCATCCATCAGTGCTCAGGGACAAAGAAGACTTTCTAAATTTTGGACTAGTCCTCTCCTATCACAGGCAGATTTTTAATCATCTTATCAGGTTGGACTGAATGGGAATTTGGTTTCTTGAGTTCCTATTAAAAAGCCAAGAACTCTCTCCTCTGATAGTTAGAAACCATTTTCTAATCTTCAGCCTAAATTTATTCATATCCAGATTACACCCATTTGTTCTTGTGCCAACATTGTCCTTCACCTTAAATAGTTTCTCTCTGTCTCTGGCATTTGCCTCTGCTGATAAATTTAGAGAGAGCAATCACTTTTTTTTTTTTTCCCTTGCAGAGTTAAATGAGCTGCACTCCCCAAGCTGTGGCTCTCAAATAAAGCTGCCAGGTCCCCTGCACATCTGAGGAACTGCTTTTCCTACCTGCTGCAGCTCACACTTCCCTGCTCTGAGCCTGCCTGACCCATGGTAACTGATGGTAAGTGATGGGGTGACAAATGCTTCTCTGTCTGCCCTGCAAATAGTGTGTCCAAGAATCAGCCTAGGATTTCCACAGCTGTCTCATCAGTAGCACCCCAATGACTGCCACCTACCAGCACATCCCAGTTTTGCTCCTTTTTGGGTTTCCAGCAGAAATTCTCTAGCATCAGTAGAAAGAACTCCATGTGTTTTTTACCACTGAGTTTCCCTTTGCTCCTCTCCTCCTCTGGGAACATCACTGTGCTCCTCTGCTCCTGTATCCCAATCCACACCTGAGATAGTGATGATGCCCAATCCACACTTGGGACAGTGATGATGCCCACACCACAACTCTGACTGACTTCACTGCCAGGCTGGTGAACATATAGATCAAAACATTTGTGTATGTTTAAAGAAGCTTTTTGAATGTGTCTGCTCCTGAGATCAAGTCTAAAGAACCTACCAAATAAAAAATTAAAAAGAAAAAAATTAAAAGAGCAACAGTTAGGAAAGCTCACAGGTCAGGTGTGAAAGCTCAGAATACACCCTGATTTGATACCTTTTGAAAAATTCCTGTACTCAGTGGCTGCCAAAAATTGGTCACTGGTTGGACAGGAAATAAATTATATTTTGGTTTCTGAGATGCTGACATTCATCATTAAAAGTAAAACCACTTCAGTTATGACTTATGTATGCATTGGGGCATTCCTGTGTTTTTCTCTAAAGTGGGATTTGATGTACGCTAGGCTATTTATAGTGATTTTTTAATTATAATTTATTTATTTGTCAGTAAAACATCCATCTTACATTCACATACTTAAATACCTGGTAAATAATGCCCTGAAAAAATGAGCACAACTGAGGAAACAGAATATAAATTTGACAGCAAAGGAGAAAGCCTAGGCAAAAAGTCCAAGGAAGGAGAATAAAAGCAAGGTAGTGAGTGTGTGACACTGTGACTTGGCTGGAAAAAACCATCCCTTGGCTGCACAGACTGCTGCTTGATTTTCTGGCTGAAAATTGTGTGTATTTCAGGCAGAACACAGTGAAGGGCAGGATGCTCCCTAACCAGGGAGCGATGGCAAAACCACACAGAGGTGAGGGCATTTTGGCAACAACAACCACTGCCACCAGATCACAACATGAGCCTGATGGAGTGACCCAGGTAGGTGATGGTCATCTCCAATGTGTGGTTTGCAAAAAGGAGACTGAAAACCCCATGCCAGACTCACCATTCTCTCTGATGAGCATCCCTGGACATGGTCAGAAGAGTACAGAGGCACCAGGGCAGCTTCTTCCCCTTATTGTCTTGAAGGCACATTGTTCCAGGCAGTTTTCTTTGCTTTGATCTTCCTTACATTTAGTAACTTTTATACAGCACTGCCTGGGAGTTGCAATGAAATCTGATTGGCAACAAAGCCAGTGCAGGTCTACTGCCAGAAGAACCAAGTGGTATGGCAGCTCCTAGGGTGACAGCTCAATCGTCACCAAAGCTTTTATGTTTATGTCCTGGAGGCTTTGAAATATCCACATATAGGGCAGCAAGTGGGAAGGAGAAAGCCTAAATCATGCCAGGGTGCCCAGGGATGTATCCTGTCAGAGTAAGACCACTCTGTGGGTTCTCTTCAGTGTGTATTGCCTAAAAAATTACACAGAAACTTCTGTACACAATAAAAACTTTAGAAGGCAGCAAATTGGGGTGGTTCCAGGATAACTGGGATAACTCTGCAAGGTGCAGAATGGATCAGATTTGACCTGGGGCAATGCAAGAAGACAGTGAAAAAATGCTATGACTCTCTGAGCTCAGGAGGTCAGCTCAGATGCACAGAAAAAGTTGAAAAAGTCCATTTCAGAGACAGAACTTAAATGCACGGGGACATAAAGCAAAGCAGGGGAAGTACTGATGTTATCAGTGAAAAGGCTCCACTGCCACATGGACTTCAGAAAAGAACTACTTGAATTAATTGTGGTACCTTTGCAAAGCACAAACCCAGCAGATCCAGCCATTCCCCCTAAAGGAGAGAGTTTTGCCTGCACAAAGATTTGCACCAGTTTCACCAGATGAGCTTTAACAAACGTTTTAGTTAAACTACTGCTGCATTGACAAGGTCTGGGGAGGTACAGAGGGAAAATGCCTGTTCTTGTGTTACTCCAGCCTGGCTGACAGGAACATATCCCTTCTCTTTCCAGCGAGTGACATCTATTTTGGGGGTAGAAAAAAAAAAAACCATCAGATAAAGTCACACTTCCCATGCCCCTTATTTTTTCCTGGGGAAGTATCTTCAGCTGCCAATCCATATCTATACCCTAATGACAGTCAGCTGTCACGTCTGTAAACACACATTTACCTCCCATTAAGGGCTATTTGCCCCTTTTTGTGACCTTTCACCAGCTTTCCATACCCTGGCCATGTGGCACAGATGGTATAATCCTGTCAGGCTAAGGCAGGTGACAGTGCTGCTCAGTGCTTAGTAATCAGTGCCTGTAATTAGCCAGACTGGACTCAGGCTCAGATAATAGGGCAGGCAACCAGCTGCCAGTCATGAGGCTTTTCCTGTGGGTTGCAAGAGATGGGAGAGAGAGGGGATGATATAAAGAGGCGATGAATTTTTCCACCACATTTTATGCAGAATCACTGATAATGCTGTATATGGGGTTTTTTAATCAGAAAAAGTTCCTTTTTGTTCCAGAGTGACTGATAAAATGTGTTCTACAGGCTGTGGGCATGCAGGAGCTTCCAGTTGGTTGGTAAATCTGATGGAGATGTTCAGAGTGTTTGGCAGCACCAAAGTTTTTATTATTTGTGGGCTATCTTGTCACATTTTCCTTAGGCAGACTTTCTCACAAGCACACAAAATGCACAAGGACAAAGCACGAAAGGTTCATCATCCCTAACCCAACAGGTTCAATGCAGTAAAGTACTGTCACTAAGCCACTAGTTGACTGCATTCTTAGAGCAGGACTTGGACAAAATTGAAGTTGGTTGGAGGGCAAGTAAAGAAAAACCTAAATTAATTATTACCTTTAAAAGAAAAAAAAGGAAAAAAAGAGGAGTATTGAAACTACAGAACTACAGGCATTCAGAAGTTATCAGAAGAAATATTTTTACTGATTTGACTCCTTTTTAGGCAGCTAGGCAGTTGTCCCCATTTCTCATCTTGTGATGAGGTACACATTTAGCTGCACATGCTGTATTTAAGAGAAGTAAGCAGTGGGCTGAACTGACCAGATTTCCATGTGAGAAATGACTCACGGTCTTCTGGATAGCAGAAAACTCTTCCATGCTGAGCAGATGCTCATGCTTACAGTTTGTTCGGGTGAAAGAGGTTTTATTACCAAAGTGGCAACCAGTCACCTCTCCCAGAGAAGGCTGGCACTCATTGCCTAGGAGGGCTTTTTTCCTGCCTTCGGTATTTCTTTCCTATTTTTAAATGTGCCTGTTATTACAAAGACACTAATTGTGAAATATATTTAATTAGAAAAAAAAAAAAAAGCCAAAAAACCAAAGGCACACATCACAGCAAATTGACTTCTCCCCATCTTTTATTCCATATACTCCAAGGGCTTTTTCCTGCCTTCCAAAATTACTCTAATTTATCTGGACGGAGCAGATACCTTAATCTTTCAGAGGGGGGGAAAAAAAAGCAGAGAATCATTTCAATTTCCATGCATTTATGAAAAGACATTCTTAAATAGGCCAGAGAAAGAGATATTGCATCTATAAATAAATTATTCTGAGGCGGGCAGTGGGATGGGGTTACACATCCCCATTGTGCAGGGAGGCTGCAAAGCCTGACCCGGGTGTGCAGCTGTTGTCTTTGTGCCGGGCACTCTGCCTCTGCCATTGTTCCCCTGATTACAACAGGCACGTCGGGGGTGTGGGGAGGGCAAGGAGGGGGTGAAAGGATGGCTGTGCATTGATAAGGCCTGGCACTATCACTGAGGGCAATGAGAAGCATCTCAGCTGCAAGGGGTGAGTGGGAGTCCAACCTCCACCCTCCTCCGCATCCTTCATCATCGCCCACCCTCTCCCATCCCAGCCTCCCCCCTCCCTGAATCAGCAGTTTTGGGAGGGAGATGTGAATGTGTTCCCCTCCTGAGTGTGCCAGCTGGATGTCAACCAGACACACACACACACATGGGATTGTGTCAACAGATGGTGTGAAAAAAAAAAAAAAAAAAAAAAAAAAAAAAAAAAAAGAGAAAAAAAAAAAAAAAAAAAAAAAAAAAAGGGGGGGGGAGGGACACACACACAAAAAAAGGACAGTACTTCCCAAAATGAATATGTAATATCAAACAGGTGTGGAGGTAAGAAGATGGTCATGAATAAGGAACATGTTGAGGAGAAGGGTGTTGGGTGGGAGGGGAGCTCAGGGCTGTACCCGTGCGATGCTCAAGGGGAAAGGGGAAAATGGGCTCTGCCTCCCCACCTCTGTCCCAAGGAGACAGGGAGTGGAAGTGGTGTCCCTGCTGTCCCTTCATGGCCTGCACTGCTCCCTGGTTTCCAGACGGACCTCCCAAAGGCCTAAGGAATGGCACTGGGCCTCTCAGCTGCCTAAAAGTGAACCATAGTCACTCATGGCAGGGATGGAGAGAGACTGGGGGGGACAGGAGAGTGACAGTGGGGATGTTCCCAGCTCCTGCTGCCCTGGGGAGGAGGGGAGAAACAGGAGAGTGAAACCCCAAGTGGCTGCACTAATCTAGGATGGTGTTGTCACCATAGATGCCCCTGGGGACATTTGAGCTGTGGTTACTGAGCATCAGCACGAAAGGCACTCGTGCCTTGGGAGGCTCTGTGGGGCCCATTCCTTGCTGGAATAATGTGATGGGTGCCCCATTCCTTCTGTGGAAGTGCCAGTACCTAGGACAGCTGTCACTCCTGCCATGCCAACCAGCCTGGCCAGCTGACTGACCTTCAGGGCTACACAGGACATGGGGGACAATCAGCCTGGCCATGCCTGGCATAAAAAACCCAACAGGACCATTTACCCCCAAAAGGTGACAAAGCTCTGCTCCAGCCAAGGAATCCCTCGTGGCCAAACTGTCTCTGTTTGCAGCCCAGGTGTGAATCCTAGTTCTCAGAGTGTTGGGGGGAGGAAAGAGCCATAAAGTGCTCTCCCTGACATGACAGCTTGGAGATCTTCCCCTTCTTAAAACCCAGAGGAAATCCTCCCATTTCTCAGCAGGCTGCTGTCCAGTCTTTCCAAGTTTCTCCTTAACTTCTTTTCCTTGACTGAAAAGAAGTATTAAACTTCTTTTAACTTATTATTTTTTTTTACCTCTCTCTGGTTTCTCCATTTCTTCCCAATTAGTGTGGGTCTCACAACCCAACAGGAGTAGGATCACACATCCATCTCCACATCAAGAGAACGGAGACCAGGAGTAAGGGATTTCTGTGTGAAAGTCATAGCCACCCTCTGCAAGTAAGGGTGGAAACTGAGATGTCTGTTGCTGTGGGACTGGGACTGACTCACTTGATGCTTCTGTTGCTGTCTGACAGTGTACAGCTACTTTATAAACTTGCTTTCACATCATTCTGTTGTAGGTACCTAACTTGTAAGTTCCTAAGTTCTCTCTTTGGCTTATCCCAAAGTTACAGAATGCGTCTACGGTGTTATGCATTATGTACAAATCCACCTTATAGATGTTCATATATTTTACTTGCAATCTGGTATGCATCTGTTGTATGTAAAAGATGAGTTTTCTGCTCTCATCACTTCTAAATTATTCTCTGCAGAACTGTGTGCAGCCAAAAACTGAGTATTGTTCTCCCATACTCCATGATCTGTCAGCTGTGTTCAACACAATTAACTCCCTTTTTCATCTCACAAATTTGCCCTCACCTGGCTTGGTCATTTTCTTCTTCTTCTCCTTGGGTCAGTCAGAGGATCTTCCTCATTCTTCCTCCAGTTTTCCACAGAGGTGCCAGCAGATCCTCACCGTGGCCCCATTTTCTTTTTCCAGTTTCACAACAGCAGCCTCCACCACAGGCACCCATATTTCAATCATCTGTCTCCCAGCACCCTCTTGTAATAAGCATCTCTCTGTAATTCAGTGAAGTAATTGAGTTTAAATTACTGGAGAGTCCACCTTAACCCTCTCCTCTTCTGATGTGGCTACAGAAGATGTAAGAACACACTAATAATACACAGAGGCTACCACCCAACACACCAATCAATACTCAGACTTAACTTTGCATTCTCTGCCTTGCTCACCTCTCTCTCTCTCTCATCTGACATGTGAAGGTCTCTGTTTGTACATCACAACCAGGGCCTCTGTCCCCCATTGTCTAATTACGGACTCGATGTGCTGCAGATATATAAATCATGGAAATTTAATCAGGCTTATTGCATCCCTCAGCTGCCAGCACAGGCTGAACTGAAAGCTGCAGAGAAATAAAGGCTATATTCCAAATGGGAGGGATCAGCAATGCTACAATATGCTCCTGAGCATTTTCTCAAGATTAAGTGTCTCTGGGGAACTTCTTCCCTCACACAAACCCAAGTGCAGTCCCCAGCTCAGGCTCAGTCATTCATTTAGAAGTTTGATTCAGCAGGTGAGACACAGGACTCGAGCTGCAAAGCTGCAGGTGGTTTGCTTGCAAGGAAGATGGGAAGGGAGGAAAGCTTGAGAGATGGTCCTGGGAATGTCCACAGTCTCAGAGACAACAAAACTCCAGGGTGAGAAGGGCAGATGGAAGCATCCTGGTGCATGAAGCAAGAAAGATGGGTCTTTTTTCTGCCTCACTCCCCTTTTTTTTTCTGCCCCACTTCCCTTCTTTTCCAGGCTGCTGCCACCCCTGGTTCCTCCCCAGTGCCACCAGAGCTCTCCACTTCCTTGGTCCACATACTTCTGGGCACCAAGAGGCAAGGAGTGACTCTCTTTGTGTTGAAACCCTTCTTGAGAGAAGCCCAGCCCTGAAACTTCAAGCTGCCATCCTCATAGCCAGCCCTACCAGTTAGGGCAGAGGAAATCCTACCACTGGAGTAAGTGTTTAAGCAGACATGTGGAGCAACTCGTCAGGTAATTTCCATTTGCTTAATCAGATCCTGTGGTAGGCCTGAAATAGTACAGTCTCCTTACTGTGCTGAGAACCTGCCTTATCCACAGGCTATTTCCTAGTAGGAAATTGAGGCTGATAAAGCAAATCTGCTCAGTGTGGGGCACGGCTAAGGAAAAATCAAATACGTACCCAAATTGGGGTGGAAAAAAAAAAAAATCTCTTGATATGAGGATCTGGGTGAAACGCAGTAAGAATTTTCTGTTGAAAGGAGGTAGCACACTGAAGTTTTCCATCACTGTGCTTTGCCAAAGCCTGCATGATTAGCACCTATAGAAATCAATTAGCTTAATCACAGTAATATCCTCTAGGTCTGGATGGGTTTGTGAGACAGCCCCAAAACCTTGTCTCTACTGGGAAAATTACCCATTACTGACAATGGCTACACCCTAACAGATGCAGATGAATAAGTAAACACATTAAGCTGCTGAGGTACACCAGGACAAACAGCACTCAGCACTGCTTAGTAACCACTCTGTGTTACTCATCTGCCAATGTGTTGGCTGCTATTTAACTTCTTATGTCCTGATTGACACTTGGAGCAAAACAGTGTTCAGCCTTTGTTCCTTTTCCGAGCAAGGTATGGAGTCTGAGTATCTGTGGTTTCCAGATTAGCATTAAAAAAAAAAAAAAAAAAAAAAAAGAAAAAAAAAGATGAAAGAGTTATTATAACATAGAAAAGTACAAAATCAATGCTAGAAAATTATTTTGCCTTCAAAATGCTTCTATGTGCATTGCTGTATGGGTTAGAATGTAACACGTTATAGGCAGTATTAATAAGTAAAGATGAAAGCAGACATTGTGCAAAAAAACCTGGGGGGAGAGCAGAATTAAATATTAAGACCAGCAGAACTGTCAAATGTGTTAGACTATATTCACAAGCACTCATGTGTGACATGCAGACACAAAACATAAACATTTGTTTGGTGTAGTTTTGCTTTTTAGAGTAAAACAGGTTTAGCTTTTTGTTGTTTTGTTGTTTTTTTTTTTTAGGAAGAGGGCTTTTATCTGCATGCTGGAATTTTAAATGTCTTCTATCCTGTAAGGCCTGTTTGAAGCTTTTCCAGAAGGACTGCTTTTCATTACCAAGTGCTGACTCATGGATCTGTAGAGATGTATTGAGTTCATCAAAAAAATTTCAAGAAAACTATTTGTTTTTATTTCTAAAAGGTTAAATAATTTCATTTGGACTTCGTATCTTCAATCACTAAAAGTTAATGCTTCAAGTATGTTATCACTTGAATGGTTTTATTTCAGTGAAGTCTTTGATAGCAGTTCTTTTGATGCCTTCAAGTAAAGCCATTCCCAAATGTCATTTCTCAGTAAATTTTGAAATTTTGAGGGTTTGCTTAAAATTGAGGAAAAAAAAATAATTAAGTGTTGGCATTTCTTAAGAAACATAAAGGTTGAACTTAGGGAAATGCTGATAGAACTTTGGCCACCAGCCCATGGGCTTACTTGAACTGGCTGTGTAGTTATATATTTTATAAATTTGGGCATGAAGTCTATTGGGCTGGGCAGGGCCCAGGAAGATTTTTGGGCTGCTCTAACATAATCCAGAATCCCAGTTCTTGCTTTTCTGCAAAACAAGTGAGTCTACAGTTACACTTTTTCGTGCTCAGGTGCAAAAGGGGTGAAAAAGACACCAAAAGGGACACTCTGGTCCCAACTGGGCTGATAAATAGCCCAGGCACACTCACTGCCCTTAAGGTTCCACAATGTGGCTAAATCCTGGATCCTTCTATTTCAGATCAACATCTGAACACAGAAGTTTATCCTACAACTGCTTGAGACTCAAGAAGCATCATCCATACTCAAGAAAACTATCCCAGTAGCCTAGCTCCTCCATTGACAAATCCTTCCTGTGTTGCTACACATGATAAGAATGGTCATACTCAAGGTCTAGGTGGCTCAGGAGATTGTCTCCTGTAATCAACAGCAGATGAAGTATTAAAACACACAGTGATGGATGTCCCAGCAGATGTGCCTGGAGTCACCTGTGCTGGGAATAATGTCTTTGTATTTAGTTTTCCACAGTGGGATCTTCTGTGGTTGTTTTGGGGGGTATTTTTCTTGGGTTTTGGTTTTTTTTCTGTTATTTTCTAGCCTCTGCTAACTCCCATCATTCATAATATGCACCAGCAATTTCCACACCCAATACTCACTGCATAAGGAAAAACATAAGGTAGTTTTGGACAGTTTATCTGCTAGGCTCAGAGGCACCTATAGACCTTGTTGGGAAGAAGTAAGGGACAATCAGTCTCAGTATTCTTTTTCCTCAAAGCCAAAGAGTGTTACAAGACACTTTTTGTGCTCCATGCTTTTACTATTTCTTTTCTCTGAATTTTCTCCAGTTCTCCACAACCCTTTTTAAGAAGAGAGGACACGAACTCTGCAGCAATTCATGCAGCCTCTTTTGTTCTCTATTTCTTTTCTAATAATTCCTAACATTCAATTTACATTTTTATTGCTACCCAGCATTAAACTGATGCTTTCCTAATAACTATTCATTATAATTCCAACATCTCATTCCTAAGTGGTAACATTCAATTCAGAGCCCATCACTCCACACAGAGATTCACGACTGCCTTTTTCCAGGGTATCATTTGTATTTATCTACATTGAAGTGGTGATACCTAAATCTGCAACACAGCCAAAAACTTCAAGTTCAGCAATGAAATGACTATTTTTCAAAAATCAAAATTGCATTTTATTAAGAAATCCTCATTTGGATTTATTTCACTGAATAATTCCTCACCAATGACGCCAGGACATTGCAGCATCCAGAGACCTCTACGCATCATTTGGTAGCACTTTCCTTTGAGCAGTTCCACTCTCTCAATACTCTAATGAGCTATCCTGCTATCTTAGGACCACAATTCCTAGAGACAAGGGAATAAAAGAAATTCCCACCTTTTTTTAACAAAACCCAAATACATTTCAAGCTACCATGGGTGTAAAAGTTAAAGCTTAAAAACGTGATGCAATTGCACAGTCAGCAAGAACAGTAAACAGATGAAAAAGACTTGACTTTGTCATTTTTACATCCGTTTTAAGCCAATTTCATGCTTTTGGAAGCATAGTTCTTAACTGGATAACAGAATTAGGATGGTGAACATGGGACACATATATACTTATAGTCGACCAAATTTATTTAGAATGGCAACGTGTGATATACTACTGCAACAGACTACAGTCAGCTGGGTTTTCCTTTTTTCTTTTCTTTTCTTTTTTTTTTTTTCTAAGAAACGTGGAAATACTGTAAAATGAATCATATAATCAAGACTATACCAGTTCTTGAGAACATCTTGGTAAGAAACTATTTCATACGTTCAGGAAAACACCAAACAGACCACAAAGATTTAATAGCCAGTAGAGTGGTGTTGAAGACTGATGCTGGAGACACCTATTTAAAACCTGATGGTGATGGAATCTCATTTCCCAAATTTAAGACCTGTGTCTCATTACCCAAATGAGTTTTCTGCCCCACAGGCTCTTGACTAAGCTAGGAAACACTGCTTACAATCCCTCTTCATGGAGCTGTTCCACCATCAGATGCTGACATCTTGATCTGCACATTCTGAGCTAGTAAAAAAAGCATGAATAATACAAGAATTAAGAGGGGCCTTTATATATAAAGGAGACTTTATATATAAAAAAACACTTTTAAAGTTTATGGCTTATATATACAGATCTGGATATCAATTTGCCTCTGTGACTCCTTTGTTTTCTTCTGTGATTTTTGTTTTTAATATAGTCAGATATGTGAGCAAATATGTAGAGATCAGGAATGTAAATACTATATGTTATAGATGCTGTTAGAAATCATTTACCAGCCAAAACATACATAGTTCAACAACTCTGAGGGCAAGTTCAACTCTCATCTAAGTATCCATAACTAATTTACAAAGAAGCCTCAAAAGAATTGGTGGCTGTTTTAGAGAACACATTTTTTTAGATTTAATTATTTGGAAGTACCAATTTCATTAAAGAGCATTTTAAAAAATAAGATTTTAAAGTCATTTTGAGAATAAGCAGTTTATCTTCTACAGCCTCTTGAGATGTAAGCATTAGAAGAAAATATTTATACAGACACCCAGTGCTCAGAAAATCTGTTTCCATATTTTCCCTGGCAGGATATGATCTAGTTTCAAACCACAACAAAGAAAAGACTTTTTAGATGATCGTTACATGATGTGGCATACAATAAATATAAATACTCTTCTCTCCATCCAACATTCACATATTACCTTATAGGCATTGCATAGAATTTTATCCAGTACTAACAGAAGAATTTGTTTCAGACTTTTTTAGTTCTAGTAAGAGGCATATTACTTCCTACCACACTGCTCCTTGTTTTCATGTTCTGAAAGCAACCCTTCTTAAATCTCCCTGATTATGAACCATGAACCAGCACTTATCTAGTCCATGTTATAGTCCCTGCTCTGGTAGCTTTATGATTTGCACTTTTAATAGGGTGTCCCTAGAGAGAGGTTGGCATGAAGAGCAGTAAACCTCAGCAAAGCATCCACACCTTGCCCTGGGACCCAATGGTGGGTCAGAACCGAGCCTGATCACCAGGCAAATTAGCAAACACCTCCCATTGGCACAGTGGGATCTGCCTGGCTGTCACCTGGCTGTCACCTCAAAGAGGAGACACATGGCTTGCTACAAGGTAAGGACATATGGATGACACTCTTGTCCATGTTACCAGATTTATTTTAGTGAGACTTTGCAGGGGAACAATCTGTCACCCACCCCACAAGTCCTGTCCTCTTCTGTTCAAACACCAGCACATATCTTAAATCTTAACATATCTTAAGAGATACCTTGTTTGCCAGGAATGTCTACAGCGAGTCAACCCAAAACTGCTGTAGGATTTTCATCAACTGTGTTTTTTTGCTGGGAGTTTATTTAGATTGGTTTTGTGGGTAAAAGTGAGAAACTTCTTAACTTGCAGTTGCCCCATCTACCTTCTTTAATCTTAGGTGGCCCCTGGTCCATCCACCCAGCACAGCTCAGAAAGCACCAGCACCCCCCAGACATATGGAACATCCATTATTTTTTACTGGGAGTTTATTTAGATTGGTTTTGTGGGTAAAAGTGAGAAACTTCTTAACTTGCAGTTGCCCCATCTACCTTCTTTTATCTTAGGTGGCCCCTGGTCCACCCAGCACAGTTCAGAAAGCACCAGCACCACCCAGACACATGGAACATCCATTATTTATCCAACTCTTCTCTAGCAGTTGGTGCCTTCTGTTCTCTTCACGTACCACTTTGGCCATCCTCCAAATGACAATACCATTGCTGGGGTATATTAAAACTCATACAAATTTCTCAGCCATTTCCTCTGAGAGGTTGTTTTGAGATCGATTGAGGTTGTTTGGAGACTCCCAGTGTTGGGAAGATGATTACTGACACTGAAATGGCCCCGTGGATTTTAGTTCTGGTGCTTTCTGACTCCTCAAAAAGCTGCCAAGTGCACTAAGTACAAAACCCCGTGAAAGAGAGGAAACTTGGATGTGCAAAAGCTTAAATATTTATTCCCACTTTGAATTTTGGTAGAAGCTTCACTCATTTTGTATTTTGCCAGCCTCACTTGAGTGTGTTTACCTTAGCAGATGTCAAACAGGAAAAATAAAGCCCAAGCTTTACTTGTAAATCCCAGACTTGTACTGAAGGTGGAAAAGCATTCTCAGCAAGAAAGCTAGGATGATAATGCCTTAAATAGAGATATAACAACCTACAGCTCTGGAGATGTAAACAGGATTCTGGCTTTAACATTATCAATATGTGGCAGGAAATGTGAACAGCACTGCAAGCCCATGAGGTGGGTGGGAAGGGTCACCATCACTGTCACCACTACCTGCTTCTTGCACTTCAAGAACCCTGGGGACTGTCACAGTGGCAGGAAGAAAAGCTACAGCTGAAAGTGTATAACCAGCATCCACAAAATGAAAGTATTCTCATCTTCAGAGTTTGGGGTCCTTGCATATCTCAAGGACGTAGCTGATACCACTGCTAAGTTTGTCTAAAAACACCAAGCTAGAACATTCTTTCTTTCCTTCAGAAGATGGTGACCTGACTTGTGGAGGTTTGCTGCAAAGTGAAAGTTTGCTGGATTGGGTTTTAGCTGGGAATGCTCTGTCATACAGCTGCTGGGGTTCTTCACAAGTGAATTCCTCATCTGGCTGGGGTCTGATGCAAGACAGGAAATCAACTTGTAAAGTATTTTGACTGAGATGCCAGATTTGTGAGTGTGCCTTATATTCCTTAAGACACTATATAGAATAGGCAGGAAAGTACAGTATTTTTTTTCTATTATATAGAGGAGTGTACAGTTAAGGAATGACAAGAACTGCCTTTGCCTTTTGGGATGAAGTAAGAGGATTAATCATTTACTTCCTAAGAGACAGTGTTATAGAGTTGAAGGGCACAGCACTATTAAATGTGTTAGGAAATAATTACAAACTATCTTGTAGAATTTGCCTCCATGACTTTCTGTTGTAAAACTTACTTTAATGCAAGTTCCTAGCAGCTAAGATCTCTAAATCTATACATAAGAAATAAAGCACTTAGGTTGTATCTATTTAGATTTATACACAACCCAAGTGCAACAATCTGGTGCTCTCAACACCTCTTCCATAAAAATGCAGTTCTTGGAACAAGATGCCCTCAGTTCATTGTTTCCATATCACATGGTGTGCTTAATGAAAAAACCCACCCTATTTTCAGATGGATTACACTTCACAGTTCATCTCCTAAAACTCTTTTTAACAGACAGTGACCTAACTTTGTCCTGGCAGCTCACTAACTCATATTGTGTCAGGCTTGCTGAAGGAAATGAAAGCTTCAAAACTGTGGCTCTTCTGCCATTCAAATTAAAAGACCTGTAGGTGAACAGAAGTTATACAGGGAGAGAAAAACAGCTTCTGCAGTCAGCTGCCAGCAAACTATGGCCATGGAGATCAAACCAACTGGTAGTCAATGCCAAAATGTAGAGCCAGCTTCTACCAAGAAGTGGGGTTAGAAATAGGGATGAATGAGGTCAACTCACAACTCAACTCAAGAGACCAAGTCTTGAGGAGGGAGGTCAAAAGCAATCCTGTGTGGTGAAATCAAGGCAGCATGGATCTCCTTACCTGATTTTGATTTGCATGGAAGTAAGAGCACAGCCAACCTGCAGTCTCATGGCACTCAACCTGTATCATTCAAAAAGAAAGGAAAAAAAAAGTCTAAAACTAACTCTAAATATAATTCATCAAGAACACAAAGCTATGTAGAAGTAACTCAATGCCACAAGCTTGTGTTTTCAAAGCCTTCGTTTAGATTTTACTATTTTGGTCCCTTTAAAACAGAATGCACCCTTACTTTTTCCTAGTCAATGCAATTTCTACATGAGCATCAGCAAACAGAAAGTCTGTGGTGGACTTCTTTTCCGGCTCAGTCCAAGCTCCAGAAGCTCTCCTGCATTCCCCAGAGATAGGAAGCTTCTTGCATGGCAATATCCACCCCAATTCTGGTGCTGCCTGATTCTCTCTACCATCAGAAGACAACCTGACAATGGTTATTGACAGCAGCACTCACCTTCACCCCAGGTACAGTACATACCCTGGGCAAGAGACCAGCAGATCACCTCCTCTGCAAGAGAAGTTATGGCAAGCACAATCCACTGGGTTTGGGATTTCTATCCCAGCTCCCCACGGAATGATGGATGTGCCAACTCTTGCTCTGTAAGGCTTTCCATGGCCTGGGACCAAGATAAATTTCCAGAGAAAAGCCCATGGTCAACAGTCACACTGAAGGTTAGACAGTAAAATCACATCTTACTGCAGGAAGAAGAGTTTTAGGGCTTTCCTGAGGACCTGTCCTGAAGATGTAAGAAAAATGAGAAAAGGGCTTGACCACCATTTTTCCCATTTTTCTTCATTTCCATACTCATTTGTAAAAACACGTTATTGGAAGAAACTTATCAAAAGAAACCCACAATACTCTAATATGCCCATTTCTTCCTCTGCAGAGTGGATAAAACAAACCCCAAACCAGACAGATGAGTAGCTTGTTTTCCACCCTCACAATAAGGTTTTCAGATACTCTGGGGGTAAACCTATTTTGAATAGCAAGCACTTGCTTGATTCTATTACTCTTCAATTTCCGTGGGAGATTTCTTGTCACCTTGGAAATTATACACTTGGTTCTAGAAAGAAAAATTAGCTTTACTCAGAGGTCTATGTAATTCAGATATATAGCATGCAGCATCTGAAAAAAAAAAGTTCTAATATCAACAAACTCAGAAGTAGATTTTATGACTGTTAAATATACGTGTTGCAAAAGATTAGATTTACTGGTTTGCTCATATTGGGTTAGTCATTTATAACACTTGGCCACTGAGCAACATAAACTTATTTTATTGTTCTTTCATCCCTTCTCTAAAGGATTTCAGGCTCCTAGATAGGCAAATGCAGCCCAAGGTTTTCTGGGATACAGGCACTGCATATACAAAGGTATTATTTGTGATGGATAACAGACTTTTAAGGTATTTTCATGATCCATTAATTTATGAATTACACGGCAGAGCAGGGATTGTGAAGGGCTTAATTTCAGTTATATGTTGATCTTCTTCCCTTGAAGCAGGTTTTATCCAAAAAGTAAGTAGGACTTAAAATAACACATTCTCTTGGATTCAGTCTGACAAATCTGAGAGAATTAACTGGTTTATTCTTTACTTATCAAAAGGTGGGCAGTTGGGTCCATCTCTTGCTATAAATAGGAATATGCACAGAAAAAAAAAAAAAAAAAACAGCAAAGAATAATTCTTAGGCTTGTTTCATACACAGCACAGTTAGAAAAGCAATGAAGTTGCTGTGGAATACAATTTACAGTAAGGAATGAATTATGCAAATAAATGCTGCATAAAGATTAAGATAAAAAACAACTCAGTAAAACTTTTTGACAATGTTCTGGCAAACTGACTTCAGGGGAGCCAGATTTCCAGCAGTGTAAACCAGAAGTAAGTTACTACTGACAGGTTATTTAGAGGTCAGTGAGAAATTGGTCTCAGGGTCTGTCTTATTTGAAAAGAATATTGTTGCTTTTGCTCATGGCTCAAAGAAGAGACCAAACAGCAATTAACATAATTATGGAAGTATTCTTACCCACTAAATGATGCTCCCCAAAAGGACTGAGCTATAGGGAAATTTCCACTGACATCATAACTCAGCTTTGTAGCTAATACCTCAATGCTTAGAGCTGTTATTTATTTCTCTTCTCTCCTCTTTCAGGAAAAAAAAAAAAAAAAACCAACCAAGAAACTCCCCCAAAAACACCAAACCAACAACAAAAAACCCAACAGCCCTCAAAACTGAGAGAAAGAACCTTCTAGTAAGCTCCAGAAGTGATGATAAGATTCTGACCTCAGCCTTGATTGTCAACATTGCTGCTAAAGAAAATTTGGCCAGAGCTTGAAGTACAGCACTTCAAGAAATCCAGATTAGCTGCAATTAAGAGATCTGTTTACTGCTGACAGGGTGTGGCAAAATGTAAGAAACTCAAGGTATCCTGAGAGGGAGTTTCTTAACTTCCTTCTCATCACATTCAATGGTTTCTGTTTCACAATGAAAAAGTGTGAAAAAATGCTGACAATATTTACATTCAGATTTCTCTTGCAAATTGTACTGGTCTTCAGGATCAGTAAGCTCAAGCTAACATAAGCCTTAAATATCATCACAATCCTTCCTAATTCTGAAAAGCAGAACCCTCTTTTTCTTTCACAGGTTACCCCAGAGGCATTACCTGACAACGTGCAGTCAGATCTTGGTTTCTTGAAGTTCCCACAACGTTTTCAGGCATTACAACTGATGGTAATGTTCTTGCCATAAGCATAATTGTCATCAAGAGATGAGATATCCATTTATCATTTTATCTTTTATCTCTTTTAATAGAACTTATGAAACAAAGAGCAAGGTTTTGTTCAGAATCAAACCCAAACATAGCTGTCTGTTCCAGAGGGCTGTGGTTTGGCTCTCCAAAGGGGTTTCTTTACATGTCAGTAAATCTGTGACAGCTTGAGACAAATAAAAAAGCAGATTCATGATGAAGAAAAAAATTGTCTGAAGTCCAAAAAACCATGTAATCTTCTTGAAACAAGCACACACAAGATAAATGGGGAAAAGCTTCTTAAACACACTTCAAAACATTTCCAATGGAAACCGGATCCTAAGCAAACTCTGCAAACATCAGTATACAAAGCAAATCAAATGCACTCACAGAAAGTCATATTTTAGCAGCATACAGGACAGACTAATTTCTCCTATACACATTTCCAGTCCCCAGTCAGTAATTTAAACCAAATCTAGTTAATAATATCAAAATTCTAGTTTGGAGATCAGTCACAAGATCAACTTACTCCCACTTAACTTCTTAGTCTTCAGCAGAGCATAGTAACAGACTGGGTGCAGATTCTTAGACTACAAGCAAACACGAGGAAAAAGAAACTCTTTTAAAGCTCAGTGAAATGGAGTTGTTTGATGTAATGATTTCTGCCATGTGTTGGTGATGGGCTACTGGATTGCACTCAGACTCATCTCCACTGACATGCAGGAACCCATTAAGCCACTGTAACTCAATTTCATGTCTGACTACATGGATAGAATTGAACTGATAGAATTTGAGCAAAGTTTCACATTGTCAAGGTAGCTATGATCTTCAGAAGGGGGAAAGCATCAAGCATCTCTCTGCTCTAAGGCTTCATGCACACACACAAGAGTTTTATTACCCACTTTAACAGTGCTGATAGAGCTAAAAGAATACATCTGATTTTGTGTATTTAAGTTACATTGATATTAGCATATCCGTATTAGCATGCTTAATTCTGTACAGAAGAAGGACTACTTCTTCATTATTAGGAATCTTCAGACCTGTATAATTCTTTCCATATTTCCAAGCTGTAGAAGTTGTCAAATACTTGGAACAGCACAAAGCCCCTCACCCCTGTTTGTTAATTAAACAAGATCATTTTGGAATAGCAATAGTTTTCAGGAAGTAAGTAATCCAGGTTTCTCTGCCATCACCTGATGAACTTACAAGCCTCTTAATGTTTAAGGATGGTGCAGAAGAGAAGCTGTTTCCCTTGCAGCCAGGAGGCAGGATCATGCTGTTATGAATACAGGGAAAACATGTGGAAGGTACCAGAGAAAACCCAGCTAACAGACTTTGTCTCCACTCCAAAACACACAAATGAGTCACTTCACAGAGTGCATCACAATGATATGAACTATCTCTACAAGTGCTGACCTAGTGTGGGAAACAAGAAATGTCTCATACTTGGCTGCTGAAATTCCAGTTGTTAACTGAATTGCATATAGACAACTTCATTTTTGCCTGCACTGAAAGAGCTGGCAGGTTTTTGCTTTTCTGAAACTAAATCCAAGTCGTCGTCTTGATTAAAGACTTAAAATAACCAAAAGCTCATTGAAAATAGGGGAAAAGCAGATTCACACTGCTTCTCTTTGTTTCCAGAATATCATCTAGTGACTGTGTTGTTTGAAGGCATGCATCTGTGTTTGAAGACTGCAGACCTGCCTGCTGCTGGATTTTTAGGATTTTTGAAGCAGTGCCATAGTCCATCACCAGTCATTGACCCCAGCACCAAAGCCAATCACTTGTAAAACAATCCAGTGAAACAGACATTGAGGTCATCAATAATTTTCCCACTAGCACATCATAGAGACCAGCTGGATAGTGACCATCACCCTGGAAGGGCAGTCAGTGGCAGTGCCATCACTCTTGGACCAGAATCCTTGTCCATGCTCTGTACTGCGGCAGGATCAGGCTCAGCATCCCACTGCTGACCTGGCAAGGAGGGGATGTGGCTGAAGAACTGGTGCTTTTCTCACTGCCTGCCCTTCCTATTCCCTACAAGGAGCAGAGACAAAGCTCATACAGAGGCAAGTAGAGAAAATCCAGTAGGTGCTTTGAGGTAAAGAGAAGAATTGAGATGAAGAATGATGATGGGATGAAGAATGATGAGAAGATGGGTCTTTAGAGACAAGGAAAAAAAAAAAAATAGGAATAAGGTGATCACCAAAGAGTCCAAAGAATGCACACATGCCAAAGCTAAGCTGCATCCAATATCTGTATGAAAAAGTGCATTCTTTTCCCTTCCTAGGGCAACTGCTAGGGAATGATGACTTCTCTTGTGAGGGAGGACCAGGAGAAAGGACTCAGTAGTACCTCCAGGCCTGAGGATATTCCAGCAGTGAGACAGTGCAACAGGCAGCAGAAACAGAATCAGCCATGATCAGAAAGAAAGGGACAACCTAGATTAACTATGTTCTCTTGAGAAGGTGTGATGTGAAGTCTAGACCAGAGATTTAAGAACTCGGAGCACCTCTCTGAACAGGTACTGATACGGAAATCATCTCAAGTTCTTCACAGCTCCAAGAAGTCCTGTAAGGGAATGACCAATAGCAACTAAGACTCAAAACTAAGACTCAGACTAAGACTGAGGGTCATTCAAAATACACTCAGGAACTGTCCTTCCATTAAAATACATGTAAATTTCAAACAGGGCTCAACACATCAGCAGCCACTTAAGATATATCCTCATAAATTTCCATCAAATGGTGAAAAAGGGGAGGGCTGCTCACCTAGACCAGGTGGATCATCTAAGCACACAATTTAGTCTTTATGATATCTAAATCATGTCCTTTTCCTTTTAAATTCTAGAAAAGTGCTAATTAGTGCTAATTACAGTAGCAAGAATAGTGACGTTGCCACTCACACAAAGAACTTGGCAGATCCTGAACTCCACTTGTGTGTAGGTTAGCAAAAAGAGTGCACTCTACTTGGTCACATCTCATTTGGGCTGCCTTCAAAATGCTGAGCTAGAGTCAAAAAGACACCACGGTTCATTTCCAATTCCTCATCTAATCCTCTCGCCCTTAATTTATTTTAAAAGTTTAATCAGAAGTTCATAAAGCTCAGGCATAAATTTTTTATTAAAAAAAAATTAGGCACCTGCAGGTCAGCTTTTTAAGAGCTCATGGATAGCCCAAATTTCATTATGAATAAGGACTTCAGCAGTTCACTTTTCTGCAAATGCTACTGTGATAAAATGTAGCTTTCATTCACTGGGTGTTGCTTCAGGGATGTGTCACTTGCAGAAAATAAATAGAAGACTTGTATCACAAAGGAACCGTGCTCCTTTTGGAGTCCATGAAAATCTGCATCTCAATCCAAGGTTTCTGGCAGCAGAGTAATAACTTTTCTGCTGAAATTGTCACTAACAGCTAGAAGCCTTGGTATTAATGATGAAAGCATTTGTAGGCATTCTTAGTATACAAATAATGTCATATCTGCAGAAGAAGCAACCTGGCTAAATTTGGGCTTTTCAATTTACTGTTGGTTGATGAAATGGATGATATTAGTATTTCTTTAAAGAAGTCATCCAGCTTGGGAATGAGGATTGCTTATAATGTTGTTGGATTTCCAGAAGTCAAAGTGTTTTGACAAGATCTCTCTCTAAAGGCTCTTAAAGAAACTACGTTCTCAGAGGGATGAAAATTCTTTAGTAGATTAATGATGTGTTGGAGCATGGTAAGAAATTGTTTTTGCCATGGGAGAGAAGTGATCAGGGATCTGCACTTGAATGTGTTCTCCTCAGTATATTCATAAATGATCTGGAAAAGGGAATTAACAATGAGATGGCAAAGTTCACTGATGATACAAATTACTTAGAACAGTCAATACTTCAAATGGTGTCATTACACTCAGCACTGAGTGATTCAGCAAGAAAAATGGAGACATTATTTAACATTGATGGGTGCAAATAATGCACACACCTGGAAGGGAGAGGGGAACCCCCTAACTGCACATTCACAGTGAGAAAGAGTGAATGCTTTATTTGTTATCACTTCAGGAAGAACCTTGGAGTCCTTGTTGGGACTTCTCTGAAAACATCTTCTGAGAGCTTGCTGGCAGACAGGATGTGTAAATATTACCAATCATTATGTAAGGATGAAAAGTCAAAAGATAATATATTGCACCACTGCCTAAATCCAGACTGCATCCACATCTGCAGTAATTCACCTGGATCTGACTGATCCATGTCCAAAGATTTATTAGCAGGAGGAATGGCATATGCTGGACAACACAGATGAGTAGCAGTATATTCCTGTAACTGTATGAGAATGGAGGACACTACTTTTCAGCTTGGAAAAGAGATGACCAAGAGGAAAAAAATGTATATTAAAGTAAGTATAGCATAGATGGTAAGTAAGGAACAATTGTTCACTATTTCTCATATTGTAAGATGTAGCAGGCAGCAAATTTTACTATTTAAATCCAACAGAAATGACTTTTTTTCACAAAATTCATAGCTACATTGTATAGTTTCTTGACACAAGAGTGTTGTAACTAACAAAAATAAAAGTGGGTTTAATAAATAATTAGAACAATCTATAGAGAAAGGATTCAGCATGGGCTTATAAATATATAATGCACTTCTGTCTACAGTTTAAGTAGTTGCCCACATCTGGAAACTGGGGAATGTATCACTCCATGCTTGTCCTGCTCTCACCCCTAGGAAACATTTAAGCTCTGATTTAGTGTGGCCATTCTCATCTGATCATTTAGACCCCAAAGCCAGAAGTTTCATGATCTAATTATATCTGACTTCAAGAAACAACTTAAACTTGGCTTCTATTTTCAGCACCAGGCAGGAAAACCATTAATTCTCTCTTGCAATAAATAGGGGCTGAACATTGCTGGCACAATTATTAACTCCTTCCTCCAGTAAGCATATCCTGTACTGCTGCAGCAATCCCTCTGGAAAAACTTCCCTCCCTGCTTACTCTGCTCCATCTACTGTGTATCCAACTGACCTCTCATCTTGCTCTTCATTATTTATCATATTGTACTTTACTGACTCCTGCATACAGAGGAAGCTTTTGCATTCTGTCAGACATCTGACAGTGTAAGTAATCTTTAGTACCACTGCATTATATTTAAAAGCAATATTATGCAATTCTTATACATTCTGCAGTGCAGTTTTATTTCTTTGAGTGATTTTTTTTTTCCAGCTTTCTCTCCCCAAATATTTCAGCTTGTGAAAAGTTACAAATCATTCCCAGGATGTCATAGGAATATATAAATAATATATTTTCCAAATCATATTCACCAAACTGTTTACAGGGACTGGTTTATTGATCAGATGTTTACATTCGTTTCCACAGTTACGACAATGTTTGAATTATCAGAACAGCAGTTAGATGGGTACATGAAGCTGCATTTAAAAGTGGAAGAGATGAGAAAGCCCCAGCCAGGATGGGGGATGCTCCCCACCACTAACAAGCAGGCAAGGTGTGCAAAACCAGCATCATCCACTTCTCTCCCCAAAGCGAGCTCGTGAGCAAATTAAACTGGAGAAGGAACAAGAAGTTCTAGATAATGACTGAGCTTTTTAATAGAGTTTATATGCTTCACTTCCACAGCATTTTAATGAAATTTGAATGCTTAATTCTTCTGGCCTCTTTTAAAAACCCCAGTCCGCAACACCAGATGCATAAACTATGACTGAGTGCTTTCTTTTAACATTTCCTCGGCACAGGGCAGATGAACCACATTCTGTATAAATTATAAACCACATTTACAACAACCAAGTAAAGTGCAGGAAGCCCTGGATTAACCCAAAATGCAAGGGACAATTTGTAAAAACCGTAGTTCCCTACTGACCTTCAGAAGGCAGACAGCAAGTGAATAAACAGAATAAATCAAAAAAACATTTCCAGAAACCACAGAGCCTTTAAAACACTGACTTTACAACCATAAAAGCAGTGATACAAGAAATGCATATTTTACTTTCTCATCTTTTTTTGCTTCAGTGCATCCAAATCTGCTCTGCAATGCGTGTGCAGATGTGTTTGTCACAGGGAAGAAAACACAGGCCAAGAGGAAGAGTTGGCAGCAGACCTTTCAAAGCAGCAGCTCTCCAGAGGTGCTGAGCTCCACCAGCCCCAGGAACACAGGCACTCCAAGGAACATCACCCTCATCCAGGCTGACCTAGTTTGATGTGCTCACTCTGAATACACAGCCTTAAAGAGAGAGGTTCTCTGACACCTGTGGGATGAAATGCTTCTTTTAAATGCTTTGTGTCCTATAGAGTTTGGGTAAGGAGGGTGATTTTTAGGGGTGGAGGCTGTAACAAAGCCAGATACAGAAGCTAAAAAGGAATTGTCATGCACCATAGAAGACTGATGTCTTTACATATTTTTTTTCCAGCAGGTCTATGTATTGACAGAATAATCCTGATGTCGTCAATCAACACCATGTTAGCACATTCTGCTTCTTCATTTTGATAATTAACTGCAAGCACCTCAAATCTTTTTTAGCTTGGCTTCCTGAGGAAATAAAGCTTGCATGCATCAAACTGTCTCTCTCTCATGTCTGTTCAGCTTAAACCAAACTGAGCAGTGTAGTAATTTTTAAAATACTCTACAGCACTCAGCACAACATAGAAGGCAGCTCCCAAAGTCATTAATTCTGTTGCCAGCAGAGGAGAAGGGCAGTCGATTAGGTTCAGCTGGTAGCAGCTGCTGACCATGCTGGACATGCATAGGTTGGCTGCCTTGCATGCATGCATCTACAAAACAGTGTTTGCTGTGTCATCCCCAGTCATTAGGCCAAGAAACAGTAGATAAAAGCCATGGAAAAAAAAATCTAAGTCCAACATGGCAGCAGGGGGGCTAAGGAGAAGTGAGGCATCATCTCATCTCACTATGAGGATACGGGAAGGTACCATGGTAGTGAGGTGACTGCAGTGTGGCAAACATGATGTAACACACCTCAAGAGATACAAACTAAGAGCAAAGTAGCCCTAATTAGTTCCACCATTCAAGAAATGATCTGGAACTGTTGGGGTTTTGCCTTCATCTCTCTCAATCCATCTATCTCTGATTTTTCAGGTGGACTTCCAACAGCTGGCAGCTGCTGTGTATGAACACCTGTGCAAGCACAAAGAGCTGCAGGCAGGCACTAAATGTTAAATGATGGGTACAAGATAAGCCCATGATATATGATTTACTGTATATATATAATAATAAACTAATGCTTTATGTGATGAAAACCACTGAGACCTGATAAGCCATATGATGGATGCTATGCAGGGTGACTTACATGGCAAGCCAATGTCTCTTTACATGAGCAAATGCCAGTTTCAGTAGCAACTGAAAACATGTCCCTCTGTTGGACCTCCAAAAAGAATACATACTGGGTCACAGAGGCTGTCTTTTCCTCACCTGCTTAAGAAGAAAACACCCTGATGTTGATGAAACAGAAGGTCTCTTTTCACAACTTTGCAGGATGATAATATTTGCCTGCTGACAGCCTCAGCTTCTCATCCAGAATTGTCGTGAAGCAAGGGAGTACTTCCACCTGTGTGCAACAGAGAGGTGTCAGAGCAGAGTCACCTGCCAGCACAGCCAAGAAGAATGCTGGCAGATCCCTTTGTCTCTTAGGAGATGACAATATGTAGCCTGGCTGCCAGTAACTTCTCACATCTCTCTGCCCTCTCACTGCCATTTGCAATTCAGCAGAACCAAAAATTACAATAAAAGCTATCGCATCCTCCCTCTTAGATGCTGCAATGGCAATAAGGTTCCTTATTGTCCTTTTAGAAGGGCAGGGTTTTCTAAACAAAAGGTGGGGAGGGCTGCAGAGGGAAATCTGGACTTGCAGGCAACACTGCTGCAAGCACAGAAACCCCTTTGTTAGGTGCTGCACACAGCCAGGTTGGCAGCACTCGAGCAGCCTGCACGGCAGCTCTGCAACTCCATCCAGCATCACGACTGGCATCGACCTGCTTTGAAAAAAAGCTACAGCATTTGTCACCTGTAACTCCTACTGCAGCAAAATTAAGCTGGCAACATCTTCGGAAAGCAGTAGAGTTTCAAGCAGAACAGGCAACCTGCTGTCTTGTATGTGACATAATGCTCCACCCAGCTACCGCCGCTTTCCCCAGTGAGTCGGACTATGCAAAATAAACCCCCAAAACCTCTATCTAGAAGAAATTAATCTAATATGAATGTCAAAAAAAGGCTGTGATGCCTCTGCCCCAGGCTCCAGTAGTGACAGTGAGTTGAATATATATGTCCAAACAATCATAATTACAATCTCAGATATCCATAGATGTCATAACGAAGAGGAAGGCAAAAAGACCTCAAAGTCCTTGCCACCCCGACTTAAGGAGGAAATCCTCTGATCCCCCAACCACCTGGAAGACAGCAGCTATCTCCACACATCTCTCCAAGGTTTTATGACCAGTTACATCCATTCCTAGCATTTCAGAGAAAAATGAAATTTAAAAACCCAGCATTAACCTAGAGAATCAGCTTCTCACCTTCTGCAGGCAGTCAGCTGTGGCCCCGAAGCACAAGGCTTTTTATTTTAGTCCTAATGTAGAGCTGAGTGTGTGGAACATGCTGAGGGCAATGAGAGCTTCCTGCTCTCCTCCACAGTTTATGGAAGAAGGGAGTGACAAAGAACAAATAGAAATTAGCAGATGTAGAGATTGCAGAGAAGCAATAACCTCTGCAGCAATCCACAGAGACACAAGCCTGTTCCCAGAGTCAGATGAGAGTGTATCCAATCGCATTAAGTTCAGAGCAATGCCAAGCTTACCACCTACCTACACTGGGAAATTATTCCTATGTGTAATCACCCTCATGGCATCTCTATAAAGATTGAATTTTTCAAGCTTTGATTTCCAGCCATTGGATCCGTTCTTTTTCTGCAAGACTGAAATCTATACTTGATTTAGTTGTTCTTTTGTTCCTAATACACTGGTAATGCCTTCTTATTGTCTTAAACTCTGCTGGCCAGTAATAACTCCTTATTGCCTTTATCTTCTCTGAAAGTAATTTACATTTTGTAGATTCAATTTGGATTCCCAGTTATGCCACCCTTTTCCATATTTAATATATTGATTTCTTGTTTAATTATCACCTTTGTGCCTTCTTTACTAGGCTAGCTTTCTTCTCCAAGGTAACTTACTTGTGTGCTCATTAAAGCATAGCCTTTAGAATACCCAGCAGGATTTTCTTGAGAAGTCTCATTTTCCATTAAAACTTTCCTTTTTAGCACTCAGTTACAGAAACAAGTTGTTCTGGTGAGCTGGTTGATTTTATGTGCCAAAGCCTCTTTCCACAAAGTCCTCTGGTACCCACAAGTTTTTGACACTGCTCAGCAGATCGTGAAGTCCAACACTGACTTACCCTGAAATCTGCTACCAATCTGTTTGGAATACTCACTTGGAATACTGTGTTCAGCTTTGGTCCCCAAGGTACCAAAAGGTTGTGGAATAGGCTGGAGAGGGTCCAGAGAAGAGCCACGAGGATGATCAGAGGACTGGAGCACCTGGCATATGAGGAGAGGCTGAGAAAACTGGGTTTGTCCAGCCTTGAGAAGAGGAGGCTCAGGGGAGACCTTATTATGATGTTCCTGTACTTCAAGGGGGCTACAAAGCAGATGGAGACTTCCTGGAGTCACCAGGGGCTTTGGGCACAAGTTGCTCCTAGGGACATTCCAATGGGACAAAATAGGAAAATTTTTCACCATTACAGCCAGACATTGGAATGGTCTCTCAGGGGAAGGAGTGGATTCCCCCGCTTTGGGAAGTTTGAAGTCTCAGCTTGATGGGTGCTGAGACATCTCAGATAAACAATAATATTATAAGGGTTGGAGCAAGTGATCCTTGAGGTCTCTCCCAACCTGACTTTCTATGATTGTATCATCATATCCTGCTCCACGCAGACATTTCTGTCTTACAATATTCTTCAGATTTTCCTGAGCTTAAATCTTTAGAATACTTAAGGCATTCTTTTTCCTAGTGTTGTTTAGCAGCCCTCATTCTGGATTTACTGGTGGCAATGCATCTTTTCCTCACACAAGGAACAAGACCTAGAAAGCAGTGCTCTCCATTGCCACAGAATTTGTCCCCCAAGTTACCACCAGTCAAATATTCTGCTCTGCTGTTAGTAAAGTGGATGGAAATTTGTGCCATTTTCATGCTACACTGGAAACTCCAAATTAACTGTCTTCATTTAAATTTTTAAAACGTAATTATTATTTTTTAATTATTTTTTAAAAGTGCTATGGAAATACCATGCCCTCTACCGTACCAATTAAATTAAAATTATTCATGTGTTTCATACTTAGGTATCTGCAAGTGCAACATAATGCAGAGAAGTCAACTCCACAGTTTTTACTGTGCAAATAAACTGCCAGTGTTAATGGTGGTTGTTTGGGGTTTGCTTGGGTTTTCATTCTGAAACTTGGGTTCTGAAATAAATAAAAAAAAACTAGCAATGCATACTGATCAGTTTTTTATTACCCAGTACATCAAACATTATATCCAGCTTACTGTTGCTTAAAAAGTGGTGCTTGGAAAAGTACTGTGGTACTTGGAAATATTTTTAGATATTTCTTGGCTCCTCTGAAACAAAAAAAATAGATTTCTTAACCCACAAGATACTATACCGAGCAGAGAAAGCCCAATTAAGTACAAAAAGAATAAAAAGGTGCAAGTACCACCATGTTCAAAGCAAAAAGTATTATGGTAAGTACCTTTTAAAAAAATTAAATCCAGGTAGCCCCTACTTACTCACCAGCACTACCAAGATGGAGCCATGCAAGTCATGACTAATCACTTAACTCCAGGCAAGTTCATTCACATCAAAGGAAGAAACCAAACACCAAGACCTAGTTATGTCGTCAGGATCACACTGGAGCTGGGCAAAAACAGTTTCTTCTCTGAAGTTTCAGGGAATCCCTCTGGACTTTTGCATTTCTGAACCAAAGCAAGAAGAGAAGAGTGCACAAAGGGCAAATAATCCCTAAGGAGTGCACAAAGGATAAATAATCCCCGAGGAGGTACGACACCTGTAGTCCCTGCTCTGAGAAACATCAAAAATATATTAAGCAAAAGTATCACCGTGGCAACAGAGGAGTTTGGAGGAACCCCAGAATTTGTTGTGGCTTGTTACAGCCTCCTCCCAGAGGCACCGCTCAGCTTCTGAGCAACACAGGTCTCACTCTTCAAAAGAAGAAAAGAACTGAACCAAGGTCTCCCTACCATGGGTGAGTGCTGAAGTCATTGGGCTTTAGGGTAAAATAAGGAGAGCACTTTTCCTTTTCTTCCTGAAGCTTTGTGAATTTCTGTACTTTCTGTGCTTTGCTTTCATGATACGTAGTAAAAAATGAAATGGCATTCTGGGGAGTAGCAGAGGGCCATCAAGACAATTAGAGGACTTGAAGAACTTGACAGATGAAGAAAGAACTGGGTTTGTTCAGCATGGAGAAGAGAACCATGTTGAAAACAGCCTTCCACCACTTACTTAAGTGGTTGTTCTAGAAATGATGGTGGTTCTCTTCAGAGAGATGCCCCATCATGAGAGGCAAGAGGCACAAGATGCTTCAGGTGAAACCTGTGTGGGTATAAAATAAATTCTTCAACATGAGAATAAGCAAACTTTGGACAGGTTGCCCAGACAAGTGGGGGAACCCCCTGAAAATCACCAGGCTTAACAGGCCCCTGATCATCTCATCTAAGGTCCTGCTTTTGACAGGAGCTTGGAGCAGATGATCTCCAAAGCTCCCTCCCAACCTTGGCTTTTCTATATGACCCTGTAACTATTGAGGTTTTGTTCTGACTAGAAAACACAAAACAAACAAAAATACTGAATAGAAATACACAATTTTCAATGAGGGCTCCAGAGTGAAGAGCAGACTTGCTGTGTAGTTTTAGTTCAGTTTCATCCATGTGTTCTCTCACCTTTGCTGAGAACTTTCTAAGATATTCCTAAAAACTTTGTCAGCAAACAAGGGTGGAAACAATCAGCTGATTTTTGATGCCTTGCATGTTATACCTCGAATTCTTGTTAGGCATTTATTCAGTGCAACCTTATTTATTTATAAGTCATATATACTAGATGCTGTTTCCCCAAACACAGCAGGAAGCAGACAGATAGAGGCAGCTTCTTTACTCACAATTTCAAGCACTTTTTTCTGAGGGCCATGCCACAAGTGGTCCTCAGGCTGATGAGCTTTCTTGCTCCCTTTTCTGTGTTTTTCTGCAGTGCTCCTCCCTCGCATACATCCTCACAACCACAAAACAAGCAGCCCCAGAATCTTCAAGACATCAAAATAATTCCTTAGATATTCCAGCTAAGGCTTTACCATGTCTAGCACATGTCTAGCCTGCTATGGGAGATGAAGACTGGAAGCTACTGCTGAGTAAAGGGAAATATATATTTTGTTTCAGTTTTGCACAGCTTCAGAGTGAAAGGGGGCAACTACAAAACCACATATTTACATGCCTGTAAAACATTAACCATTGGGTGACAATGACTGCCATGTCAGCACCATGCAAAAACCTCTGTATACTACTAAAAAATAGATAACTTACAGGTCCTACCATTAGCTAAGGCCAAGCTCATCTTCCATTTGTAGTGTTTCAAGAGTGACCTCACAGGAATGACTTTTTGACTAATTCTGCATTATCTTGGGGGAATATATTGGGTGAATATACAAGGCCCTGCTTTGATGAAAGCAAAAACTCAGCACCAGGATATCTTACAGGTGAGTATTGGTAAAGTAGGGAATAACCAAAATGGCACCTTGTAACCTGCTTCACTTTAATTCATGTATACCTAATGATAAAAAATTGGTTATACATGTTGGAACAAAAAGCAAGCAGTAGTAACAAAACTGGAGACTGTATTTTCAACTCTAGAAGAAATCTTAGCAGATAAAAGGCATATGAAACAGGAGAGAATCATTGGACACAACATTATCCAGGCCAAAATTAATTGTTCTGGCTATCACAGCAAGGCATCCCCTCACAGTATCCCTCTAGCAAGTCTGCCTTGGGAAAGAATAATATTTGATGGAAGCCTTTATAAGGAACCTCTCCTGAAAGGTTTATGACAAGAAATAGGAAAACCAAAAATTATGGTAGAAGCAATATAATTGCCCTTTTGTCTTTTTTCCACGCTTCAAAAATGGAAAGGGGAGAGCACGCTTTTGTTCAGCTCATGTTGTAATTCTCTCATCAGTAATACCCTTGCCCTGATATTCTTCTTTAGGAAGGATGTTTGAAAACTTGAAAGAAACAGCAGGGAAAACTGGTGATGCACAAATCTTGCCTTACAGTTGGGAACTAAAACACCTGCATGAGATTTGCTTAACAACAGAAAGGTGCTGAGATGCCTTGATCCCATCCTTTAAGTATTTTCATTGAATAATGTCCAGTGCTAAAGGCTTTTTTAATCTAGCAAAGATTCAACAAGTTAAGTCAAAGCTAAATTCAGACCACAAATAAAACACTTCATCTGCACAGTGAGTGTTGGTATAGATGTGGTGGATTCTTTGTTCTCTGAACTATTTAAATATGAACAAGACATCTTTCTAATGAAGTTCACCTTGAAACAATGGTCTTCAAGCAAAGCTTACAGAGAGATGTTCTGTGGTCAGTCTAAGTTTGGACTGCATTACATCACCAAAATGATTGGGCTCTTCTTCTCTTAAAGTCTATGTAGCAGTCACATTGAGACATGCTTGCAATTCACCATAAGCACATTTTGTAAATAACTATTAACAGGTTACTACAACCACACTGACATATCAAAAGTTATTTTAATGTAAACGGGCTGCTTTTGTAGGAAACACTTTGACTGCTGTCCTACGACTCACACAAATTTAAGAAATTACAATTTCAGTAGGACACAAGGAAAATTCACACATAGAAATTCAGTGGCTTCTCAGTGCTGGCTGCAGAGATCCTACAGAATCAAAGAAGTATTCAAGTAATTCTCCAGTGTCACATGTGCCTGAAACCCCAGCTGCTTTTTATGAGAGGTGGGAATCTCTTATATTCTACCAGTGTTTAGCTATTGAGTATATTAGTTTATGAGTCTCAGCAAAGAACAGACCCTGTTTATTAACCTTTCACTAAACCCTTCACAAACTTGGTCACTGGCAAGAGAGTAAGAACAAAACCAGCTCATGAATGTTATCAGGAAATGTATCTATTTATTACTTTCTGATTCCCCAGCCCTTGACAGTCTACTTGATAACCATTGGATTTTCATTACTTTCATTGATTTGATTAACTCCTTTTTAGTTGAGAACATGAATAAGCTGAAAAGGGAAGAGCCAAAATGAAATTCCCTTACATAAAGCATTTGTCTTCCTACAGAGTTCAGCAGCATAATTGTGCCCCTAAAGTTCTGATGGTTTAACTCCCCATGTGGATGCTTGAATTCTAGAGGCATTCATGCAAGATTAAAAAGCATCCACAAGGCATAATTATACTACTATAGTCTCTGGTAAATTTCCTCATATAAAGAAGACCTTTCAAACGTTGAAAAGAGAGGTTGTTTGGAAGAAAGAAAGAAAGAAAGAAAGAAAGAAGAAAAAAGAAAAAAAAAAAGAAAAAACCCAGTCCTTTGATGTCCTAGCATAGAAATTTTATGAGGTTTTCTGCTGTTCAGTTAGCACATACTGTATAAGCATGCACACACACACAAGATTATAAACATGAAAAAGAACAATCCTCAGATGATTCATTTTGACTGACCTCTGGTCAAAGCACATTGACCCAAAATGACATCACAATTACTCAAGGATATTTACCAAGGTTTGGGAAGTTTTAAAGATCTAGACAATTTTCCCTTTTAATATCATGAGTACAATTGATTTGTGGCATATGTGATCATCAATTCTGCAAAGTAGCTTCTGTAAGCTATAAGCAGCAAACTGGTTTTTGCCACTGCATAAAAATGGATCTGAGCTCTCAACACCACAATGAGAGAGGAAATGACAGAATTACAACCTGGTTTTGTATTCTCTGTATAAAAGATATACATAGTAGGTCTGATCTTACCCTAGTTCTCTTACCTTGTAGCTAGGTGGTTAGAAAGCTTGACTTCCACTGCTTGGAGTTAGATTAAACTTACAAAAAAGCTAAATATGTGAAAGTAGAGGGGTCGACAATTAAGGCAACCAAGCAACTAAATATTTCTTTTAAGGAAAGCTGTGCATAAAGGGTTAAAAAAATTAGAGTCTGCAGAAATGAACTATATTTAACTCCACATTTCCCTCAGGTTCTCATTATAGGAGAAAATTAACGTTGTCTGGATGACTTTAACTGTGTGCTTTCTTTTTTAATATATTTCATTTTATTGAAGTGCAATATTTCCACTACATTTCCTGGGTTTCAATTCTTTTTGTATAGTTAATGCACTTCTAAAATATTTTAGCATGAATATTACAACACATTCTGCTTTCACATAGTTTCTTGGCAGAGACTTTTCTTGAATTTCTTTTCTTTACAATTATTAACAATATTATAGTTGAGCACTAAGAAAGAACCACACAGATAATTCGGGTTTAGTAATGAAAATATATGGGGTGAAACCAGCATATTGCTTTTCAATGTCTTCAAATCATCATCATAGAATGAACAGTCAAAAGTGATGAAGTCTAACATTGATTTACACTTGATCATTTGATCAGAAGTGTAATTATGAGAGGGCACAAGACTTTCAGTTTCTGAGTCCCAACTAGACCAAGGCATATTTAGAGGGATGAGGGAGACCAGCAGGAAAAGGGAAAGCTTGATTAATTTTAGTTCCATGGGTCTGTACTGCTAATTTCTGAGATAATTCCATATTAATTAAAGCAGCAAATTTGTTGAAAATAATTTTATTGAAACAGTGGGGGGTGGTGTCAAATTAGTGAACATAATAAAATATGTGAAATAAGGTCAAGGTGAAGAGAATATATTTTCACATATAAACGAGTTAGGTTGCCTTTGCTTTTAGTACAACACAGATGATATAGCTCAGAGGGGGAACCTGCTCCTCTACCACCTTTCAGAGGTATAAGAGGTGAACTTTAATAGATTTCTTGTAGCATTTAGGGCACTTACTATAACAGTCTGCTGAGGTGCAAACATTTTGTCCATTTTGTTTAACTTGCTCTGTAGTCCATACACTCCTGCAGTGGGGCAGATCTGGTAACAGACACACGTTTGCTTCCTCCTGCTGCATCTGAGATAAATAAGGGATACCTACAGGATTCAGTGAACTCTATTTCAAAGCCTCCTGGATCAAAATAATTCCAGAGTCTCCTAAATATGGTCAGACTACAGTGTGAAACACTTTAGAACAGGTTAGTCCAATAGTGGAAGCATCACAAGTCAGTTACACGAGTTTCTGGAGACCTCATCCAATGATCACTGAGATAATTCCTTAAAATTTCTGGGAGCCTCCTACAGGGCAATAGTCAGGTATGTAAATGCACACAGCACATTCGTGCAACTAGTTGAGATGTCTCATGCATTCTCTGAAGAAGAACCCAGATTTACCCCCAGAGCTGTGAACAGCACCTTCAGGTTTGGCAAACAGTGGCAGCTTCATCTGTACACAAAAATGAGGATGGGAAAATGCTGTGCTTTGACTAAAGCAGCACGCACTGCTGGATAAACTTCTTCTGCACACAGCACATCAGAAAAAAAAAAAAAAAAAGCAGTAAAACCTTAGTATTCTCCATCCTTGGGGTAATTTTTGGTTTATGTCCTATTAATGTAACCAAATTAACCAGACATGTTATAAGGACTGTTAAAACCACTGATATGTGAGTGTACCAGCAGCAACACCCCAAGCTGTAAAATCCTGCAAGCCAGCTTGAGAATTAAAGAGAGATGGACAGAATCTCTATTTTGTAGTGCCAACTTTTTGAACACTTCACATTTGTCACAAAGCATATGATGGTGCTGGCAGTGGGTCCCAGTTAGCTGTGGTGCCCTTTATGAAAGCCAGTGCCTACACAAAGAGACAGCTATGGTCTCATCCTCAAAAAATCTGAGTGCGTTTGCTCCTCTGGTGAATTATTGCTGTCCTGGACAGTAGGTGGGAAGAGTGCAGGATCCTGAGGCACACAGAAAATAAGCTCTCCAACAGTTTTGTAGGCTGTGCACACAGAGCCATTCTATCACTTTTCAGCAACTCCAGCTTATATTGTATCTACAGACCTGCAGTAAGATGAGATAGTCACAGTATTTAAACCTTCTAACAATCTAAGCTGCAAATCTGCCAGCCTCCCGCTCCTTAGGATGCTTCATCTCAGCTAAAAATCCTCAGTTCAGAGGGAGAAGAGCACAGAGCTCTAGAGCTGACTGTAATGCATTCCACCAGACAGCCTTTATGAATTTTTTAGCTGAACTTTCTCCTGTCCTTGTTGTTCTTGCCAAACGCAGGCAGAACAGTTCCGAGGAAACAGCAATTCCCCAAAGGTTTACATGCACTGTTCAATTCCCAACACTAAAAAAAAAAAAAAAAAAAAAAGCAAATTATACCCTTTTTCTAAACTGAGTTTTGTCTCCTATTTTCCTTCATCATAAATTACAACGTCCAGAACTTGCACTGCATAGCTGAGAAACGAGCAGGAATTGCCACATTCAATTAGCACAGCAGAGGCTGCAAAATTGCAATAGGATTTCACTCACTTTAATTCACTAGTTGGTTGCCATAAATACTCGTCTGTAAAACATGAAATTCTGACTACTCCACAGACATTATTTTCCTTTCATGAAGATGTCTGTTTACTTTGGCAGATTCTCTTGGGAGAAATTCTAATGACTTCCACTACCAAAAAAAAAAAATTAAAAAACCAAAACAAAACTACCAAAAACCCCAAACAAAAAAGAAACAGAAACTGCCACTAGCAAGCAAGAAAATATTAGTCAAATGTTCTGGTTAAACTCCAGGCAAAAAGAAGAAAAAGCAGATTAAACCACTGCTTTGCATTCTTGTGACCAGAACCCAGAGCCTTCAAGTCCAGCAGGCAGCAGAGCTCTTATGACTGAAGCTGAGCTTTGAATAAAGGAAGAAATCTGCCCATGTCCTGTGAATTTTAAGATTTTTAAGATTTTCAGCTTTAACATGGACATGGGAAGTGCAGAATAAAGCAAACTATCTGAGTCCCTGGTGATAATTTTTAGCACTGCTTTTAATTTCATTCCAATATACAGTGATCTAACAAAGGTTTATTTCCCATTTTTGCTGTATCTGGATGATTAAATTTTGTTTTCTTGTAATAAGAAAAATAAGGGAAAATAAGGAAGTAAGGAAATAATACTAAGGAAATAAGGAATAAGGAAAATGGTGAACTACTGTAACACATATTACTGCTCCCTGCTGAAACAGACTTGTCTACCCCCTTCCTAAGAATGTATTATTATTATTTTCAGAGTTTGAAAAAATCAAGAGCAGAAAAACAGTAAATGAAACACATTGATGTACATTTTCAGAACTTTTTCCTGTGAAATGTCAAACCTCATCATCTGCTTTTCTAGATGAATCACCTGCAGTCCCAGGCATTTTTGTGGGGGGAAAAGGTAACAAACAAAAACCAGCTTTGAGGTTAAGTAGGAGAAAGAAGCTCTAGCAAAAGTAAATGAATGGTGTAAATTTTTTTTACCAGCTCCTTTCAAATCTTAACCTGAGGAATGAAACAGACACAGGTCACAGAGCAAGGGACAGCAGATTCTGTACTTCCCTAAACAGTCTGATCTCTTTTAGGGAAGACAGAGACACATCTCTCAGCACAGCCAGCACAGGACAGGCAGAGCTGCCTAAACACAGAGTGCTGGCAAAGAGCACAGGAAGAAGAGATGTGGGAAGGTGAAAAAGGAAAGAGAAAACAAGCAACTGATATAAACCCCCTGTTTTTCTTGTAGCTGTGGAGCCATGGGTCAAACGGAGTAGTAAATCACTGTAAATGCTGAAAGGGCTGTAAATATTGTAGGCTGTGGAAAGAACAATTTGTTGCATTACAAGCAGCTGATGAGCCTCTGTGCTGAGCCACTCCACGAGAAAAGGGGTTTTTTTGCAGTCAGTGCTTTCTGTAGCCACATTTACTTTGAAGCATAACACACAAAAACTCACCTACAAAGCTGCTTTTAGTGTTGGAATGAAAGCACAGATCATTTTCATGTGTGCATGTTGTCTGAAGCCCATGTTCAAAAGCATGGCTATGGTGATTTTCCAGCTACCTAATAGGAGAGAAAAAGCAGAGCTATTTTCTTTTTTATACATTAGGTCCCTGATATTCTGGTGTTTGTGTTTATTTACAAAATGAGGAAGCACTGAAGTAACACTACCTGCACATAAAAGTCTACATAGTATATATAAATTTGTATCAACTTCATGGCTCACTATATGTTCCCAAAACCGATAGCACTTGTTTAGTGGTGTCTGATTAGGAGAAGAGATAGATCCTACCCTCGAGGACATACACTTCTTAAAGAAGCTAAACCCACAGACTGCTCCGAAGTGCAAAGCATCTCAGCACAATCCCTTTCAGCTCTTTTAACTCCTGAAACTTTGGGGGGTTTTTTTGTTCAGCCAGGAAAAGAGAAGTTGGCCAAAATCCTTTCTCATATAATAATATCCTGTCACTAACATTGGCCTATAGCAGGTGTTACTCCCCTGGGTTTATAAAAAGGAAAGAACTTCAGCTCTGAATGGTAATTTCTCAAAGAAATAATGACCATGCAGTGGAAAATTTCAGGAGCCTCTGCTTCGATGACCCCTTCCATGTCACCCAAATGGCAGCCAGAAAAGCTGCTTAGTAACCCTTACAGGTTGTTTGATTTTAATAAATGTATTTTATTTATTTAATTGGGGGAGAGGATGTTGACATGGTGACCTCAGAGGTCTTCTCGAGCCGTGACAATTCTGTGGATCTGTGATCCTGTGACTTGTCCTTACACGGTGTTATTTTATGTAACCTCCTGTGATTTGCCTTTGTGTTTCCCCTTCTGAGGCACCTCTGGTTCAGTCTGCCACTCAAAATTTAGCACATGGTGGGTGACAGAGAACACCAGGCCCATAAGGAAGTCACTGTCCTTCAGGCACTGACAAACCCAGGACAGTTCTCAGCCCCTCCTCTGTGAAGCTGGTGCCTGGCACCTTTGTTGCAATGAAGACACAGTAGGAGGCTGAATAATGGCCACAAGAACTGTACCTGAGGTTTATTTGGTTTTACCATACTCACAGCTTGGTTTGCAACATCTTGGGTTTGTTTTTTTTTCAATTTTATTTTACAGATTATGTACAGCCATACTGCAGATGGACTGACTGGCATTTGCTCCTCAGAACCTTGGCTGTCTGGCCCAAAAAACTCACCCCAGCTCTGGACTCTGTTGCTTCCCCAACTCCTTCAGATGAGGGGCTCTGCCAGTATGCTCTGCTCTTCAGGCCCAAGTGCACAGTCACTTTCTGATGGCAATCAGGGAACATGAAAGCATCTCAGTATCCCCTAGGAACTGGAATCTAGGAAGTATTGTACATGCTTAGCCTGTTCTTACACATGTTTAGGAATCATATTTTCAGACACAATTACCTTCCTACTAGCCCAATCCAAAAAAGCTCCCAAACCTTCCCTGGAAAGGGGCAGCTAAGATACAAGAAAGCAGGAAAGATTCAAGAGACTCCAAGGGAGGAGAACATTAAAGCAAGAGGGTGCTAAGTTGAAGAACCTGGGAACTGGAGAGAAAAAGCAAACAATGCTACAAAAGGACTCCCCGCTTTCTAATGGCACCAAGATGCCAGTTTAGAAACTTGATTTCCTGGAGGAGATTCAGAGTTTTGGGCCTCAGCATACACTAAAGGGCCTCGTATCAGAGGCAGAAGAGACAGGATGCACAGCCCAAAGGCTTCTTGGTCCAACAAGGAACAGCTGTTCTTGCTTTTATCAGAGTCAAGAAACGTATGTCACAAGACCAAGGAGCACCAAAGACCTGGATCCTGCTGCAAGACTCAGCCAGAAGCTTTCCTCAGAAAAAGGAGAGAGGGAGAGATCAGGTTTCTCTCTCTGAAGGTGCCTCCATTAGAGAGGGGTCGGATGAATCACCCTTTGGTAGCACCCGTCTTGTGTTTGCAGATCACGCAGCTGATGCAGAGAGGACGCTTACTTTTTAGATGGTTAATACAGATGAGATTTACCCCATGAAAGTTGTTTTATAAATTACTGGGGTAAGTAGCTACCTTGGTAGAGACAGGCTGTCGCAGAGGATGTGAGTACTCTTGTTTTTCAATGCAAAAAGACTACTCAAAGACGCCACAATAGATGGTTTGAGGGAAGAATTGCTGGAATTTGAGCTTGATTTAAAGGTGAGGGACAGAGAAGCTGGCCACTTACAAAAGAAATGACTAAATGAGTTCCTCTAAACCCTGTAGAAATAGGCAGCTGCTTAGAGGAGAGGCACAGTGCAGCATTGCTTCCACAGACGCCTGAGAACGCCCCAGGTAGAGGACAGCTTCTGTTCAGGCTTGCACACAACCAAATGTCAGAAGTATGACACAAACACCCGGGGAAGCTCGATGGTACCAGTTCTGCAGCTCACAAATCTGGTGTTTATGAGGACTGTGCTGTGAAGCAACAAACATTCTCTTCAGAGAGGAACCATTACTTGACCAGCAACATTTACTCGGCACGTGATGATCTGTAAAGCCTTGCTCTGCACTGGTTTTTAACACTGGTTCTTGAAACGAGTGCCAATGTTAACAAATAATTCTGGAATACTAAACCATCAGAGCAAAGATAAATATGTACCAATTACTCTTCCATGCCGCAAATGTATTTGTATCTTAACCCTGCAAGATGGCATGGATCCCCAAACACACACACCCACACAGGGTCATGATCGCGTCAGAGATTACAGCAGATGCTCCAACTGGTTTTGTTTTTTTTTTTTTTTTTGTTATATACATCTAACGAACCCAAACAGATTTAGCAAATAAAAATTGTTACACTGGGTCAGATCACAGGTCCATTGGCGAGATGGAAAGCAGCCATCCAGCCTTTGGCAGTGGCCACTAATGGATGCCTACAGATAAGTGTAATAGTTTGAGCATATGATGACACTTCACTGATGTGGTCTATAGACATGTATTAATTTTTTCACTTATTTTTTGTTATTCAGGGCTATCTACAACTGTAACAGCCATACATCTATAGCTGCCAAACTATTTTATTTGTTTCACTGTAAAGATGCCCAGAGCTGCGGTTCCACTGGAGGGGAAGGGGTAAACCCCACCTTAAACATTCTCTCCAGGAACTCTCTCAGAAGCCACCACCACACCTCAGCACAGCCTCGGCCTGAGCTTTGGAGGGTCTCCAAGGAGCCGACCAAGCGAGCGGCAGAGTTTGATGGGAACATCAGGGTGGACAGACAAGAGTGTGGAGCAACAGCTTCACCCAGGACCTCCGGCACAAGAGACGAGCGGGGAGACCCCACCCTGCCATCGCCATCACAGAGGGGAAGGGGAAGCCACCGGGATCCTGCCCTTCCAGCCCCACAAGGACCGGGCAGCTCTGAGGTGACACCGGGACCCGGCGCTGGAGGCGGCGGCGGCGGCTGAGGCGACAGCGCGCGCGCGGCAGGGGCGGGGCCTCAACACCCGCCCGTCTCGTGCCACCCCACTCCCCCCCCTCTCCCGCCCCCCGCCCCAAGTGGCGCGCGGCCCCCGCGTCAATGCAAATGAGAGGCGCGCGAGGCGAAGGGGCGGGGCCGCCCCTCAGCGAGGGTTTTGATGGGAGAGCCGGCAACGGAAGAAACCATCGCCTCCCCAGCCCTTACCCCCCCCCCTACCCCTCCTACACCCCGCGGTCTTTCTGTCCGCCCGCTGCCGCAAAAATTAAATTATTTGACGTCGCCTATTTCCCGTGCCTGGATGGAAGCCCAGTGAGTGCCTTCCGCGGCGTTACTTAAAGCTGATGCTTCTCTACCCCCTCTCACCTCCCCCCCGCCTCTCCCCATAAGTGGTAGCGCTCACCCAGCTCGGCGTTGGTCAGGGAGGGGCGGGGCGGTGGGGAGGTTTATGCATTATTCATGAGATGGGCGGGGACACACCGCTCATTACCAAGGTCGGCCGGCCGGGCGAAGGGGGTGTGGTCTGTGACGTAACTATGACGAATGTTCCGGTGCTCTTAAGGGTATCGCAGTCGGCTGGCAGCCGGCAGTGGGGGCGGGGGAGGCGGCTGGGGGTCGAGCTGCGGACCCGCTGTGGGAGCCCGGGCCGCCTGCCGTGTGGGGGGTACCGGCGGCCCGCCCGCCCGCTTAGTGCTTGGCCGGGAAACGCCCCGCTTCCCCCTGGCTACGGTGCAGTGGCGGGGGGGGTGGGGTGTGGGGTGGTGCTGGTGGTGTCGGCCGGAGGAGATAGTGGGGAGCTGGAAGGGGAGGGGGGAAGGAACGACCTGTCCGGGGGTGTTTCGATGATCTAGCGGATTACTGTGGGTGCGACTGTAGGAGGGAAGGGCCGCCCTACCGGGGGTCCCGGTAGAGTAGAAAAAAGAAATTGATAAAAATAGGATTATTTATTATCAGCGAAAGGCTCCGATATCTGTAAAACCAATATAGAGGAAATTATGGCAAGGCAAAGGGCTTTATTCTAGAAAGTGGGTTGGTGTTTTGTTGGTCTTTTTTTTCTTTTTTTTTTTTTTTTTTTTTTGGCTTATATAGCGCCTTGCGATAGGCGGGTGTTTAACCCCCACCCCCGTGGATTATTAATTATCTTTGTCTCTTCAGACCCCCGGGGCGGGGAACGCGCCCCTCCGCTGAGCCGGTGTCAGGGGAGCCCCCTCCGCTGCATGGGGGATCACAGCCTCGGGCTCTCGCAGACAGCGACCGCCAGCCCACCGCCGGGTGTAGGAGGCGCTGGTTCCGCCGGGTCCTTCCCCTCCCTGGCAGCCGCCTCTCGTAACTCCTCCTGCCCCTTCTCACCCGCGGTAACCGGTTCCTCCGGCAGCGGCGCCGGGTCCGGTGGGTCGCCGCCACCCCCCTCTCTGTTCCCCTCGGCGGCCGCTGCTGCGCATCATCAAAACATGCAGGATGAGCTGCTCCTGGGGGTGAAACCGCAGCAGGCAGGCAGCGAGAGGCTGGGCAGCAGCCCCGCATCAGGACACCCCCCTCTCGGCCACCCCTCCTCTGACTTTAAACCCAGTCTCAGCCCCCACCAGGATTTAAACAAGCAGCAACCGCAGCAGCAACAGCCGCCGCCTCCTCCTCCTCAGCTGAGCCAGAAGAGGAAAGAGTTTAAGCAGCAGCAGCTCAGCAGCCCAGCCCAGCTCGGCAGCAGCCACCCCCTGAATAACCACCACCCCCCAGACTATCATCACCACCCCCCTCAGCAGCAGCAGCAGCAGTTCAGCCACCCCACTGACAAGTACCAGCAGCAGGAGCACAGGCAACAGCAGCAGCTCCAGCTCCTCAGCGCTCACCCCCCGGAGCCGCCGCGGACGGGGGACTACCCGCACCACCGGCCTCTCAGCCCCGCCGAGCACCAGGGCGGCGCGGACAGGGGGGGTTCGGAGCGGCTCGCCCCTTCCTGCCCGGGGGGATCGGCGTCCGCGGACCCCAATGTGGGGGTGGCCGCCGCCGCCTCCTGCGTGAATCCACCTCCGTCTCCTCCTCATCTGCAGGCGAGAGCCAAGCTGCCCCCCATGGAGTCCCCCCCGAACAGCCACTTGCTGGGCAGCCCCGGGAACCTCCTGCCCGGCGGGCTAGGCTCTGGCTTTAGCAGCTTGCAGAGCCCGGAGATCCCCAGCCCCCATCACCAGAGCGGGGGCGGCTCCTCGTCGGCGGCTTCCCCTCCTCCTCCGCCGCTGCCCGGCTTCGGCACCCCCTGGTCGGTGCAGACCTCGTCGCCGCCTCCGCAGCAGACGCAGCAGCCTCCGGTCTCCAGCGGCAGCGGCGGCGGGCAGATAAGCGCGATGCCGCCTCCGAGCCCGGAATCCGAGACCAGCTTCTACCCGGGGATCCCGTCATCGATCAACCCCGCTTTCTTCCAGAGCTTCTCGCCGGTGTCTCCTCACAACCCCTGCGCCGGGCCCTTCAGCAGCCCCTTCTCTGCCGCCGCCCCCCCGCCGCCGCCGCAGATGAATTTACCTCAGCAGCAACAGCAGCAACAGCAAAACCGGAGATCCCCTGTGAGCCCCCAGCTCCAGCACCAACACCAGGCGGCGGCCGCAGCCGCCGCCTTCCTGCAGCAGAGAAACTCCTACAACCACCACCAGGTACCGGGCGGCGGCGGAGGCGGGAGGGCCGGGCAGCCGCGGCAGGGAGGCCGAGCGACTCGGCTCCAGAAGGGAGCCCGGAGGGGGGAGGGAGGAGAGCGGGGTGAGGGGGAGAGCCCTTGGAGATGGGACGGATGGAGGAGGCACGGACATGAGGGGCGGTGAGCCCCGATCCCCTCGTCGCGATAGTCGTGGCGGCCGGGAGGTTTCTCTTTTGCCGGCGCCGGGCGAGGCTGCGCGGCGGTGACAGCCCGGCGGGACCCTGGCGGCGGAGCCAGGGTGGGGCCCGGCACGGCCGCGCTCGCTCCTCCGCCCTGGGCGGGCTGAGGGTCGGCCGTGACAAGCGGGAAGGTACCGGTGCCCCCCTGCCCGCTGCGGGGCCAGGCTGGAAAAGGCAGCCGTAGGGGTCGGGCCGGGAGGCTGTTGGCAGCGGCCGCTGCTCCCCGCCCGTTCCGGGTGGCAGGTGGTGGGGCGGCCGCTTTGGGTTGCGACAGCGACTGCCCACGGACTTCGTATATTTTGGTGGTGCGAGGAGGGGGGTTACTCTCGTACAAGAGGGTAAACGCTCCTTTTGCTGTCAAGGAGTTTCACCTTGAAAATAGATTTACCGCCCCCTCTCCCCCCATAGTTGCCCGTGGCGAACGCGGTGTCCCCGGAACAATGAGCCTGACAGCTCCGGCCGGCACCGCCGCTGCCTCTTCCCCGGGAAGTCCCTTCCCAGCCTCAACCCTGCCCCTGGCACTCCCTGGGCGGGCTCGGTGGGATGAGCACAAGTCACTGAAAGTAGAGTCAGATTGCAAAGCTGTCAACGTCGTCGCCTTGTCTGGGGTTTTGCCTGAAATTCCTTGAATTTGTATCCTCAGACAGCGCTGCGTTTCGGGTTACCGTAGTTTTGCTGCCGCTTTTATTCAAGCAGCGTAAGGATCCCGTGTTTAAAATGGAAGTTTACCTTTTTTTTTATGATTATTATTTTTCCCCCGGAACAAAATACTTGCTGTAAGAAATTGAGAGGAAAGCAAATCCATGTTAATATTACCTGATAGTCCATTATAGCCATATCCTGCTCTGGTCATCTGCTTGGTTATGAAAGGCCAAAGTTATATAGGCCTCATCTTAATTTTTGTTTAATTCCATCCTTAAATCATGTCAGTTTTAATCGGTAGAACCGGATTTGTGAAGCATTTCTGTCAGAACTGCAATCTCACATTAGGTGTGCCTCTCCAAGAACTGATTTGGATGCATTAAAATTAGGAGCTAGTTGTCCTTCACGTCCATAATAACCCTCTTCAAACAAATTCCAAAGCAATTCTCCAACATGAGTTGTACAGGAATTTTGTCTCGGATACAAGTCATAGGTGAACTTCAACAGTGCCATGACAGCATAGCTAGCAATATTAGAGGCTTGCTAACATTTGGCATTATCTCTTAAGGTTTGTTTCACAATGGAGTGCCTGCCTCTCCCAAAATTCCAATTAAAGTATTCAAGTTTTACAACATAATTATCTATAATGCCATAGAGTGGGTTGTTTTCCTGATTACTTGACCGAAATGGCTTTAGTGAGGTAATTTTGTTTGGTTTTGGGGGAGGGGGGGCAGGTGGTGTTAAAATTTTATCTTGCTGTCTTCAAAAAGTTCTATTTTATCTAATACATAGCATACTGACATGCTTAAAATTTTTAGGTTATTAGAGGTGCAAGCTGAGGGTTGGTTGCAGCTAAGCTTTGAGGTAGAAATACTGTGATTTAACTTCACAGGAGAACTGCATTTACAGTACCATTTCTGTGTTTGAAAAGCCTTTCCAAGAACAGTCAGATTTGAGAACACTGAAATTCTGTTCTTCAGTGTCAGTCAGGCTCAGTGGGTCCATCTCTTGGTGGTATGTCAACCACTATAGGTCACTTTTTAGCACAAGTTGCAGCTCAGGAATAAAACTTCTCATCCTGTAATATCTTCCCTCAAAAGATAGTGTATGTTTTCATATTGAGGAATATAGTGCATTTATTAGATACAGAAATGCTTCATATGGCATTTAAATAGGAAAAGAAAAAATCCCCCAATTTCCACCCTGCAGAATTCCACAGATAGCCCTGTTCACTACTTCAGAAACTTGAGCAGTAGGTCAGAATAATGCATTTTAATGTGGAAATGTTAAGATGGTTCCTTCAAGGAGATTCTGTACAGTAATCAGTACGCGTTTTGGTCTTATATGGTAATACTGAGGCAGTGGTACTCAGAATACTGGGGGAAAAAAGTCTGCCATCTGATTTTTAATTTTATTTACTGTTCACTGTAGTGAAATACTACTGCTCAGTGAGTGGGAATAATCAGAATAATAATTAATAATAATTTTTAAAATAGGCCTCTTAGAAATTCTTATTTTCCAGAGATCTCACTGTCATACCAAACAGTGTATGATTAAATGGCATCAGGGTTTTTGTAACAGTATTTTAAACTCTGGAGTTGTTTCATTGCATAGCTGCAAAGAATGCTGCCACTTACTAAAATGATAATCTAAATTGGTTCCACAAGTATTGCAGTGCTTTTGGGGGGATATATGGGGAAGTGGGAATTAACATTTTTTTCATTATGCCGTGTTCTTTAGTAATAGTTTTGTATGTTATCAGAGTTATAGAAATCTCCCTGCATTGATTACTTGATTGTTTCAGTCCGGGGATTCTTTGGGGGGTTTGTTTTATTTTTTCAAAGTAGGAAAACATTTCAGGTATTTCCAAAATAATATAAATTAATCTTTCTCTTCAGCCTCTTCTGAAGCAGTCGCCCTGGAGCAATCAGAGTAGCGGCTGGAGCACAGGAAATATATCCTGGGGAGGAATGCATGGCAGAGACCATCGTAGAACTGGAAACATGGGAATTCCAGGAACTATGAACCAGATCTCCCCTTTGAAGAAGCCCTTTTCTGGTAATGTCATAGCTCCTCCTAAATTTACTCGCTCCACTCCATCACTGACACCAAAATCGTGGATTGAAGATAACGTTTTCCGAACTGACAACAACAGTAACACTCTCCTTCCTTTGCAGGTAAGGGTGGTTTGGAACTGATGTGTTCATAGTCTGCATTGCGTTTTGGTATCATCCACTTTAAAGGAGAATGAAACAGTGGTTACAGGCCTGGTACTTGGTTTCTATATTTAGTCCTAAGTTGGAACTAACCCCAGTGCTTTCAATGTATTCAGCAATTATGAATATTGACTTTCAAGAAAGACAGAAACTGTAGCTGCTGATGCAGCAACAGAACAAAATAAGTTTAATCCAGCAGGTATTTTCTGCCTGTGGTACTGCTCATGTATTTATATATCCCTTTAAAACTCAGGATCATTTTTTTTTGTTCACTTGTTTTTGTACATAGGTTTCCTTACTTTGATAGGTGGCTCCGAGTCTTTCACGTTTGTCTTTTACTGGGATTCTAGGCTGACATTCTCATGCTAGTGAGATTTTTTTTATACCACATTCTAGCAACTTTTATGTCATATTTTGGCTGGAAGCCATGTGGTTTAGAAGTATTAAACAGTAGGACATGTCCTAGAACAAAAGATCTGGGTTCACCTCCTGAATTTTGCCAATGACATGTGACTTTAGGTAAGTCACTTAACTCCAGCCTTCATTACCTCTTGGTTAAATGCTGTTTTTTCATATTGCTGCCTGTTCCTTCATTGAGAACATTTCTTTTTAGCGGAGACCTTTTCTTTTCAATCCCAGTCTCAGATGCCATTCTAACACTTTATATTTTTTGCATGGGTTTATTTTAAGTTACACGAAAAGCTTGGACAACTTACTTTAGAAATGAATGTTTTAAAAATAGAGTATTCCATTAATTCTACACATTTTTAATTTTTCTGTTATGCCTGTGTTGTCATCATTTCTTCATCTCACACAACTGCTATATTCCAGAAAAAGCAGAAAAGATAAGATGGAGGAGGAAATAATTAGAATGTTTCTCTAGAATGCTTCTTTTTAAGGCTATTAGAGTCGGGTTTTGTTGGGTTTCACACAAAGTAGGCTAGAGTTTAATTGGTTGTAACTGTGACTGTGTTTGAGCTAGTAGAGCTGTATTTACATCAATTAGCAAACTAATCCTTACATAGCTCTAACACTGGCAAAAGGGTGCTCCCTAGGACCAGGTTCCTGTGATGGTGGAGTTCCCCTTGGCACCAGAGGCCATGTCCTCACTCTGTCCCAGTATGCTCTGATGCTTGCAAGTGTATTCACTGGACTTGGAAACCTAAGAGGATTTGTCTGTACTGTGGAGCCCTGTTCCATTAAGTAGCCTTGCTAGCTGAAATATAATAGCTAAATAATTTTTCTATGGGTGGAAAGATGGATAAAAGGGTGCCATTCTCTATGCATCCACCCTGATCTGTTAAGCGAAACAGATTACAGATAGGTAATGCTTGGGGGTGGAGGGCTCCAAGAATAGTTGAAAGTAGGCACTGAAACATCTCCCAAAGATGTTAGCCTAAGAAACAGCATTAAAAATACTAATGCCATCATGCATGGAAACTGCAGTGATGTGTGTGTTGGAATTCATACCCAGCTAAGCACAAGCTGTGAATATATTTACTCATTCAGTTTGCCTTACAAGTCAGTATGACTATTACTTTAAACTTTTGAAAGTTTCTACAGTGGTCATTAATATACATTAATTCATTTTCTGTCTAAACAGAAGTCTTGAGCATTCCAAATACAGTCTAAATCATTCCTATGTAGTAGGGTAGAAAAAAATCTTTGGAATTATTATAAATTACATTAATGCTTCCGTCTGTTTTTTGTTGGGTTTTTTAAGACCATGGTAAGGAGAGAAGGTGGATGGTCTTAATTGTTGTTTGTCTTACCTGTGAGCACCACAGCCACCAATTAAGTAAACCTGCTTGGCTATATTAATGCTGTATGTATGTGTGATGTATACTACACCATATATATCTATGCTTAAATCTCCTTTACATGTCTACAGTCACAGTTACAGAACACAGTAAAAATATTCCTTTGAAGCTTTGTAGTGTTATCTACTGCTATTTTGGAAACACTGGATGTTTCCATAAATTACTCTGCTATCCTGAAATAGCGTTCTTATTTTTTACTTTTCATTCTATTGTTGTATGATTAATCCCTTGTGATGACTGTTACATTTTGCAAGTCATAATGAAAAAGTTAAATAGAGCTTGGAGCTCATGCTTCTTTTCATCAGGACTTGCGTTGGCAATTGCAATGCTGTCAAACACCCATCTTGCTAATTTGTACTGTGCTTGTCTCCTTCCATAAAAGGCTGAGGTATTTAGATTGAGGATTCTTAAAGATACAGTAGCAATTTCAGAAGATACTTAAAAATAGTCATTAAATTTTGTGTCATTTGGGAAGTCTTGCACAAAAGCATTTTATGTCTGAGTAGAAGCTACCTGTTTCTTCGGGGCTTTCAGAGAGGCACCACATCTTAGCATGCCTGTTGAACACATCCTTCATAAATCACAGTTTTGCAGAGTACTTTTCTTCATTATCATACATAATTGTTTTAACTGCTGTAATCATTTTGTATGGCGGGGGGACAAAACGTCTCCATTCCAGACTTCAACTCAGACTGAGCAAATGAAAACAGCTTTTAGAAGCCAGTGTCCTCACTGATTAACTTGCTGTAGATCATTAATAATATTCTCCTAAAATGATGTGTATTTTTTGCTAAGCCTGAATGGCATTCAGCAGTATCAGCTGCTCATCCACACCTGATGCAAACAAGATAAAGCCACAAAGGAATTGTGTACAAATTCAAAGCTTTTCCCTTCCATTAAACTTTATTCTTTGGTGTTTGCATTGATGGATGGTCTTCAGTACAGAACTGACATCAGTTCTGATGAAAATAACATGTGGTGCTGAACTAATATGCTAGTGAGAATGAACATCCTTACTGCTAAATGAGTAAGTAATTATGTGTATTACTTAAAGGGTTCAAAGGGTTCAAAGGAGGTTTTCTGTACTTCATATTTAAACTGAAACATCCCATGTGAAGCTGAGTTCACAGTGGCCACATTAGTGACAGCAAAGCTGCTTTTGCTTACAGTGCTAACAAGGGATGACTCTCAGGGGAATTTGCCAAAGTCCAGGGGTTTTTGGTTTGTTTTAATATACAAGTATTTCAACATCATGGAAGCCCTGATTTAAACATGAGCAAATTAAGTCAGTAGTCAAGTTTTTTTTATGTGTGTCTGATTCAGTGTAAGAAGCTTCTTTTTATTTTCTCCCTCAGTTTTTTAAGATAACACAAATTATATAAGTTAAAGTTCCTTCTTAGACAAAATTATGTCTACAAGTTTAAGTTCTGCCACACTGCTTGTAGCATTATAGGTACTTCATACAGGGAGAGGTTTGTTGCCTTGTGCCAGAGGTATTAAGGAACAATTGGAAACCTTGTCAGGTATTCACACCATCTAACTTAAGCATTTAATTGAGGAGCTATTTCTCTCTCCTTAGAGAGACTCTAGGCTCCTTATTTAGCTAATCTCATTCTCTAGAACATAGCTGGCATCACTGGCACTGGGATTCCAGGTTAGGCACTTGATATTGCATGTCAAGAAGTTAGACCATATGAATATTCTCATTCTGTGATCCAAAGTACAAAAAAAATACACAGGAGACAAAGTAAAAGCATATTTGTAATCACAGATTCAGTTGCCTGTTTGGGTTTTTTGGTTGTTTTTTTTTCCCACCCAAAAATCACACTTCAGACATTTCTGCAGCCAAAATACAAGCACTGAAGTCAGTGTTTTGCATGTTCATTATTTTCAAATACATTCCTTGGATGAGGAAAATAATTTACCATTTCTAAACTATTTTTTTTAATTGCAGTGTCTAACTCTATTTTGATTGCAAGCTTAATGTTTCTTAATATCTTGCAAATAAGCCTACTAAAACCTATTGCACTGCATTCTATGAATATGAATTTAGTTTCTGTGTATCTTTTGAGTTCAGGAAATACACTGCATGTCTGGGTGTTTTTCACCTTGATTTGTCCTTCCTGTTTGTTCAGACAAACAGTTCATGCAGTGTTTGTGGTTCTAAAAGCTGAGTGTCATTATTCTGTGTTCCAGCATAGGCCTCCAGCTTGGAGGTGTCTCACAAATAGATTTTTCCTTTTCTATGTATTTTAGAAATGTACTAAGTTTTCAAACAAAACACTTGCTAAACAAAATTATTTTTAAGATGGTATTTGACAACAGGTGAGATTTGTATTTTCACTAACATCTGTTAGTTTTAGAAATTTAATTCAAATTGCTGTCCTACTCCTTCTGTCTTACCATCCCTTCCATTTGGAGGATTTCAGATTCTCAGTATGACAGTTTTAAGACAGTTTTAATAACTTCAAGTTCAAGACCTTTGAGTAAATAGGATTGGGAGCTGAGCACATGAACAACTCAAAGGAGTCAAGTAGTGGGAATTTTGTGGGTCTTGCTATACAAATGTTTTTGACTTGTCATCTTAATAGTTCTCTCCTACTTTTAAAATTTGCTTCAGTTATACAGCTCATTTGGTTAATGCAAGTCAAAATCAGAGTTAGGAAAATTCAGCAAAATATTTAACAGCTGTGATAGCATAGCAATGATATATATGCTAAGTAATGCATCTCACCTCATTCTGTCTGCCAAAGCACAGGTGTTCTTTAAAGTTAAATACATCCTCACCTTAGATCTGTCTGAAAGCACATTTACTGTATGGTCTAGTGAATTTACATTTAAGTGCTCAAGACTAGCTATTTCTAGATGGAGAGGGAGAGAGGGCTTGAAGAGGGTAAAAAAAGACCTTAAAACTTGACTAACAGCTTTCCCTTCAGGAGTCTGATTGTTTCTTTAGTTATTTTGTTGAAGCCATTCACATACAAATCATCTAGACTTGCCTCCTAAGTCAGTCTTGCCAAGCCTTTAATCATCTCTGTAATGTGTCTGGTTAGTTTCCAGTTCATGAATGTATGGTGTTGAGCTGAAGTATTCCAGTATGGATACAGTACATACTGTTGGGATTTTTTGTTTGTTTGTTTTTAAATGCTGATGTAGTTGGGAAGTAGGTGTGTCTTTACCACAGGGCCTGTTCTTGGTGCATTTTAGGTTCAGTTCAGCTAACTTACATACCTGATTGTCATTTTAACTTTAAAATATTTTTTTTTTGTCAGGTTGACCATGTCTACCAGATATTATAGTTCATCTTTACCACTAATGACACTGTGGAAAGTCACAAAGTAATTTCATGTGTCTACTTTAAGCCTCCCTCCTCTTTTAGAGAGCTAAAATTGTAGTTGTCAGAGGTTTTCATATTAAGTTTCTCATTTACACTAGTTATGGTTTCAAGGGGCTTATGATTATAGTATGTCTTCACTAAAATGAGAATGACTTGAAGTTTAGATGTTAGCAAAGATGATATTTTAGACTATATAATGTACTAAATTGTTAGGTTATTACCACTAACATTAATACCAAATACAATTATCCCAGTATTTCAAGTCTGTGAATATTTTTTATTTAATCAACTGTCAAACACTTAAAACACATTTTTATTCTGGTCAGTTTTAAGTTGAAGAAATGGAGCCTGTGTACATTTTAGTTTGGGAAATGATTTTTAAGCAAGCTTTTTTTAACTGAGCTTTTAAAAAAAAATCCATTTAACTCAGCAAGGTCAAAGCTAGAGAGTCATTTTTGGAGCCAGCTGAGACCATACTCAAAGTGATTAGAAGCTTTATGACTTTCAAGTTGTTTCCAGCACCCATCAGATGGTGCTACATTTCTTTAGAATATAAGAAGGATGTATAAAGGAGCATATTTTAAAAATACTTGCATTTACTGAATTAAATACCTATATCAAAAGCTTAGTTTTTTACTTTGAGTAGTCCGGAAGATCAGTGGTTTAAAGCATGTGTCCAGAATTCAAAGCTGTTTAACTTCTTAATGATGAACATCTATTTTTAGTATTTGTGGTTAAAGATTAGTAAAATTTTATTCACTGTTTAGTAGTTTCTGTCCTTATCTTTGCTTTTTGTGTAAATTACAACATAGAAGTCTTGAGATGTGACTGCACTGAGTTTCTTCTGCAAATACTCAAGCAGGATAATCTCTGCATAAATTGAAGGGATATATTTAGAAGCCCTAGACAGCTTGTGCCAAGAAAAATGATTCGTCCAACAATTTAGTGCTGAAACTTTCTCTTCAGAGAGAGCTGCCCTCCTCCCATTCATTCCCTATTAGAAGCATGGGGTGAGGACTTCTGAAATGCACACTCTGTTGATGTATTTTGCATGACATTGTCAAAAATATGTACTAGCACTAACAGCATTTTGTGGGTGAGATACTTATGCTTCTTCTATGTGGTGCTAATTTGTAAAAATTCAGAAATCTGCCACTTTTGTGTAGACTTTCTCACATAGTTTTAAGTTTTAAATTGAGTTCTGGATTTGTCATTTATTCATAAAGCTCTGAATCCATAGGCAGTTACACCAGAACCAAGTGTTTTCAGGTCTGCTGTGCATGAATACAGATGTGATTCTGGTATTGGAAAGGCAAGGCAAGGAGGATTCAAATGTTTATACAGTTAAAGAAATAAAAAGTGTGAGCATTCCTAGTGCCTAGGAGAAGTTAAGTATCAGCATTGAGGAAAAAGACAGCATTAAGTTGTGACATTCCACTGGGGTACAGACCTTCTGACACATCAAGAGTTCACTTGCTTTTTAGCACAGAGCTGCTGAGCCACAGAGGTGAGGGAAATGCAAAATATTTTACAGGAATTCAGCCTTGACAAAAGGAGATTTTGGAGGCAGGCTGGTAGAAAAAGTATATTAACATAGATGCTTATGTATCAATCCCTTTGTACTGCTGATTATCTTTAGTTTCATTATTTCAACATGGTTGATTAGCATTTATCTTCTGAAAGCATCTGGGCCTACTTTTAAAACAACATGGAAATAGTTCCAAGAATTAGAACTATTTCCATGTTGTTTTAAAGGTAATTCCAGGTTGGTTTAGAAGATAGCTGCCTCCCAACCATGTTGAAATAATGAAACTAAAGATAGTCCCAAGAATTAGGACTATTTCCATGTGTGTGGAAAAGTACCTAAAACAATCTTCTTCCCTTGGTTTTTTTGTGCTTGCCCCAAAGATCAAGGAAAACCCCAGTGGAAGTCTTCTGATGGAGTAGAACATGCTGTAATGGAACTGTTTCCTTCCAAAGCATCATGGATTTTATTTTTTTTTTTCTTACAGCAGAATTTCCTAGAAAATCTTGGCTCAAGTGACCTACGTTATTGAAATACTTTGAAGTTCTGCTTTGAAATGAAAGCTTCATATTTGCATAGATTAACTGCCTTTTTTAAGATGGGATGCTCATCTTTGAGGAGCTCAAAGCAGTGTTTTAGCATTATAAAGCCTGGCTGCACAAAGGTTTAAAATGAACCTTGTACCCAAAGAATTACTTGCTCATTTTGAGACAGATTTCAGATAATACTGCTTTATAGTGTGTAGTTCATCAGTGTGAATAGGAATAGGTGTCAAAAGTCTGAAGCACTGACTACCTGGGTATTACACAAACTCACAAATGGACAGCATGATGGGGGTAGTGAAAAAGCACGATGCAATTCCCATATTTAAATCATGCTTTGCTTTAGTGTATTCACATCATTTTTATACTCTCCACTGCATGCCTATTGCACGTTTCCCCTGCCAGGAATGAAGTAATACAATTCAAAGAAACAAACCACATTTTCTTCTGCTTTATGGACATGAACTTTCTAAGGTGTGAAGGTCATGGGAAAAGTTTGTTTATTCTGCTTCCAGAACCACAAGACCTTTCACTTTAGATACACAAAACTCTGCAAAACAGAATAATGCAAAGGTGGTATTGGAGTAATTTCACCACAGCAGCCACTGGAGCAGTTTATAAATGAGTCACAAATGCATGTTACATGTTTTACTTTTCTATTCCTCTAACATCTTTGGGCCCAGTATTTAGGACTTACCCATGATGGAGCCCTTTCTTATATGCTTCTGCTCTCTGTAGTCTTGCCCAGAAAATCGTGTTATTTCAACACATATGTAGATGTCAATGTTATAAAAATAAAGTAGAAAATCTTACCTGGTGAGCCTGTAACAAAGATGGTCTGACACATACAATTAAGTTTCTACCAGCACTACTTGTTTTCTTTTATCAGCTACAGAGGTAGCAAAGTATGTTTTCTTCTTACTTGGCACTGTTTTTTTGCAAGAGCACTTACAACCCAGCAAGTACTGACTTCAGCTGAATGTAAGACTTCATTAAAAACCCTGATGAGATACCTTCTTAATGATAGGGGACAATAGGGAACAGATCCAGCTTTGTCACTGCTCACACCTTCTATAGAAAGCAAGTTTGCTATGGTAAGCAGGTTCTTTGTGCTATTGAGAAACAAACCTGCAAGGGCATGGAAGCAGATTAGTCACTTCAGTTTCATTCTGCTGCTTCTCAGGAGAGCTGAGAAAAAGCCAAACAGTCCCAAAATAAAGCTGCTGTGAACTAAAATAGTGCTGGAGATTTGCTGGCACTTGAACCAGATTGAAGATCACCATCAGTGGTACTTGGTCTGGGACATGGCAGGAGACAAGAGAAACTTTTAACATTTTAAATTCATTGGTATTATCTAAAGGCTAAAAAAAAATATTAAAAAATAAACATAACAGATTGGTTGACCAACAAGAAGCCAATACTCAATACTCCGTAATTGAGGGAGAGATTGCAGTGGAAAACTGAAATGCCTCTCCCTTCATCCCAATATTGGATCAAGTTGATTGAACTTTCTCAGAAAATAAAATCTTAGCATCATGGTGGGTTGTTTTGCAAGTCTTAGTTTCTGACTCATAGAAAACCTGTATTTCAAAGCTTGCTTTTTCACTCCCTCAACATCTGCTGGCTGAGGGACATATTATGGAATTAATCTGTTCTGCTGAACTGTGGTGGAAAGCCACAGTGGGTGTGGGTCAGATACCTCGTGTCTCATTATATATGTACTGAGTGAATGCCTGCACCTTCAGTGGATTTGAGTGGTTGTGGGATGTGTGTGGTGGTTTTTATCCTACTCTGTTGGATTAGTACAGTGCAGCTAGAGAGGAGAAAGCACCAAAATTAAGGCATGATCACAGGATTCCTTTAAGGGCAACGTATTCTATCCAGAAGCCTTGCAAGCAGAAGAGAATAAGGTTTTACACAAACTTTTTTCAGTCTGTGAAGGTATCCCAGAAGAATGAAGGAAATTAAAAGTGTTTTATTTTCTATCTCTGTAACTTGGGTGGATTACAAACGTGAGAGAAAAAATCAGTGCAAACACCTATGATGTATTACAATAACCTTTATTACCTTCAGTGCAAATATTTGTAATGCATTATGGTAACGTTTACTAATCTTCATGTGCAAAAAAAATAATCCAAAAACCCTGTTCTCTGTAAGGCTGGTAGTCTTATTAGCCAGCTAGCTTTGTCATCTTTTTTTACCTAGTTTAGCTTTAATTTTCCAACCTTTAACCATTTAGTGCTGACCATTTGTAACTGAAGTCTTTGTATGCAGAGGATCTCAGCTGAATCACCCAGAGGCCAGGAAGTGCAGTCTCAGCAGGAGGCTGAGTGCCTATGCCAGGTACTTAGCCAAGCACCAAGAAAATGCTTTCATTCATGAGAGGTGACTGTCCTTGTCCTAGACTTCCCCACCTCACTCCCTCTGCATCTTCTGCATGGAATGAAATTGATCTTTTAGAGCCATTTAGTCTCCTGCATGAGACAGCCTGATGCTTAACTCTGCTGTGGATCACTAGGACTGATTCAAGCAGTTCTGAAGGAAACAGGCAATCACAGGCTATCAAAGCATATACACAGAAGAGTTTTTTACTGAGTATCCTTACTTATATTTTTAGATGCTGTTAAACTTACTGGCAAAAATCAGGCCTCAGTGTTAATAAATTCAGGTGTCTTGAACTTTTCTATCGCTGTCCTTCTGCAGAGTGTACTGAGTAAAGCCTTTAGAAGGCACCTTTGTCTTCCTTTCAAGTTTCCTGTTAAAAAGTACAGAATTTATATTCCACTACTAAGGATTGTGTTCTCTTTTAGGATCGAAATAGAATGTATGACAGTCTGAATATGCACTCTTTGGAAAACTCCCTTATTGACATTATGAGAGCAGAGCATGATCCACTTAAAGGTATGTTACTATGCTAAATAAAGAAAAAGGGTCATCCATTCTGCATATTTGAATTAATTCTGATTGCTGATTTAGATTCTAGGGTCATATTAAAATAGCAAATTAATCATTTTCTCAACTGACATGAAAGGTCAATCTCAAGCTGTATTTTATGGATAACATTGGTTTTATAGTCATTTAAAACTTTACGTTTTAGTGGTTTCCTAGGTTTTTCTCCTTTTTCCCTCCCTTTCCCCCATAAATTCATAAGTTTATTTGAAATCTACTTGTCTGCTGTAGAAAATTCTACTTCAGTTTGTAAAGACGTGCTGTTCTGTTAGAAGTGGCCAAAGGAGAGTGGGAGTAGAATCAAAATTGCCACCTATGTAATCTGGTTAATTTTGCTTTTGTTTGCAGTGGAAGCTGAAAAGAAAATTAAGTCCACTGATAAATTTAGCTTTTGTCCTTTCCAAATACTTTTTTCAAAACCTCTAGAGGAAAATTATGGACCCAACTGTCCAGTTTCTGTTGTCTCAGAGTCCAGGAATACTCTTGGTTTTGGAATGCTTGTTCCCCTGACACCTCTGGGCTCTGCTTGAATCATTTAGCCACAGCACTAAGCACATAGCTAGTATCTGTGAGCTTCAGTTTCAACTCCTCTATTTACTGTGCAGAAACTCTCCTGAATTCTGTTTTTTCATATTTATTCTCAGTGGGAGTTCACAGTCAAATTTGGGTGCAATTTTTATATTGTAATTCACTCCCACCCATTCTCCATTTCTTGAGGCTCCTAAACTAAAGACACATTAGCACATAAGGACCTGCTTTCTCCTAATTTGATACTTTAGTTAGAGTTTGCTTATGATGATTTAATCAACTGGAAGGCCTGCAGTATTCAGACAGCATGTCCTAGTATTGTAGAACATGTACAACAAAAAGCCAAAAGGTAGGGGTGGGATTTTTTTTTAACTAAAAATCTCGGCAAAGCATCAGTAAGTAGGTAGCATTTAGTTAGTTGGTTGAATTTCCTCCCCTTTAGAGTGGAAGCTGAAATTTAATATTCTTAAATCTGATCTCACTTCTTAACGCCTAGAGAGGATAAACTCCATTCTTAACAATTTTATGATTTAAGTCCATTAATAAGTTGAGTTTCTGTCTATTCTGCATTGTAGTAAAACATTACTAAATAACACAAAGAGGCTGAAACCTGTGGACAGTTAGCCCAGTGGTAACTAGCTGTGGTTACTACTTAGATCATCCCCAATTCAAAGCGTAGTTGCTTCACCTTGCCATGCTCAGGTGGTGATAATGTTTCTTTGGTTATATGAACCCAAATCTGCCATCAGGAAGAGTATTAAAAGGTAAAGCCACTGTTGGGCCTAAAATGAGACCATGCAGATCTTGCATTGCAATCTGCTGCCCTTGGCACTTCTCACATCCCTGAAAACCAGTCAGGTTCTTCACTTTTTCCTCTGCATTCCAACATGACAAACAAATGGAAGTGGTTGCTTTGTTCCCACTGCCATCTCGCTGGTTTCATTTTGGGTTTATAGTGCAGAAGAGTTTTCAGAGGCACTGGAAGCACAGAAAATACCCATTCTTATTTTTTTTTAATTATTCATATTTCATTATTACGTGATATATGAAAACTCTGTAGTTCAAATAATCTTTTAGATAGAATAAGACAAGAAGCAGTTTAAAGATTTTAAACTGATTTGGCTTCATATATCAGCACTCTGAAAAACTCAGTAAAGGTTTCATAGTTACTCTGTGCTTTCTAGGGACATGAGGATGTGGTTTCAGTCTACAGTTGGGAGATTTTAAGTTTCACAGTCATACTCTTGCCATAAAAATTCTGCTAAGTTTTATGTCTGAACTGAAACAGATGGAAGCCATAGATAGTGATGAATTCAAAGGAAATCCATTTTTTTATTCAAGTGCCAGAGAACAATCCACATGCCAACTGAATTTAATAGAGTAATTGTCTGCTGTTATTTAAATTGGTTGATTAAGATATTTTTTTCTCTTTGGAAGTAATTATTTCAACAGAAACAGCTACACTGTTAAGAGTAAGACACAAAAAAATGTTCCTTACTGACTGGAAGAAATCACATCCTAGAATAGCCTTTTAGTTTCTCTGTACCCTTCTATTTAGTCACCATTAGTTGGCATTTTTGTAATTTCCTAGCAACTGTAACTTTGTTTTTTTTCCCCTGCAAACCCTGAAACACCAGTTTTGTTACTTTAGCCTCTGCTGCTTTTCTTTTCACCCAAGAAAACCTGACATGTACTTAAGAATGCATCATACTTGCTTTCAGAATGCACAGGATTAAGAATATTATTTTAATTGTTCTTATTAACATATAATATACTTAGTTGTAACTGGAGACTGTTTTTTAGCTAGAGAATATTTCTATGACAAGTTTTTAAGTAAATTCAAGCACACTAAAACAATGCATCTTTTATATCTGACCACAGCAGTCAAATGAAAGTCTGGAATTTGAAGCACGTGTTTCAGATTTAGCTGCTTACAATATCTGGAGTATGACTAAGCATCTTGTCTGAGATTCTGCACAATGCAGAACAGACACTGTGTACTAGCTCACAGCTTTTAGGGTTTGCATTTCAAGATCCATTTTAGAAGGAGGTCTAATCTTGTCACTTTTGCTTTTGTGAACTTGAAAAAAAAATTTTTTTTCCAATGTGATTCATGACAGCTAAGTTTGTGCCTGCCAAAAAATTTATAGATGCACAGTTTTGACTTCACGTAGACAAAGTGTAGTCATTGCTAGAGATATGATCAAAAGAAAGAAGTAATTTTTAGCTCTTAATAAGGTATTTTTTCAAGGTGGGTGGATAGGGAATAGACACTTGATTTCACTAGTTACTGCAGCAGAAATACTGATCATATTAAAACTAATCTTTCCCATGCAGCTTAAGCATTAATTAATGTGCAGGATTGCCCTATCTAATCAGTTGAACATAAACAGGATATAAAATTAATAAAATTTAAAGTGAACTAATTTTACACCATTATTCTTAAATAATCTTTTTATTCTTCTTATAGCTCTTAGATTAATTATTTTGAGAGAAGAACTGCAGTACTGGTAGCCTGAAAGACATGGGCATTGGTAGTATCTTTTCCAGACATACTTGATGTGTACTTGCATTTTTTTCCCTTTTCCTATCCCTAATACCAATGCTCCTGGTATTAAAGACATAAACTTAGAATCTAGACATTTAAAAACAGGAAAGACAGCATTGGGCTAAAACAGATTAGGGAAAAAAAATAGAAAAAAATAGTTACATTTTGCATGGAATATATATTAGAATTGAGAAGGCAGTGATTTAATTGAATTTATTGACTGGCCTAAACCTCTTTCCAGTAAAGCTTGGTGTTTTCTGTGTAATTTAAGGGCTACTCATTTGTAAGGCAAGAGTATTGATACTGTATTCAATTTACCATTAATTTCTGCTTCCTGACCAGCTCTCTTGCAGCTTTTCAAGCTAGATGTAAGACAGCAGTGAGCCTGAATTCAACACATTTTTTAGGAAATTTACACAAATATATTTTTTGTATCACTAGTAATTAATAAAAGTATACAAAAAATACAAAAAAACCAGTATCTAGCTTATTTTTCAGAAAAATAACTTGATGCATTTAGATGCTGCTCTTTTTCTTGGGTTTATTTTCCTTTTACATGGGTTTAGTTGAGCTTTTCAGCTGTTAGACATGTTTCTTTTAAAAGCAACCTGCTGGTGTGTGCTCAGTGAAGTGAAAAAAAAAGCACTGGTGACTCAGCAACACGGTAGAGAACATTTTCTTTGCATATGGTAACTTCTGTTTTAAGGAAACTCAGTTTATATTTTTTTTGTTATGAAGCCCTAACATTTAAAGATCCACACTTGCTTACTGGAGTATTTCAAATTGGGTTTAGAAAAAGGGATTCTGAGGCTGAACAAAAAAGTATGGAAGGAGAAGCTTCACTCTTAGTCATACAAAAGGCTGTGAAATTATAGATACAGATTGATTTCCCTTTCTGTCCTAGGAACCCTTTATGATAAAAGCAGATATTTAAGGACTAATAGACTGATAGTGTTGAAAAGACTCTCAGAGACAACACATTTTTGGCCTCATTATGACTTACATAATTCTTACCCAAGGGTTTGAAAGTGTAGTATCCAGGCTTTCTGTAACTAGGTGTTGTCCAAACAGGGTTTTGTGCTGTTGTCTTAACTACTCTGATTCAAAAACTTGAGTTTTCTGAAGCTGCTGCAGTCCTCAGCCAGATGGTCTGGTCTGTTAAACTAGTTTGGGAAAAGCTTCACTTGGAAGCTGTTTCTCTTTTTAGTCAGGAGAGCACTTGAAAAAAAGTAAGACAGGAAAGAATTTTGTGATACTCAGTCTCTTCAGCCATTTAAAGAGGTGTGGGTTTTTTTTTTAAAAAAAGGGGGAGAGAGTAGACATGAAATACCAAATTTGTGGAATGTCAGCAATGTTTAAAGCCCTCTTTATACTTCAGTTTATCCCAAATATTTTAATATATATGGATTCCTCCTGACAATTTAGTTAAGTAATAATAGAAACTATGCATTTCCAGAAGTAGATGTGAATTTGCCTTAAAATGAAAAATGAGCATGCACAATGACATCTGTATGCTGGGAAGAATCTTACAAAAAACCCTTCAATTACCATTGCCCGTGTTAGTAACATGAGATTACAGAAATGTAGCTAAAACTTAAGTTTGTTACTCTTTCCTCATGGTTTGGATTAGCAAGACTTTTAACTGGATCTAGGTGGATAAATTCCCCTAACAAAATTTGTTTGCAAGCTTTTTCTTTTTTTTTTTTTTTATGTCCATACAGAAGAATACATTGTGAGAACTGTGTACCAGGCAGTTCTGTTAACATTAATCCTGTTTAGATATGGAACAGGAGGCTAAATTTAATAGAACTCTGGATGCATAAGAAATATCAAACATACCTGCTTCTCCTTAGCAATATAATTCTGAATTTAGCCATGATACATGAGAATTATTAATTAGCAATAACATGATGAAGCTGCAAGTTCAACTTTGCACAGGGAAAATTTCTATAACATGATACTTTCTGATGCAGAACTGGAGTACTTGGCTCTGTATTTGTTCCAGATCACAGCACATTACAAATTTTGGATCATGTAGAGCTGAGTTCTGTAGAAGTGAAGTGATTTTTCCTTCCTCAGGTATAGAACATTTCTATTACTTAAAAATTAGGTATTCTCTAACTAACTGGTAGTTGATGTTAAGCTAGTATAGCATCTTTATGTTGCTAAGTTTTTTTTAGCAGGTGGAAGCCACTGAAATCACTAGAATGTTTATTGGGCTGTTGATATGATTCTAGGCTACTGACAGGGATGTAGGATGGGATTAGATAGGAATTGTGGTGAGGATAGTTCTTAAAATTATACTTTTTTTTTAAATGCATCAAGCAATGTGCAGCAAAAATAGCTAAGTAGACAAATTATAGAAACAAAGTAAATTGTTATAGAATGGTGCTTCTGTCTTAATTTATATACTGATTTAATTTTTTTAATACTGTATATGTTCATTTAGCTAGAATAATCTGTTAAAAATGGCACAATGTGAGCTCTGTATAAGTCAGATCTTGCACCTACATCCATATATGAAGTGTTCTGAATTTATGTATATCACTGAATGCAGGTGGAAACTCTAGAAACACTGCATTTTGCTTCAACAGGTCAATATGGGGGATAAGAACCTAAGTTAATGTGTCAAATAGCAATGAATTTATTTTCACAATCAAGCAATCAATCTGTGGTAAAATGTTAAGTCAGGTTGGAAATCAAGTACTACACAAGGTATTAAATCCACAAGCTAAATTCACCAGGATGCAGCTATACAAAGTATGATTTTATTGAAATAACCCCAGAAATAAGAGTTAAAAGAAGTATCAGTGCAGTTTTCCATGCACTGAATACCATGTTCCTCCTTTTCCTTTCTATCCCCCAAGTCACTCATTAACTGAGCAAGCCAATTCCTCTCCCCAGCACAGCAGAAGTGGGATGCTTTGTGTTTGTGTGATTCAATTCATAGGTTTTGCTCTCCGTCATGCACTCTACCCACTACTTTAATGAGGGGTGCATTACTATTTCAGCTTTTTCAGTTTGCCACCTCTGTTTCAGATGCACCTTATTTGTCAAGCTGTAGGGGGAAAAAATAAAAGAATGCAGAACCACAGTTGTAAACCCTGAATTTACTTGTTAAACAGTTTTCCTCTCCAGGTGTTGACACTGGTGGGCTTCTCTTTCCTGCTAGGTCTTAAACCTGATCTCTTCTTCTGCACTACTTTACAGAAAGAAATTTGTCTCCTTGATGAATAGGAAAAGAATTTAAATGTATACAGACAGGGAGAAAGACTCTGAACCTAAACTTGAAGATATTCAAGTTAATTTAACATTTCTATTGTTATTCTTGATAGATACAGCATTCTGATTTGAAAGAAACCACCTGCAGTGTTGAATTTCTATAACATATATAAACATGATGGTGACAGTAAATAATCTCATAAAATCACTGCTGCTAGGGAAATCAGTATTACTTTTCTAGACCAAAGAATGAATAAGTGAAGGAAAATGAGTTGTTAGGCATCAGGTTGAGCAAACCAGTGTCAGCTCCCAGGTTACAATTTAAGGATGCCTTGTCCCTAGTTCTTTTCCTATTATACAAACATACATTGCTAGAAGGGCACAATATTTATAGTTCCAAGAAACGTTAGGTATAGCTGGAAATGTTCAGCATGACAGAAAAAATGGCTTTTATGTTAAAACTGCACATCTCAAGGATAAGGAACATGAAGATACAAAGGGTTTTGTGAAGATTTTTGTTTAACATTTTACCTAATCCTGCTCAAAAATTCTGTAGAAGTTGGAGAAGATGAGCAGAGTCCTTTTGGGTGGCATTCATCTCCTCTTTCCCAGGGGTCTGCCCTTGCCCTTCACTGCTTTCTCCACACTTTCAAATTCCAAAAGGAATAGTTCCTACTTAATCTGCAGGGGTTCTGTTATCATCCATTCTTGTAGTAATGAAATCTGCAGGAAGATAAATAGTACATGGCTGAATAAAAATCATTTTACCACAGTGCCTGCAAGTAAGGCTGAATAAAATATCCTAAATGTTCTTAATTTTATTATTTTGAAGGTTTTAGTGCAAGAGTTTATAATGTATATTTTCCTATAAATCCATGCTTACCTGTAGTTTTTGGTAGCAGATTATTAAACGTTGGTCTCCTACAGGGGACAAGCAAAACTTTATATAACTTAAGGGATTTTCAGCAAAAAGGTTTTCTTTATTTAATACCAAAGGTGTCCTGGTGGACACAGAACTACTATTTCCAGAAACTTCCAGTCTTGCTTCTAATCCCATGGGTTGACCCTCTATTTCTTTTTAGAAAGAGTGAGCCTTATTAGAATATGACACATGTCTTACTAATAGTCACATCTAGCAAACAATCTGCATATATATTTCCCTTTAAACCTGTGTGAGTGCTAAACACCCATTTCTTTTACAGTGGATTCTTCTTTATGCCTTCACAAACATTATTTGCTCCAAATGATTTAAATGTTGAAATTACAGTAATTTTTTTCTATATGCTTACAGATTATAAGTAAGCAGCCATGTTTTAATAGCAAGATAGACAGGCATGTGGGGTTTTTTGCCCATTAAAGCACAGTTCTTCCAAACACAGCAGCTATTGTGAATGTCTCTAGGTCAGTGTGCACTGCTGGTATGTTTGCAACTTCCTGTAAACAGAAAAGGTCTCCTGTAATAAAAAGGAATTTGTAGTGAAACAGACACTTCAGCTGTGAATTTTAAACCATTCGTTTAACTATCAGAGTATAACTTGCCACCAGTGTAGTAAAATGAAAAGCTTGGAACATCATCATGTCAGGATATGAGGTTTCCATGGAATTTTTATTAAGTATAAAATATTGAAAATGTTATTTGTCATACTCTTCAATTTTGCTCATTCATTAGATAAACCAGTAATCTAGCTTTGCCAGACTTACTGAAAAATATGACACAATTCTTATATATAATACACTGAGCTACAGTCATACATTGGTTAATAAAATTTTAATGCCTTCATTCCTATTAGTGTGATTTTTCTTAAAGTGATTCAGTAGAGAGCTACTGAACTGCAGAAGTGCCACTCTGTTAAGCAATGTGCATTGTACAGTTATTCAGAGTCACTGTGAAAGAGAAGACTAAAGCAGTCAGCACTATTTCTGGGTGTCATGAAACAAAAAGTGGCTTTATCCTATTGGAGCTGATCCCAAAGCACATTGCAGATCTCATGACCAGAGAATTAAGGTTAAGAAGTCTGTTCTTGTCAGCTTTAACTTGGGTCAAGGGTATTGTTGGTTAATGTGCTTGGAGTTAAATATTAGCTCTTTATTTCCCTTAGGCAAACTGGAAATATAGTTCATAGTTAAATCCTAAGAAGTGATTTTTTCATTATTTTTTTTCTAGCATAGTAACTAAAAACTCTGCATTTGTTTTGTTTTGTTCTTTGTTTTTTGTTTTCTTTTAAGGTCGCTTGAGTTATCCACATCCAGGGACTGACAATCTTCTGATGTTAAATGGTAAGTACTAATCTCATAACAGTTTCTAATTATCTCTAGCTTAGCTTAAATCTGACATGTTGGTATAAAACCATACTATGATACTCTGTTATTGAATTACTTGCCTCTAGCCTTCAATACTGATGGGACTGTTGCCATTTTTCAGAGTAGAATGGCAAGAGCTAATCTCACAACAGGCTTTCATTATATCTGGCTTATTTGAAATCTGAAATGCCTGTAATGGTGCACTGCTTGTTCTTTTTTGTTCTCAAGCATCCAATGGTGTGCTCTCCACAGATCTGCTAGAAATCTGTGACACAGAAACAGAAATGAGAAAAATAAGAAGGCCAGAAAAGGCCTTTTTTGTCTTGTGTAAATAGAGGGTGCACTAGGTGTTTTCTTTTATAATTAGGTGAAAAAACATTTTACTTTGGTTAAGTTTTTTAGAACTGGCTTTGTCAAATATATTTATTACTGCAAAATATGGTGAAGTTAGAGTTCATGTTCACGTTCCTCTCCCAGTAGGTCAAACTTCATGAACATCTGCTGCTCAGGGCAGGCATGAACTTTAGCCTTTGTTCAAGGCTTAAGAAGGAAGCAGAGCTTGGTAATCCATCTAAGTCAATAATAAATCAGGAGGTTTGCACACAAATGTTTTCTGCATTGGGAAAAATTAGAGCTACAATGCCACAGGTTCTCTACAAAAAGCAGAAGCTGTTGGACACAAAGCAAGTCCACTTTAGTCATTGACCTGATGGCTCTAAACTTTACCAGTGAAGACATACTATTAAAAAACACAATCCAAAGAGTTATTTCAGGTTTGTTTGCTCTTTGGAGCTTCCTTTTTAAAATTTCCTTGCACTTCAGCACAGTTGTTTACACTTCTGCAACTGGATATAAAATGTAAAAAATAACCAGTTTCCCTTGTTAGGACACTGAGTAAATGTTTAAAATTTTAAGGACATTCAGATTTAGCTTTTATACCCAATAAAGGAAAATTTAAAGAATTAGGTCATTTGGTATTGAATAGTTCTTAAAGATAATAATAGTATTTTGCACAGTGGAAATAGCTGCTTAACTACTGGAATAAAATCAGTGTTTAGCCCACATAGGCCATAATCTTGATTCCTGGTCAGGAATTGTATTGAATATTGATGAGGTTGATGTTACAAAATTTATAACAGTTAACTTGCTGTATTTTACTGCAGCTGCAAGACCCATGCTGCACGTTGGTTTTTTGAGGCAGGATGTGTTCCATTGGAATAATCTGCCGATGTATGATGAAATGTTAGATGGGAAGGTATTAAAAAATCAGCAATCTTACAAGCAATTGTGAAATATTTCAGTGCTATCAGTGGAAGAAATTATTCTTTTTTACTTCATTTGTTTCAATACTTAGAATAGAGAGCTGCTCTTTTGATAGTTTTGCATGTTAAAAGAGTCTGTGGGAAGTGTTGTTACTCTATGGATTATCTAGGGAAAAAAAGGGTTTACTCTGTTATCACAGCCACTGGACAAATGCATCTCAGTGGTGCCACTCTATTCTGAAAACCTTTACCACAGAGCTAGAGTATTCACTGAAGAACATCTTATTTTGTTATTAATACTGGTGGGGGTTCCACTGCAGTTTGGAACAAGCACTTGATGCTGTCCTCTTTAAAAGCTGCAGTATTATTTCCAGCCTTCAATAAGAGAGATAAAAATAATGATTTTTAGTATCTAAAAGTTACTGGAACACCTAATTTTCAGGTGTGCCCTTTAGGATTTAATTCAGAGCATGAGCTGAGACATTTAAGCTCTACCTGGAACATGGAACGTCCCCATCAGTAAGTCACAGACACCATGCAGAGCCACCTCAAGATGGGGGGTCTGAGCTCCAGCTTCTTACAGCTTGAAAGGAGAAGATCTGGGAACAGCTTCTGGGAAGCTCCAGCTCCTCAGACTCTCTACAACCTTTTTATTTCTTAGCAAGAACTGAGGGGCTTCCTCCAAATGTGCAGTAATGAGAGGAATAGTTTGAACACTTGCTCATCAAGTTGCAGGCTTGAGTCCCCTTCTCTGCTGAAGTGGATTTCTGTGGCTGTAATTTTTACCTTTAAGGGAAGAAAAGGGGAAGAGGAGAGCTGGTAATTCAGAGACTCAAATTTGTCTCTTACTTACAAGGAGGAGCAGGGATACCAGACCTTTATGATGGAAAAAACAGCAAAATTTTTAAGGATTCTGGGCCCATCTGTGTGTGCACTGACACTTAGCATTAGATCATGACCATCACTGGATCTTAGTTGCCTTTATTTTAGTGGACTGCTATCTCTGGATCCCAGTAAGGTTCTGTCATGAGCCCAGACTGGAATTCCTCAACCCTTTTAAGATTAAGCACTTCTAGGTAAAACTTATTTTTAGCTAGTTTTTCCTTTTCTTAAATGATAGATCTTTCCCAGCTCATTTAAATTGTACTTACTGAACTGTATCTAATATTAATACTTACAATTTTCATTATTTAAATTAATGAAATGAACCAAAGGAAAGCTGATTCATGTGTTTTAATAAATTATATATATGATAATTGTATATCTGTTTCAGCTGTAGAAAAGAAATACATTTTTAATCGACTGTTATCTCTCAAATGTCAAAAAAAGATACTTTGGAATGGGTTTATTGACATCTTTAATCTCCAACCTATAGAGAACCTTTCTGTAGCAAGTAGTAAAGCAGGAGTCCAATTCATTGCAATTTTGGGTGTTTTTCCCCATTGTAGGGTTCCCCCCTTTTTATAAGTTTAATTAATGGAATATTTTAATGACTGTTGAAACATAATTCACCATTTGATTAGCTTCACAAGGGAGTATTAGATTTTCCCTCTCAAAGATCCTATGGCTGTTTGTGCTTCTAAATAAAATAAAAAAAAGTGTTTTGCCTCAAATAGAAGTGACTGAACTTCCTATATAGGAATTGCTGAATGAGTTTCTGTAGTGTTACAGATGCCAAACTTGAATGGCCATAATGATCTCTTTCAGCCTTAAAAATCAATAAATGTGTGATTTCTAAAGAAATCTTAATAGAATGTAAGCACCAGATCCAACATAAAACAGGAATTAGGCACCTACCTCCTTTACTCCAGACTCTTGGGAAATTTTTACTGTAATTGTTTATGGATTTCTTTAAATGACAAGTACTAGTGAAAAGGGCTTTATTACCTCTCTGTCACCATTTGATCATTAAATCAGGAATGTTAGGGACAAATAGTATTTTATCTTGCTTTCTATTCTAAATTTAGTGGTTATCTTGAAATATAGGAAGCTTTTCTGGTAGTTTTTTGTAGTTACACAACGTATGTTGAATTCGTCTCAGTCATTCAGATGAGTTATTTAAATATTTTCATACTTGACCTCTGGTATTTATTTGGAATGCCTGAATAAAGTAGAAATTAGGCATTCACTATTTGTGTGGTAGCATTGCTTCTGCAAAGTTATATTTATCTTGTCTTGATATTAGATAAACATGCACTGGAAGTGTCTTCTGTTTCTCATTTCTATCTGAGCTGACTGAAGTTGCAGAAAGGGGGGGCTATTAGGGTTTTTTATAGGTTTAAGCCTTATTGATATGTAACTTCAGGAATATGGAAACAGAAGGTTTTGACTACAAGGGAATGTCTTTATTTAACTACAAGGGAATGTCTTTATTTAACTACAAGGGAATGTCTTTATTGTATATACAGCACTCTTACTGTTGAAAGCATCCAAGATTTTTTGACTTCTTGTTAGTAGGCATCATTACATATCTTCCGTGGGTTGCCTAATTTATTTTTTAGAATAAAAATGTGTCTCATTTGCTCATTTCAAATCCTTCAGGGGTTTTGTCTAATTAAGATATCCAGCTTTATAGATTAAACAATACAAAAAATATTTTTGTGTGACTTAGACTTCGAACAAGTTCAGGAAGGAAGAAGTTAATCTCTCCTTTTTTCTTATTGTTTATCATTTATTTGCCTGGAGTGTCTGGCCTTTTCCAAAGGGCTGTCCCCCTTGCAATTATTTATCTAAGCATGTGCACTAATTGTGTAGATGTATATATTAAATACATCTATAAAAAACCCTACATGGGTAGCTGTAATTAAAGACCTATAATATGTCTGTTTATACAGACCACATGCTCTGTAAGCATATGTGCTCTGAAAGGTGTAAAACATGGCACATGTTATTTTAATAAATACAGAAATATTTCTGCTGGAACCTAATCTTCAGAAAGAATAATCTCATTGCTTACAACGTACTGAAAGTTTTATTCACTGTAACCTTTCACAAGTAGCATCTGGCCCTCGAAAAGGAAGTTTATATATGTAATGTGGAGAGATTAAAATGCTGAAGTTTCATGAAGATGTAGGATATGTTTGCTCTAACGCTGTATTTTTAGTCACAGTAAAACTTTGTACTTAGTGTTATTAAAACAACTTACCTACAGTACTTCTACTGTGGTCTTAAAGTCTGGCTAAAACTAGGAAAAAAAAAAAAAAAAGGCAGGTTTTACAAAAACATACATTTTGACATTAATGATTACATTTTTTGCAGCAGGGCCTACAGAATGTCTCAGAGTGGGAACGTGTTTTTCTAGATGCAAAATGGCAGAGAATCCCTGCCCAAACTACTTTGCAATCTAAATGGACAAGGAGATAAATATCAGGGGGGTTGCCATACAAGTGAAGCAGATATTGTGACATCAAGTACAGTTGTTTTCCCCCATTTTTCCTGATTTCACTTTTTGCTGAAGCAAAGAAGGCACAGAAAACTGAAACATCATTGTAAATTCCATGTGTAGAAAAGACTGCAGCAACTGCCCTTTAAAGTGGAATGGCATGGGGGTATTTTTAGCATTTTAGTAAGTCTTTTGTATTTCTCCTTAGAATTACTGTTGGTTATTTTTAAATGCAGAAAGAAAAACAGTTCAGGTGCTCTGTAACCCAATAATTTTTCTGCGTATCAGCTTGTCGTAACTATGTAAATAGGATAAAAGAGCTGAGCTGGTTTTGTGAGGAGAAAGGAGCATAAGTGACAGCAGAGAAAAAATTATTAAGAAAAAAATATTAATAATTATCATATTAAAACTTATTAATTCCAAAAGATGCTGATGAATATGCATTCTTCTTTGAGAGAGAGCCTGGCAGTGCAGTCATTGCTCTGGGTACGATGCACGTGGTTACTCCACTTTTATTTCTGGAAGAAAAAGAGAATTTAAAAAAAAGGCCTAGAGGAGGTTAGATGAGGGTTTGGTGAGGTTACTGCTAATGCCATGTGGGAGTCACTTTGGCTGGGAGTCAGAAAAGCTTTGTACGTGCTGCAACACTGACACAGAACTGTGTGTCTTGGAAGCGCCTGACTCCAGTGGAAAACAAGTCTGAAGTTCAGCATCAAATCCCCCTGTGCAGCAGGAACTGATGGGATCTCCAATCACATAGAAGAATAGCTTTGTTCTGTCTATTCTATTTTAATCTGGGAAATGTGAATTTAGGTGTTTCCACTTGGAAACTTTTCTTTCAGGAAGTGAGCTTTTCTGGTTTGGTTTATTGGAAGGAAGTTGGAGGATTTGAAGAAGTTCGGGGTAAAAACTGTCCTCAAGAGTAATTCTTTAAGATGAAAGATAATAAATTGAAAGTTAAATGCAAGTTGGACAGGAATATGGTGTCTACTCTGTAATGGATTGACAGTTTTAAAGGAGAAGAAACGAGAGATTCAGAATTCCATAAGCATTTTACTGAATTTCTAGTAGTTGGAGATCAAGGTAACACAAGGAAGAAAAATATTTTACTCACTAAAAAATTGGAAAAGCCATGTGCAAGTAGAAGCTACTAGGATATAAGTACTTAATAATATGAGAATAGACCAGTGAATGATGTTTAAGAAACAATTAGTTTGGGGCTGCATGTGTTTCAGTGTCCCAGAACCCAAGCTGCTTTTTGGGAGTGATGCCTCTATGGAGATCTTGTAAAATCAAAGCATTAATGCCAAGACAAAGTAATGTTCGTTCCTAAATGTTGCTGTAACATTCTGGTTTATAGTAATGTTTTCTATTTTGGGTGTTTCTCTGCAGTGCTGTAATGATTCAAGTATTTTTTCTCAGATGCAAAGTCTGTGAAAGAGGAATTGAAAATACTTTGTGAAAACGTAACTAAGAAGTTAAGCAGAGCTTAATAGTTTTTGTATTAGTACTCTGGGTATTTTTAGTTTCCTATCCCTCAGGCAGAGAAGCAGTCTGTGATAAGTGTGACCCCTTTAAGAATCTTGCAAAACTCAAAAGTTAGGAAAAACTTGGATATACTTGCTGTGGGTCAGAAATTGTTGCTTTGCCTTTGTGCAGTGTTTTTGATACAATGCTATTTCTTGTGACTTGTGCCCTGATTTTGTTTGCTGCCACAAGGAGTCTTTTGTTTCAAACAAAACCTTGCAGTTAATTTTCTGCTAGGTCTTTTCATGAAAAAGGAAGGTCATGGCTTATAGCATTTGTATTGTCACTGCAGAGGACTGTACAAACTGTTCTATGGACCAGGATGTTTCTGTGATTAATTTAACACTAGCTACATGCTTTTTGAAGTAATATTTTCCTTTTTACAATTTCGGTACCCTGGTATTTACACACTTGTGTAAGATACAAAGCACATTTGTGAGGATGAATTTACAAAGTTACCATAATTTATGTACCAAGTTCAGATCAAGGAGAAAGACATGCTGAAATACTTTCAAGTATGTTCTTACAGCTGGTGCTGAGGTCAATTTGGTAGTGAAGCAGTGTGCTGTTTCAGTGAGACTTCAGCTTCATGCATTCTCATCTACAAGTCCCAGTAACAAGTACTGATGCAGATTTTTACTGCTTTACCCACATGGTTCTTTGTATCTTAAATATTTTAGGATGTGGGCATGATACAGTTGTTTGACATTTTACAATTTGTCCTTTGTTTGCATGCAGCAAGGAGTTATGGGCGAAGACGAGGTAATTCACTTCTGTTTGTTACAGTACAATTAATTCTGACTGAGCTGTTACTGATCATTAAAATTAATCCAGATTTTTGATTGTAAATGCTTTTCTGCATGTTGTCTTAGCGTGGGAGAGATGGAGGGTGTGAGGGACGGAGGGATGCAGTCCAGATTGTTATGGCCATCAATTTCCTTATAGAATTTGAATTACAAATCCTGTAATCAGTTGAAACACTGTAGGTCTAATCATAGTCTGGCTCATGCTAATGGCTACTGTTTGCATTTGTTGTCCCCTTTCAAACCATACAGTTTGCTTGTTGTTCTAACTCATCTTCTCTTGCTTCTGTAGCACTGATAGCCTGCAGAGTAAAAACTAAGAGCCTTTCATAAGCTTAGAAAGAAATCTACTACAGCTCGTAAAAATAGCAGATTTTCGTAGTATAAGCCAATGTATGCTCACTGACCTTAGAAAAGCTGTACTGATTTAACTTCAGCACATGAGGATGGGACCTGCAGTTGTTGTAAAGATCATGTAAAGTATGTAGCAAGAACATTAAGACACTTGATACCTTTCAGTGTTCACAACATACACAAAAGTTCATGTGTTGGCTCTCCTGAGCTCAGCATTGGTTCATAACTGATCACTTCATAGCCCTGTTGTGGAGGGGAGTGATCACAGAATCACTGAATGGTTTGGGTTGGAAGGGACATTAAAGCTCATCCAGTTCCAAGCCCCCTGCATGGCAGGGACACCTCCCAGTAGACCTCACCACCATCCTTGTGATGAGCTGGGTCATGGTCACTGTGTGGAACAGTGCAATCCTGTTTTGGTGAGTCTTGACGGATTCTGTTTAGTTCTTTTCACTATTTTAAACCAAAAAGAAACAAGTGTTTAAAAAAGGGCTTGCCCACAATTTAAAGTTTAAAAGTGAAATGTGAAAATTTCACATTTAAAAGTGAAGAGGAAGAAAAAAAAATATTAGGATCCAGATGGATCGTATTACTCTAAATGTGTTCATCCATTGTCCTCTCAACTTTCTGAAGAGCTTTTGGCCCATATGAAAGTAAAACTGGTCTCTCCAGTATCACTTCAGAACTTGTTTTGATGGCTTCATTTGTACAAGGAAGAGGGCCCTAGTTTCTCATTGTTCTTAGATTTCAGCATTGGTCTGTGGGTAAAAAATATTCTGAAGGTTCTTTGATTATTTTTCCCCTCCATATAGTTGTGTATGTTTTCATTTGGCATTGTCTAAGAAGTATTTCTAGAGCAACTCAGAACATCATTTCCATGGTCCAAAGAGACACTTCTCTTAAGTTTAGTTTCTGTGGTGTTTTTTAAACACAAACTCAAAAACAAAACAAAAAAATAACCCTACACTTTAATGTGTTTTTTACAGTGTTTTCAAGCCAACAAGTTTATTAGAATTGGCACACTTTTATGTCATTAAAGTTTTTTCTCTTGCAGTATAAGGACTTACAGAGGTGCTTTTTACAAAGATAATAGAGCTAAATTGCTGTAATTTTACATTCAGAGTGTTAAGGATAACTCTAATATAAATGAAAATTCTTAAATTGTCCATTTCTGCTGTTTCCTGTGAATTCCTCCAAACTGAAACTTCTTATTCTTTAGCCACTCTTTGTTTCACTGTCACTGTGTAACTGTATAAGTGTATATACATATAACAGCTCTATCACTCACATCAGTAATTCAGAAATCCATTTTTATATCTCCTTTTCTTGATTAACCAAACCAAAGCACATCTTTTTGTCCATCCTTGAGATGCAATCATTGCAATTGATCATTATCACTGAAACTCATATCCACATTACTCATGCTGCAGTCTTCCCAGCAGGATCTTCTTTCTCTCCCATCTAAATAGGTGATTTACAAGAAGAATTTGCCTGACTTCTTCTTCCAACTGTGTCAACTTTCTCTTGTCTCTCTTGCTTTCTCACTTTTCTGCCCCAGCAAGCACCAGCTTCGTGCTTCCACTTCTCCAGGCACTCTGCTGATCAGTCTCCTTGCTGTAGAATGCATCCTTCTGGGAGCAGGCAAGGATGCCACCACTTGGATGTCCTCTGACCTTTTTCTCAAACACATATATCACCATTCTTGGTACAAAGGAGGACCCTGCTATATTTTTCTGCATTTGTTGTACTCCCCTCCATTGGATGCCTTCTGAAGACAGAAATGTCAAATGGCACCACGAAGATGTTGTGGTTACAGGCTTGATTACTTAGTACACTCCTGTGGTCCTGCTTTTATTTGCTGACAGTTTATGTTGTTTAGTTTTCTATTGTGTTTTCATTTGCTATTTTTGCTGTATTTTATTTTTATTCCAGCAATAGTTACCCAATCATGATCATTAGGCATTACCACACTGTAGGTCATTGGTCATGATGTTTGCTCTCTGTTCTTCAGCCTTTAAACACTTGATTCTCAAATGATCTTCTGGAAGAAAATAGCTTTCATACTACTGATGAGCACAGTGTTTTCATGTGTTCCTGCAGGGCTTTTTTGGTAGTTTTGCCCTGAGAGGGAACACAAGTTAGAGACTGCAGTATGGCTCACAGCGAGGGTGCTGCAAACTCAGCTCCTGCATATAGATTTGCAGTGAGTAAATCTGGAAGTCAGCTATTTGAGGTGGAAAATGAACTTGCTTCCCCAAAGTGTTCCCAGCCTTTTGGTTTTGTTTGTTAGCTTGTTTATGGAAAACAGTTGAATTAATAATACTTTAAAAGTGAGAGAGGAACAGAGAAAATTGCACTTCAGAAGAAATGGTGATGTGGAGTATTTATTTGCCTCAAAAAACTTGTTTCTTTTTGGACTTCTTGCAAACAAGGAACTAAGTTCTGAATTTGCAGCTGTCATTAATCTTTGTTTCCTCATCTAAAGCAGTGAAAAAATTGAATAAGCTAAGATGCATATCCTGGCCATCCAAGTCTTTTCGTGTTGGAGTTCTCCAAAATTTGTAAATATGAAATAGAAGGGAGTAAGTGGGATATAATTACAGGGTTTTTCACTCCTCCCCACCATCTATACATCTGTTCTGATCAGCTTGAATTTGCAAAGCTATCCTGTGAACATCTCAGATTTTACACTTGCTTTACAGGTAACTATAACCTTATTGCATGTTAGGAGTCACCACAAGGCTTCCCTTGTGGTAAATTTGAAAGCAAGAAGAATAAGTCAGCATTGTGACTCATTTTTCAGGTGTTAGATTTTGCACCTTTAGATTTATTAAAATTCTCTTTTGCTTTTTAAAAAATTAAATCCATTCTTAAATTGTCAGCATCTTCAAACGAGAAGAGAAGAGAAACCTGTTTGAAACTTTCACTGTATACATAGTTTTTTCTTATTAGTCATTCAGGTAATGGAAGTTACCAGTTCAACTTGAAGCTAAACCAAAGGCAGACTACTGAAACTCACTAAAGCAGTTTTTAATATGATCCCTTCAGAAATAAGATTCTTTATGTAAAAACAAATAACTACTTTCCTGCTGGATGTACCAAGGTCACTACAACATAATGCAGTGTGAAGTATTATGCTTACAGGGATGTCAGCTTGCAATTTTTTATTTCCTTTTTGAAGTTTAATACAGTTCTAATTTTCTCTATTTTTCTTTAAACTAATGTATACTCTTCTAATACTTTGATATTTTCATTTTTACTTTCCAGACTGCTGCTCCCTCATTTTCTACACTTACTTAGAGCCACGTACTGCCAAAAAACTATTTTAATGTATATTATTATCTCTTCTTTTTAAGGCCGTTCTTCCCTCTTCCCAATAGATGATGGTTTGCTGGATGATGGTCACAGTGATCAAGTTGGAGTCTTGAATTCCCCTACCTGCTACTCAGCTCATCAGAACGGAGAACGGATTGAGCGTTTCTCTCGGAAAGTCTTTGTTGGAGGTCTTCCACCAGATATTGATGAAGGTGAGCTGCCTGAAAACTGAGCAAGCCAAGTTTGGAGGCAGAAAGGAGGAGAGATTTTGAAAAACCTAAATGAATTAGTAAAAATAATCCACCCAGTAAAATAATATCCTGGTGTGTAAAAGGCTACAGGTATATGTTTTATGAGAGTTGATGGATATGTTGAGCTAAAATATCATTTGATGTTATCCATGTCTTGATTTTGAGATGGTTCAGTTGTCTGTGATGTCTGCACTATTTGTGCTCCTGCTTACCTTGATACTCCTTTCAAAGACATCTTAGCCCTTCATGGTGTCCTCTATCTTTTCCTGCTTTATTTTCTATTCATAGAAACTTCTGTTAGTAATTGAGTCTCAAATTCTATTTCACTGTTGCTTGAAGAGCTCACAAGTGGCTTAGAAAGGTTAATATTATTCCTGCTTATAAACAGAGAAACTAAGACAGAGGAAGGTCAAGTTGCAGAGCAGTCTGTGATGCACCGAACATCAAATGTACCCCAGAAGCTCAGATTTTTACGTGATAGAGTTGGAACTTCCTTGTACAGTGGTGCTGATTTGAAGTAATCCTGCTGCTCAATATTAGGTTCCTCCTGTGCAGATGAATGTAAATTACACCCTAGCTTTGTAAACAGAAGTCCCTTTACAAGAATCATTGTAATCCTGGGGTAGCTTGCTAACCAAATAAGCTCACTGTGGTTAATGAACATGGAAAAAACATGGATGTGGAAAAGCCAATTGATATGGAAAGAGTTTATTTTGGTTTCTTCTTCAGTTTGATGCTCTTCTTCAGTGTACTAAGGGATTTATTTTAATATACTTCAGCTTTTTCTCTTCTATACATTTTAGCTTCTAATTCAAATGTGCACTTTTGCCTTTTAATACAAATGCTAAGCAAATACACACGAAAATACTTTATTTTTTCCCTGTCTGATTGTATGCTGATGGCAAAATGTGACTGAAAGAAATAGAGCATATTTGTATTTGATAACTTAGTGCTCTTGTAGAATTCAGGGTGGTTTAATTTTTCCTTATGGCCAAGGTTCTTGCAGTCAATGACAGGAAGGAGTGGCTGGGATAGAAAGACACCACAAAGTTTTACTGTTGGCATAGTAGACCTTGCAATGGGATTATTCATGGTGATGTTGGAAGCAACACTAAACTGGCAATTTTAAGTTTCTCTGCCTGATTCCTGCATTGTATCAGCTGGAAGTTGGTAGCAGGGCAGTTGTGGTGGTGCTTCTGTGCGTATCTGCCTATAAAGCTCTGACCTGCACATCACTAAAAATTAAATTCTTTCAACTGCATTCAACCCAGATTCTGTGTTTAAGAAAGTACCACACCTTCCTTTCACCACCCTGACCCTTCTGAAATGCTCCTGTTCTTAAGCAAAAAAAAACCAAACCCAAGTGTAAGCTTAAAATCACCAGAAATCTATTGTGTAAATAGAAATGCTTTGGAAGTTCTCTGTTTATGGGTTTTGTTTGTGAAAGTTGGAAATTTTGTGGGATTTTTTGGCTTTGGGGTTTTTTTGTGTGAAATGTCAGTCTTTGTTAAAAAAAAAATCTTTGGTTAATAGTACTTTTTCACTGAGTTACTTCATTTATTTTAATTGCAACTTTTATGCCTGTTTTTAGATGAAATTACTGCTAGCTTCAGACGATTTGGGCCTTTAGTAGTAGACTGGCCTCACAAAGCAGAAAGCAAGTCCTATTTTCCACCAAAAGGTAAGATTGTTGGAAGGTTTTGACCTGTCACTGAGTGCAAATCTTACTCTGGGAAACTGTCTCCTCTTTTTCCAAAGGGTATAATTTACAATCCCTGTGAACAGTTAATTCTGCAGTTTTTCTGCAGGTTGAGACATAGTTCCTTTACATACCAAGTCTAAAACAGGTGAGTGTTGGTTTAGTATTGTGCCTATTTTCCATATTCTGATTGCCCATACACCAGATCAGTGTTACCTAGTTGTATGTGACATTAATCCTAAATTCTGTACTTGCATTTATACTATCATGTGTTGGTACATATAAAATAAATGCAAAAATGTGATCCATATGACAGAAGTGCTGATATTTCTCATTTTTTAAAGAATGCAGCAATTCATTCCTTCCCTGGAAGTAGGCATAGTACATTTGTAAACTGATTTTTCATTTATATATCTGACCATCCATGCTGGGAAAAAGGACAGTATTAATATCCCAGATGTTCTTTTAAAGAGCAGAAAAAGGAATTGAAAGTATTTCAAGAGTGGTTTTGAACACTACATGGGATACTACATGGTTTGTCTAAGACTTAGGCTTTCATGGTTCAACCTGATACACAAAGCTACTGTCAAGTTAAGTTTGATTATCCTAAAGAGTGCTTCTTCATATGATTTTCATAAGCTACCAAGATAAACTTGTGAGGAATTCTTTGAGGAAGATGCATATCACAGCATCTATGATGAATATGTAGAAGAGGGAAAATGTAATAAATTTTTACCTGAAAGGAATGGATTCTGGCATTCATTTCCAATGAAACAGTTTTGTCTCAGCATCTGAACATCCCAAGGATAAATCTACAGACTTCATCATTTATTGGTTTTGATATAGTTAGAATATTTATAATTACTTTTTTATCATAAAATTAATTATATTTCTAAATAATATTGTAATTATTATAATAATTGTAATTATTATAATAAAGAAAAATCTGTAATGTAAGGAGAGCTTCTTAAAAGCAAAGAATATGGAAAGAACTTCTTTCTGTTATCTGATTAATTCAGGAAGCAGTTGTGAACTGTTGAGTTGGATTTCTTGTGATTAACTGATCCTTATTTGAAATTATTTAGTAGCACTTCATGTTCTTCAGTCTTAAAATTTTATTGTAGTTTTCAGTTTTCCACATTGTTCAATATTGTTTCATGCTATAGCCTGACACACTTAAAATACAGGGTAAAATGTAGGTTTCTCTTTGTAGACACTCTGGAAATACAGCTTAGTACTGAGTACTGAATATTACTATATTATATACTGGGTGTTTTTCAATGCAGTAGATACGACCCATGATTACTTTGTAGAATAATTTCTTTTAAAATTCTTCTTTAAGTATTACTTGAGTGTGCAGGCAAGAACTATATATACATATATTTAATAAGATGATAAAGAAAGCTTTGAAACTGATCAGTAATTGGCCATTTTGAAATGCATACTATACTAGCCACAGAAGGTTGTGAGTTGGTTTTTTTAGTCTCCCAGTGTCTAATTTGTTAGTTTGCATTAGAGTCAAGTCAGCATATATATATATATATATATATATATATATTTTGTTATTTCAGTCTCATTAGAGATTTGACATGGTATTACTGTCCAAAGGCATCTCAGAATTATCCAGTTCTGGACTGATTTAGAATCATAGAATCATAGAATCCTAGGGGTTAGAAGGGACCTCGAAAGATCATCTAGTCCAACCCCCCCTGCCAGAGCAGGGCCACCTAGAGTACATCGTGCAGGAACGTGTCCAAGCGGGTTTTGAATGTCTCCAGTGAAGGAGACTCCACGACCCCCCTGGGCAGCCTGTTCCAGGGCTCTGTCACCCTTACAGGAAAAAAATTTTTTCGAATATTCAACTTGAACCTCCTGTGCTCCAATTTACACCCATTACCCCTTGTCCTATCACTGGTCACCACTGAGAAAAGCCTAACTCCATCTCCCTGACACTCACTCCTTACATATTTGAAAACATTGCTGAGGTCACCCCTCAGTCTCCTTTTCTCCAGACTAAAGAGACCCAGCTCCCTCAGCCTTTCCTCATAAGGGAGATGTTCCACTCCCTTAATCATCTTAGTAGCTCTGCGCTGGACTCTTTCAAGCACTTCCCTGTCCTTCTTGAACTGAGGGGCCCAGAACTGGACACAATATTCCAGGTGCAGCCTCACCAATGCAGAATAGAGGGGGAGGAGAACCTCTCTTGACCTACTAACCACACCCTTTCTAATGCACCCCAGGATGCCATTGGCCTTCTTGGCCACAAGGGCACATTGCTGGCTCATGGTCATCCTCTTGTCTACCAGGACCCCCAGGTCTCTTTCACCTACACTGCTCTCCAGCAGGTCAGCCCCCAACCTATACTGGGACATTGTGTTGTTCTTCCCCAAATGCAAAACTCTACACTTCTCCTTGTTGAAATAATAGTCTTCCCTGTGGTGAAGAGATACAGCCTGCTTTTTATTTTTTATCTTGTTCAGTTTTCTAGGCTGTGGTTTCTTCCTCCAGGCTCTCTGCTTACAGAAAGTCCTGAGGGAAAGCCAAGTTCATAATAAGTATTTCCTTGCTCAGAGAAATGCAAAAAGTGTCCTGATATGTCAAGGCTGGCTGCCTCCTGAGAAACACCAACTGCTTGTTCTTAACTAATTACATTTTGTATTGGTTTTCCACAAAATTAGACCTGAAGAAAACAAGAGTTTTAAAAACTTCCCTCTGATCTCACAGGGAAACTCTGTTCTGAAGCAGAAAAAAAAAAAAAAAAGACTCTGTTGAGATCAAAGTACAAAGTCTGTAAGTGATCTGCCAACTGAAATGAAGAGTTCCTTCCTTTGTGACTTGTCACTGTTTATCATAACTCCTGTTATTATGGAGTTGGCAAATACACTTTTTGATGAAAGAACACACATGTCCAAAGCAACTTGCTGAGGTGAGGACGCCTTCCTATGATAATGAAGCTCTCAAAGGTGCCACTGAGGATACCCAAATCCAAAGGTGGCCTTTCCAAGTATGCTCAGTTGTTTGTGTGCTCTCTACTATTTATAGTCTGTACCAAACAGTATAATCTGATTTGTACAGGACAGTATCCTCAGCCTTTTCTACTTGCCTGGGTGTTTCTGTTCCCTTCAGCTGAAGCAGTAGCTTCATTTATTGAGGGTTCTTAACTGCTAAGCTGAGAAAAAAAAACCCAACAGGTTGAAAATGTTCTGTTTCCAGTTTAAGAAGCAAAACCCCAGTTCTGTTTAACTTGTTACCAGTTTATTTGATGACAGTGGGTAGGACTGAACTCTGGATTCAGGCAAGTAACTGAGAGTCTCCCTGCATGATTAGTGTTTAGGCTTCCTTTAACCCATGGGCATCTGGCCAGCACTGTCTGTGGAGTATAGAGGGCTATTCAGGTCACCAGAACATAAGTACATTGAGCTTGATTCATTTACCCAAACTGAGGAGATCTTAAAGGGTTTACACAGGTCTGGCAAATGTGGAACAGTACCTATTGAAGCCTCACACCATTCTGGAGCACCAGCTGAAGGTTGGGCAAGGTACTATAGAGGATAAATGGTGCTAGACACCTCTGCATCCCACTTTATCAGCTTAATAACCATCCAGACACCAGTGACTGCATTAACTGGATCTCTGTACTGCAGTAGGAGCTTAAACAGTCACTGCAGAAATCCAAAAATCAGTATTTGAGTCTTAAAGTGAATCCTTCTTGGCTCTACTCAAAAGTGCCTCAGCTAATAGCTATATTATAATTGAGTCAGTAGTTAATTCTCCATCACAGTTGACTAAATAGACTAACTGACAGATTTATGTTTAAAAATTATATTTAATTAATACAGTGATGAGATCTCTTTAAAGAGGAATGGATTAAATGTTGTGTGTCCTTTCCAAATGTGTATTATTCCCATCATGAAATGTAGATTCATTGTCTGTATTAAACTGCAGTTTACACTTAATTCTTTAATGATTTAAGCTGAGGCTCAGCATTCTGTGGGGAAGCTGCACTACACTGAGGCCATTTTTTGTCTCCTCTGGGAAGAATCTGTCAGGACAGCAGAGGAACCAAACCCAAAACAAGATACTGAATGGCATGGACAGTGCCATGCTTGCTTGCACTTAATTTCTTGACTCCTCCTCTAAGCTATTAGCAACAGGAGTTAACTGGAGATTGATGGAATTTAAAACTACTTTCTGATTTCTACACAGAGTGTGAAAAGCAGAGGAAGCATCCTTTCTCCTTTTGGTAAACTTCCATATTGTTATGAAATAAATTATACCTGGCTTAGAAAAGCATTTTAGCTACCATTATGAGTCTGTTCTGGAATGCTTTGCTTTTTATTTGTTCTTTGTGTAATAAATACAAAAGATGAAAACCCTGATTCTTTGTATAAGTTGGAAGAGGGGGGTTGCTGGTGGTTTTGGTGGAGTTTTTTGTTTCTTAGGAAGGTTAATTTGGTAATAGAGCTAGGATTCTTCCAACTTACCTAATGAGCTTTCTGTTTCCAGTGCTGACCCAGTGTTAACTAAACAGGGCCAAGAAATTAAATACATTTCTTTCTTTTTAGGAGAGATGTTAACTCCAAGATTTATAACCAGTGCAATATCTTTAGATATGAGGGAATGTAGTTCTAAAGCCAATCAGCATTTCCAGAAAGATTAGTGTATTATTTGAGGTAATTTTCTGAGAGAGGTGTTATCAGTCACCCACACTAGTTTCCTTTGAAAACAGGAGTATTATTTCCAGTGTTATACAGTGGAGTTTAATCAAGTGATCAGCACTAACCAGGGTTACCTGAACTTTCCCTCTGCCAGGGGGTGTAAATTCTGGTAGGGGTTGCACACAAGACATTTTTATAAGACTTTTTCACCTAATACTTTTTACCTTGTGAAATACATACAAAACATACAAGCTTTGACTTTTGGCAAGTGATACCTGATCATGACCTGCTCTTGCTGGTGTGCATGTGACCCAAAGGTCTGAGCTGTTAGAGGAACTTTGCTTTTTCATTATGAGCAGACTCACATTGCTCTTGGGAGTGAAGCTGAAGAGTGATGTGGGACACCAAGAAAACAAGAAGCTGGGGAGCTAAGCTGTTTTGTAGTGAAATAAAACACCTACTCTTGATCCTGCCATGTTGCACTGTGACATCTGCCTTCTGCCACACGTGGCTGTTGTGGTTCAGCACAATTCCAAAAAGACTCAGTGGGTCCTTGATCTTTTTCATCATTCTTATGCATGTGGCTTTCCACCACCATGCTAGTGTTGCGGGCATCACAATAGTTCATGGGCTATGGATGCTGAGATGAAAAATAATCCAATAAAAGCATGTATTGAGAAAGCAGAAAGGGGCAAAAATAAAGCTTGTTTCATACAGTTGTTGGCATGTGGTAGCTGGAGTTACAACAGCAGCCTGAATGTATGATGTCTATGTCAAATACCAAATATAAGAGTGTAATTTCCCTTTGCACACACTTCCTAGCTATTGAACATATGCTGGTAGCCTGTGTAACTGGTGTTCTTTGGAGAAATCTGCGGCCAATACATAATTTATTTTTGCCAGGAAATGCACCCTGGTGCAGGGCAAGTTTGTATGCTGGCAATGCAGGTTTAGCATTTTCTGCAAGGGATTGGCTGTGTCTGTGTATGGCTATAAAATATGAGATTTGAGCAAATAATCTTCTCTTGCTAGGTTTCTTCTCCAGAAGAACTTGTTATTTTCCTCCAGACTAGATTTGGGGAGCAAACTAAAACGCTTTGTATTGCATCAAAGGACAAGAGCTGTGGAGCAAAACTACAGGCAGTCCAATTGGTCATCATAGGCTCTACCCTCTGTGCCTTCAGAAGGGGAGTAGTGGAGCTAAATTCATAACACAAGCCTCTCTGATGCTTAAAACCAAAGGGGATGAACCCAAACCAGCATCTGGCAAATTATTTTATGCACTTCTGGCTGCAAGTCCTGCTTTGTATGTCTGATCCCTGAGTTGGTATTGTGTATTTAGCCCTCTCCTTGATGAACTAAGTTTTTGCACTCCCATCACTCTTCTGCTCAGCTCTTCAATTCAAACAGGAATGTGTGTTCCTGACATTCACACAAGTAAGGACAGTGACACCTCTCTGGTCTCACCCATGCCAGGCTACACATGTCCTGATTCAGTGAGTGAGTTCTGTGTGGGTAATATGTGGATTTTAAATTCCAAGAGAAATACTGAAAGATATCACCATTAAAACAGGTTTTGAATCTAATTACTAATTAAGCTTCAGGTAAGCAGATCGTAACTAAAAAATATTTTTCAGCAGTGAAATGCTTCAGCCAAAGTCCAAAGAGTCCTTTCAGCACGTGTTAAGAAACTAAATAGAATTTACATTTAAAACATAGAATATATAAAACTTTCTCATGTGCCCCTTATAGGTAGCTGTGATAAGGACCATGGTATAAGGGGTAAGAAATGAGACACAAGTTATTAGAAAGACAAGATAGGCCTTTTTTCTTTAAATCCTACTGTTGTTCCCATATATCTAAAACCAGTCAAGCATTTGTTTCTCTAGCCATATGTTCTTCTTAACACATCAGATTTTTAATGCTTTTCCAGATACAACCTGCAGTCTTTGCCTTGGTGACCTACCCTGTCTGTTTGCAATAAGAACTTGCCCGTGGCTAATTAGCATCTCTCAGAAAAACAGCATAGTTCCAAAATACCTGGTAAAGCAGCCACACTCCCTCTTGCCAAGCCCACTCTAGAGCAGCTGCTTCAGTATTTACTTTTCTATCCAAGTAATAAAACAACTTCGTGTGAAAATTCCACATTTGGTAGTAATCAGAGAAAGAAATCTGGATTTTTAGTGCTTTTAAAGTTCATTTTAGAATAGAGCCCTGTTTGTGCTGTCAGGCACCTCTAAGGTAACAAACTCTGTGTATATCCTTATCCTGTGTTGAAGTATTCTAAGATGAGAAGTTCTTCACTTGTCTGACTGTTTGTTTTTACTGCAGCATTAAATAAGCATTTTAATTCCTATTTTTGTAGTGTTTGGGAGGTTTGCTGGGTCACTTATGTAACTGAGTACTTTGATCTAATCTCTAGAATAGAGATTAGTCATTTGTGCCAAGTCGGATTTTCATTGTATAATGTCCATTGCTTCCAGTGAATTCTGCTCAGCCCAGCCTTCCAGTACATGATAGAGCAGACATCTTAGCTTTTATTTAGTTGTTAGTCTCTTCTGACAAATACTTGAAGGATAGAAGTATAAGCCTGGAGTTCTGTTGGTAATGGCAGGGTTCTATATAGTTAAAGATGACAGCTGAAAACAAAGAATGAGTTAAACTTTACTTGTGGAGTAAACACACATATGGAAAAGTCACTGGCAAAAATGATTAAGAAAAATAAAGAGAAAAAATATCAGTTAGTTTGTTTGGGTTTTTTCCCCCAGGTTATGCATTCCTCCTGTTCCAAGAAGAGAGTTCTGTTCAGGCCCTGATTGATGCCTGCATTGAAGAAGATGGAAAGCTCTATCTGTGTGTTTCCAGTCCTACTATCAAGGACAAACCAGTAAGTAAACAGTAGATGGCCTGCAGGCTATGGATGCCATCTGTCTAAAGCTGCATTTGAAATGATGAGGATGAAAATAATCAAAAGCAAACTCTCGTTGGCAGAGCTCAACATCTGTAACAGTTGGATGATTTTAAAATCATAGTGTTTTGAAGGATTAAAGGAGCACCCAGCCATGCCAGACTAATGGGGCTGTGACTGTCTTAACAGTGTGTAGAGGCTGATGAGCATCCATGATGTAGTGAAACTGAAGGTAACAGATTATTTTCTTCCCCAATTTAATAGGTTCAGATCCGTCCCTGGAATCTAAGTGACAGTGACTTTGTGATGGATGGTTCCCAGCCTCTTGATCCTCGAAAAACAATTTTTGTTGGAGGAGTCCCTAGACCTTTAAGAGCTGGTGAGTATAATCTCTTGCTACTTTTTAGAAGTATGAGATCATAAGAATTAGTTTGAACATGTTATACCTTTGTATATGTGTGGAGTGATCCAGATATGTACCTATAAAAATAGAAGAATGTCATCATAGTTACAACCATAGTACAATGTTTGTGTTTTCATACCTTTGTATAGTAAATTTTCATATGACTTTGGCCATGAAACACTGTTCATCATTGTGATTTACTGGGAACTGTTACATGTCTATAAGCTGCAGAAAATATTTTGATCATACTGGCAAAATTCTAATAAAAACTATGTCATGAAAGAGTTGAAAGTACTGCTGTGAAACCCTTTCTGCCGTGCTCCATGAGCATGTGGAGCTCTATTTGTACTTGTTAGCAATTTTCTGCTTTTCTGCTGATATCAGTTTGCAGTTCCTCTTCCTTCTGTGGGCAAAGCAAAAACACAGGTGATGACTGAGTGGTTGAAGTAAGAATAGAGGGAAGAAGGAAGAAGTGCAGAGAGCTAGCACAGATCTGCATGGCAAAATACTAAATAGGTTCCACGACCCTTTCTAGACTCTTGTCAAAGTGCATGAAGGAAAAATTGAATGTTTCTGTAGCTGTGGAGTGGCTGATCTACAACCTGGACAGTCTGCTTTGTGAGACTGACTGCAGAAGCCATTTGCAATATTTTATGGTGCCCTCTTAGTAAGCAGGTTGAAGTGAATGTTGAAACGTAACTTAATGCTTTAAATTCCATTTTCTACTAGAATGGACTTCATTAGTCTTATGTGGTTCATAATGAATATTATTCTTATGGAAAGATGCCCTTTCACATGGAAGATGTAGGAGAACCTATAAGTGATAGTGGAGATTTTGGGGTGTAGGAATCTTAAATATTTCTGTCATGTACCTGCAGTGATCAAGCTTTTCTGTTACTTTACTTTTAGACTGTACTTTTGACTGTAGTACTAACTCTGTAAATGAGCATAGAAACAGTTCCAACTGCAGATTAATTTTTCTTTGGATTCAGTCCACATACTCGAGATTATTGTGCTGAATGTCTGTGATAAATTCAACAGATGCATTCTTAAACTTAGCTTTCAAATGGCCACTATGAGAGAAAATGAAACTTCCATGGCATTGTGAAAAAAAAAAAGAATCATGGCCTCACAAAAGCAGTAAAACTTCAAACTTTTCAAACAATTCTTGAACAGCAGGGACTGCTGACACCTTTATACCCTAGTACATTATAGTATTTTCCACTGAAATGAGTTGCAAAACTGAACTCAGTATAAACTATTACTAGAGGCTTGCTAAATACTTGATCTGTAAAATTTAAGATGTTTGTTTCCACGAACTTCAGTATCTATGGTGAGTGTAGCACTGTGGAGATAATCAAGCTCTGTGTGGCCAATGAAAAGTTGCTGACTGCATCTTTAAATTCAAGTAGGACATAGAGCATTAGGACAGACAGAGAACATGCAAAAAGTTTTTTGCTGTAATCCCCTGAAGAAAACTGCCCTGGAATTTCAGTTCCAGGTTATCAAGGACTGCAAGGACTCACAGTTCTATTGTTGCTTGGATGTATGTACCCACAGTGTGAAAGGTCTGTCTGCTGAGCATTTCATAGTTTACTGAATATGTTTTTATATTTCTTGTTATTGCTGTAGTATAGATTGTTGCAAAATGAATTTAAATTTAACTTTTCTAGTATTTTCAAGTGCAAGCCTATCCTGTCAAGTTGGTACTGTAAAAAAACAGTTCAAATGAGCATTGTTTTGTTTCCTACTAGTGGAATTGGCTATGATCATGGACCGTCTCTATGGTGGAGTCTGTTATGCAGGAATTGATACTGACCCTGAGCTGAAATACCCAAAAGGTGCTGGACGTGTTGCTTTTTCCAATCAGCAGAGTTACATTGCTGCCATCAGTGCTCGGTTTGTTCAACTTCAGCATGGCGATATTGATAAACGAGTAAGTTACTCAAAGTTTTTTTAAAAAAAACCCCATAGTGATGATCTATTAGGAACTTCTCAGGGTTTGTTCTTTAAATCATACGTCCTTTACATTCTGGAGTTCCTGATGTTGTGTTGTGTGTAGGCAAATGGCTGGAAAATGTTTTTCTCTTCCTCGTTCTAATGAAACCAAATACTGGAATAATTCCTCTGTCATTCCTAGGAAGCTCTAGAGTTCTTTGGTTTCAGATTAGCCCTGTATTTGCAGCTGCCCTTCATTTCAGCCATTATTGTCAGTGCTCAGCACTTCAGAAAATCAGTCAAGCTCAACACCTAAAGTGCAAAATGTCTTACCCTCTCTGTTTAAGTCTTTGAAGTATTTACTGATGTGCGTTTCTGGGTGCTACAGATGCTTATTGCTAGATGAAGCAAAACTAACCAGTATTAAAAAGACTAGTGAACTTCTTTACTCCTAATTAGAAGTAAAAAGGTAGCAAGGAAAACAGGCATTTAAATTATGTCAGTTTTAAGTGTTGCTGCTGTTGATGTCAAGAGCTGCAGAGGTAGTCATTGATATTAATAGGTGTTCTGTAAAAAAAAAAAAAAGAAAAAAGGTCTTAGGGGAAGAAGGGTTAGGTAAGTAAAGTAGTTCAAGGTCCAGTCTCCTCTACAGATCAAAGACATGGGAAAAAGAAAGTAGTTCAGTTAACAAAAAGTCTGCTGTAGGGAGGTAGCATGTGCTTCTCTCCTTTCAAATAGGCAGAGTAATAGAGCTTTACATCTGTCCCTCAGATATCAGATGCCTAGTGAGTTGAAATCACCAAAGATGGCCCTTTCCAGAGAATGAGAGAGTTTTGAATATAGGTAGGGAACCCAGGCTTCATGTTGCAATGCAAGGGTTGCTTATTGCTGGTGGGATTGCTGTGCTTGTGACTTTCAGCTCTACTTTTTGGCTACTGATGTTATAGGAAAAATGTTTTTACACTGTGACTGGGAGAGGAAATAAAACTATTAATCTTCTTTCATTTGAATATTTGGCCAAAGTGGGAATAAGGACCAGCATCCACAACTCCTTCAAAATAAATGTTAAATGGGTGATTTAGCTTCAGAATTCAGGTATTCAGTTTTCAGGAGTCATCTACAATGCATTTGGCTGTAAAGTGACCTAGCATGAAAATTAGAGGTGGAAAATTTGATCCCATCAAATTAGCCCTCCCCCCAAGGTGGGAGGCATGGACTTGATCTCTAGGGGACAAATAAATCTTGGTCTTTCTCTTCCCATGGGAATGTCCTATCAGTAGAAAAGTATAAGGTAGACAGGCAGTGCCACCTCATACAAGAAAAGAAGGCAGGAGCCTTCCTGTGAAGGCTGCACATGCAGGTAAACTTGTTTGCTGGTTTGGGTTTTTTTTTTGGATGATAGGTCAGGTGAGATTTTGAGGGCTCTTAGGATGCCAAGCAGGCACCTGAAATGGCAGTGCTTGCTCTTTAGAGAGAAAGGGTTATAACTTGTTAATGTGTGATACAATGCTGAAGTATTTAAAGAGGAAAGGACAGTCAATCTCCAGTAAAACTGTGATGTGCTGTGCAGGCCTCTGAGAGCTTGAAGAGGGCAAAAAGCCCACAAAATCCACTCTAAATATTAGATTTCAGATGACCAGCATTTGAGTTACAGCCATGAAACTCAATTAGTCAAATGTTTTCTTCAATCACTACAAAGAAAGAAACAGGTAATTAGTGTCAGGAGATAGCTGTTCATGAGCTGGAGATGTTGAGGGGTAGAAGGAAGAAAGTTGTAGGATTTCTCTTTAAATCTTGAAATTCTCACACTTCATTGTTATAATTTGTGTTCCTTCTTTAGCATTGCTTTTATAGTTCCTGAAAATTATTTTTTTAATGAAAATATTCCTTTAGATCTCAAATTTTGGGCACATTAGAATCCTTGTATTTTTCTTGTTCAGAATACGTGCTACCCCTGGGGTGTTTCAAAATACAGCAATAACAAATCTAAGGATTTTAATAAATTTGGTTTTTAACTTTTATGGTGGAGACGTTTTATGAGCTAATTTGTTTATTTAAAAAAGGGTTTAATTATTATTTTTAAAATCATCATCTAAAATTAAATCACATGATCAATCCTTACTATTATCTATGATGACATATATTTATACAGACCAATTATTTGTGTTGCTGAGGAGCAGCAGAGGACAGCCTCTTTTTAGGGAATACCTTAGATCTTAGCTGTTTCTGAAAGTATGGCAAAAGCTATTTCCAGAAGCAGTTTTTCACTCTATGGAGTTGATACACTACTGCCTTTTCAGTCTGAAAAATTTCTGAAATCAGTATTGCTGCAGATGTAAAGATGAGCAAAACATTTGTATGAATCTGTAAAGTTTTTTTTAAGTGAGGAGGATAGTCCTACTTCAAATGTTGCCTTCATACTAAAGGTGTTCATATGCTGGCCAGTGAAACAATAGGTTCTGTATTTCACTGAAATCTTAGGGTCAGGCTCTTCTCTTACCCTGTACCTTAGCATAGCCTTTCTATACCAGTTATATCCAGTTTTCTCTAGGTCTGCTGTCCTTTCACATTCTTTCCATAGCCAGTTACATCATGTGAAAGTCATTGTTAAGTTTTCCAGTTCACCTGTTCATCCTCCTTGAATTTTATAGTATTTATCACTTTTTTTGCACATTCCTTTTTGTGCCATACTTGGAAATCCTAGTGCCACAGCCACTTAACAAATACTGTCTGTGATCTTAACTTCTTCCTTACCTAAGTACTCCAGGTCTCCTCTGAAGCTCTTTTGATGTGTAGATGTGTTTAGTTTCTCTAACAGATGTTTTTCTTCAGTAAAGTGCCTCTCATCCTGTTTTATCATGTATGAAAGCTCAGCTCCAAACACTCTGAAATTTATTTGTAGTTGGAACTCTTAAACAAGTCCTTTAAGTGTTGTTAACTTTCCTATGCCAGCAGCCTGCATCCACTTCATGTAACTTCCCCAAAATGTTTCTCTAATACATCTGGAATCCTCTTCATACTGTTCTTGGTGCATTAATGCAGCTTGACATGTCTGCTGCTTCATGCTTTCAGTAATTTTGAACCCCAAACCCAGTTAATGCCTAAGATAGCTGTTTATTGGAAGGTTGGAGTATAATTTGTGATAAGACAGGTCATGGTAGCTCAACAAGAAGTAGAGGTTGTTCTGAATACAGATTACTGGAGCAAGCGTACTCTGCTTTAAACATAGATGCCTTTGACATGTCAAGTATGGCTTCTACTTTGGAAGCTAAGAAAATGAAGATTCTTCTGCTGTAAAACTTCTTGGTGGGTTAATGCATGTGTAAATTTTTCCCCTGAGGACACACTGGAAAAAATAGGACTTTAAAGTTCTTATTATATTAAGTCTATTCTGAGTATGCTACATATAGTCCATGTCTGTATGTAGCATTCTTCTCAGGTAAAAGCATCTCAGAAAAAACATGTCTTTACAGCACTGAGTTTTAGCATGAGTTAGAATAACCCTTCTTGCCAACGAACGGCAGAAAATACCATCTTTAAAGTAAAGAAAAAAAAATTGTGGAAGACAACAATACATTCCTTAATGTTGGAGTCAGATCATTTTGTGTTTTATTATGGAGCTGTCCTTCCTGTCTGCTGGCAGTCTGTAACACTGCACTTACTCAAAGACATAATGCAAATGTACCCCTGGATCCCTGCCACTTTTCCGTTCTGGCAGGCAGATGAGTTTGGGAGAAAGAAGCTGTGTAAGACAGGTGTTCTGGTGCTTTGGAGGCTTGCAACATAGTCTTTCAAATTATTTTCAGAAGCACATTAAATACAAATTTCTGTGCAGCTTAAAACCGTGGAAAAGAACAGTGATAGGTGAGCAAAACCTAAATAGCACTGAATTGGGCTGTATTTTAGAAACAGTGAATTTATAGCCAGCAGGAGTGATCTGTGTTCCAGCCTGAAGTAATTTCAGTTTGCATGCAAAAGTAGAACATGCAGAGTCCTAAATTTTTATTATTTTTTTTTTTTAAATCAAAGGTTAATATATAAATGGTTGTATTCCTGTATGTTCAGATATCTTTTCTAGAAGTTAGGTATTTTTTCACATCCAGTGTAGAACTGGATGCCATGTTGAGTTCCATTTTGTAGCTGGTGAGATCGGTTGTGAGACCTTTTGGCTTGTTTGGTTTTTTTTTTTTACACATCCTTCCATATTTTCCATATTATCATTTAGAAGGCCACGCTTGCAGAATAAATTCAGGGGCAGTTCTGATGAAGCTTTTTCTGTATGCCCAGAACTGTGGCTGACAAAAGACAAACCCTAATCACCGATGATAAAAACCATTGATTAAAACCATTGATTAAAAACCATAGATAAACCACTGATACCTCCGATTTCAGAAGCCTGTTTTGAGGTGGGTTTTTTTCCCTAGCAGGAAAACCTGGGTGGCCTTTTTATAGCTTTAACCAGGACTAGGTGTTAAGGGTGTTAAACTCCCCTCGTTTCTCTTTCCCCCCAACAGGTGGAGGTAAAGCCATACGTCTTGGATGACCAGATGTGCGACGAGTGCCAGGGCGCACGCTGCGGTGGGAAGTTTGCTCCTTTCTTTTGTGCCAATGTCACTTGCCTGCAGTATTACTGTGAGTTCTGCTGGGCAAACATCCACTCTCGTGCAGGACGTGAAT